>NC_134274.1:35182715-35514858 GCF_031893055.1 Leptodactylus fuscus
CAGGGGAGCCCAATACGTTGATCGCGATCTACTGGTCGATCGCAAAGGACGTATGGGTCGATCACGGGATGCAGCCAGGGATCCCCAGTGTCTTCTTGTTCACAGCACAGGCTGAAAATCATCTCCGGACACTTGCAGGCGGGGCCGCCACAGCCCTGACTGCGAACGAGTGCAAGGCCCTTGCACTCGTTCACAGTCAGGGCTGCGGCGGTCCCGGACTGCCAGTGTCCGGAGATGACTCTCAGCCTGCGCTGTGAACAAGCAGCACCCCGGCTGCTCCCTCCATCCCTAAGAGCGGGGAGCACGTCATTCCCCGGAGCTGCAGCTGCCCGGCCTGCAAGTGTCCGGAGTATTTGTTCACAGCGCAGGCTGAGAGTCATCTCCAGATGACTCTCAGCCTGTGCTGTGAACAAGCAGACATTGGGGATCCCTGGGCAGCCGCCTTGCTTCCGTGTTCTCTAGTCGAACATCACAAAATGCACACGGGCAAGAAACCATTCTCATGTTCAGAGTGTGGGAAATGTTTTACACGGAAATGTCAGCTGGAAATCCACCAGAGAAGCCACACGGGGGAGAAGCCATTTTTATGTTCTGAATGTGGAAAATTTTTTATACAAAAATCTGATCTTGTCAGACATTAGAAAATTCACCCAGGAAGTAATTCATCAAATATCGGGACTGGTGGAGGTCATCAGAGAAATGACAGAGATGAGTGACCATTTTTGTGTTTAGAATGTGGCAAATGTTTTACCCAAAAGTTGTATCTTGTCAAGCATCAAAAATTTCATACAGGGGAAAAGCCCTTCTCTTGTGTAGAATGTGGGAAGTGTTTTACCATGAAATCAGGTCTTGTCGAACATCAGAAGATTCACACGGGGGTGAAACCGTTCTCGTGTCCTGAATGCGGGAAATGTTTTACACGTAAATCTCAGCTTGAGATGCATCAAAGAACTCACACAGGAGAGAAGCCATTCTCATGTTCAGAGTGTGGGAAATGTTTTATCCAGAGATCAGATCTTATCAGACATCACAGAATTCACACATCTTCTCTTGTCCCTAAAGTCCCCAGTGTTTCTATCTTGGATGGATTTACCATTGATCCACTACACTCCCAAATTATAGTGACATAAAGCGCATGGTTAACATGCTGTAAGGATGTATGTACACATGGATATATCTGCAGATCGGCAGTCTGTTCTATGACTGTATAAACCTTCATACATGGTGTCCTATCTGTATTTCTGCTGCTAATAATAATAATAATCCCATAATGGCTGCAGCACATTTTACCCCTCCGAGGCAGGGGTATGTACCATCCATTATTATTACTACTACAGGTATGTACCATCCATTACTATTACTACAGGTATGTGCCATCCATTATTATTACTACTGGTTTATTCACATGTAATTCTGTCCGGTGTAACTGTAAAATAGCAAACCAGTAGCTTAGAAAAATGTAAGCACAGTGATGAAAGCTGCTTTCTGTGTATGACTAACATCTCATCTTCAACAACACACTCAAAGAGTCAGAAGTAGGTAGACTCTCCTAACACTCACTGTGAGGAGCTGCAGAGGCTGTAAAGAGAGACCATCTCCTCCCCCTCAACTCCCCGTGTTCCTGGTTTGAGCTTGTTGGTTTCTAAAGTTGGACTTTCCCTAGTAACAGAGAGTGAACAGCAAAGTAGGATAAGAAGGAGGGAGACACCTAGTGGCAGGAACTTTAGGTAGAAAATGGCAACCGTTGTAAATAAAGTACGCTATATTTTGGTCCAGAATCACGTGATTTATTGAATGAGACTAAGTTGTCTGGAAAGTTACCGACCATTTAATAGTGACTCAGCTTTCTCTATCCAAATGTATGACGAGAATATTGGTCTTATTGCTCCGAGCATCTAATTAATGGTCGGATCTCACTTCTTAACCCTTTAAGGACGCAGGGTAGTTTGGGACTTAAGGCTCAGACCCTGTTTTACAAATATGACGTCTTTTACTTTCTGTGAGGCTTCATAATGCATTTACCTATCCAGGTCATTCCAAGATTGTTTTTTTTCGTGACATTTTGTACGTTATGTTGGTGGTAAACTTTCGTCGTTGTACTTTGCTTTTGTTTGTTAAAAAAAAGGACAATATACTGAAAATTTGATAAAATTATCAATTTTGAAAGTTTCTGTTATTCTATTATTATCAGATAATAGTATTATATAGGAACTTAATTAACCCTTTAGGTGTTCCACAGGAATTAATGCAAAATGGAGGTGAAATTTCCAAAAGTTACTTTTTTATGCACATTTTCCATTTGAAACCAGATTTTCCAGTAACAGAGAAGGGGGGGGGGGGGGCGGTGTACTCGGGGTCTGGGGAACATAGTATTCAGGAACCGAAGTCCAAATGGGGCCACTTTGCCCTAGGCTTTGTACGGTACTTGTGTCACTCCTTTCAAGGGTCTTCTCAAGTGCAGGGGTCTAGGGCGTCTTCTCAGGGGCCCCTCATCATCATCATCATGACTTGACGAGGATGATGATAAATAAAAAAGTGCGGCACTATCAGAGGGGAGAAAAGGCTTAAAGGAGCGCTGGGATATTGTGATGTGAAATGTAGGCGGGCTTACGGTATATATAGGTTTGCTCACGGTATATAGAGGTGTGTTCGCAGTATATAGAGGTAAGTTCGCAGTATATATAGGTGTGCTCACGGTGTATAGAGGTGTGCTCGCAGTATATAGAGGTGTGCTCGCAGTATATAGAGGTGTGTTTGCAGTATATAGAGGTAAGTTCGCAGTATATAGAGGTGTGCTCGCGGTATATAGAGGTGTGCTCACGGTATATATAGGTGTGCTCACAGTATATGGAGGTGCGCTCACGGTATATGTGATAGATCTAAAGGGTTAACTAGTAGCAAGCAGATAAGTAACATCAGGGAATCAGCGACACCCCCTATAAAATCCCCAAATCCAGAGCAAAGACACAGACTTACAGGCAATAGACATTTATTTGGGGAGATATTGGGCTGACTTACAAATCAAGGAAATGAATACATTTTCCACTTTCTGTCCATTCTGCAGCATCACCTATTAGCAGGGATTTATCACCAGTGTGTACAGGGACCAAAGTCTTAGAAGCAGTTTTGAGGACTTGTTTACTAAAGGCTGAACCCTCTGCGGCTGGAGCAGATAATGGAGGTGGGAACCGCGAGGGCCTTTGCACTGGAGAGGGGTCGGATGGACAACTACAGCGTGGATCCTATATGGTCTGGGGTTACACTGCCATGCTGAGCTCTACTGATTCGGGGTCCAAAATGT
This sequence comes from Leptodactylus fuscus, assembly GCF_031893055.1. Classification (NCBI taxonomy): domain Eukaryota; kingdom Metazoa; phylum Chordata; class Amphibia; order Anura; family Leptodactylidae; genus Leptodactylus; species Leptodactylus fuscus. The sequence continues at coordinate 35,186,017 of NC_134274.1, forward strand.
GGGCTTTGGCCCAAGGAAGTGCTTGTAAGAAGGTTAGCAGGCCAAGACTCTGATGGGAAAGGGAATGGAAGGCTGTTCTCTTCCTGACGCTTCTGTAAAGTCTCCGATCTTGTCCTCGGACGGCCCTTCATCTGTAGTGTATCTATGACAGACCCCGGATAGAAAGAGATGGGATTGTGGTGGTAGATCAGGTGTCCGTGGGTTTGTACGGAGATGATCCTGAAGGACTTGCTGGGATGAGCTCGGGGTTTCCAGACATTCGTTATGTCCTGAGGGCTGCAGACAACCCTCTGTCACTATGGGATCACCTGTAATGTAAGAATAGAAAATGGAGGCCCATGTCAGTGCTGGAAGAACGGTAAGAACTCTACAGGGCCAAGGGGAGGAAATGTACACTAACCCCAGGACATATACACAGGAACATACAGAAATGTCACATGACTAGGTCAAAGGTTACAAATGTCATTACAAAAGATGTAAAATCACTTAACCCCTTCCTGATATCCACGGTAATAGTGCGGCCGATTAGGAGCTGAGGAGCCGCCCTAGCCGAGGGGTCTGTTTTGTACAGGTTAGACCTGGCATGTAACGGGAAAAAAATTAAAGTGCTGACCCGCTGTATTTTAGCTGTTTCACCTCCGATAAATAAAATAAAATACGATCAAATTCGTAGACATTCCCCAAACTGGTAGGTCTGAAAATATGGAGAATTTAAAAAAAAACAAAACATTTTTTTTTTACAAAGTTTTATATTTTTAGAACTTGAGGTAAAGCTTATATTTTCTTTCACCACTGGAAGTCCTCAGAGGCCATTATAACATACCTGTGCTAGGAATGCTTGTAGTAACAATGAACGGCCACAAGGTGTCCTCAGTCCTTTATTCTTCAGACGCCAATGATTTCCCTTCTCCAGAGGAACCTCCATGTAATAAACTGCAAGAAGTCAGCAGGAATATTGGGGAGGGGGAGTCACTGTCCATAATAGTGTCACTGACTGTATTCAGGCCTATAGGCTCCCAACAGTCTGTATAATAGTCTGTATAGTAATCTGTAACATAGGGACTTATACACACACACGTTACATTGACTTCTTTTCCGTCTTGGTGCCATTAGTGAGAATTCAGTATCTGGAGATCCGGCCGGAGGACTCACATCCTGACTACCCTGCAGAGACACAGAGGAGGAGGGGATAAGGCCGCACAGGCAGATATTCGCTGCTATAATTGTCGGGGGGCGAGCCCTGTATATGAGCCTCAGATCTGGGGGCCCTGATATTGGGCAGATTCATATTGAGTCCCCTACCGTAGGCCCCGTCGCGTCCCCTTTGGGCCCAGGGAGGAGCCGGAGCCCCCTACCACAGGCCCCGTCGCGTCCCCCTTGGGCCCAGGGAGGAGCCGGAGCCCCCTACCGCAGACCCCGTCGCGTTCCCCTTGGGCCCAGGGAGGAGCCGGAGCCCCCTACCGTAGGCCCTGTCACCCTACCTCTAGCCCCGTCGCATCCCCTTTGGGCCCAGGGAGGAGCCGGAGCCCCCTACCACAGGCCCCTTCGCGTCCCCCTTGGGCCCAGGGAGAAGCCGGAGCTCCCTACCGCAGGCCCTGTCACATCCAAGCACGTTCATTACAAAATAGTAAAATATTATGCAGTCTTATTGGTGCTCATAAGACTATACTGGAATGTGAATTAGATGTCATAAGATACAAAACAATATATATAAGACATATAATGTACAACAATATATAGTGTAAGAAATGGGCACATTCCATGAGCAGTGTGTACATTATAGGAGGGGGGATATATGCTATACTAGGATTCTATTATATGGCATGTTGTATGGCTGGAGGACTTCTATATTAGGATCAGTTCACACACAGTTTTTTTGCGAGAATTTTGACGCTGAATCTGCCTCAAAATCAGCCTCCAAAAAAAGCCTCCTTATTGGGAGGCTTTTTTCCAAGCCTGTTTCTGAGGCGGATTTAGCGTTAAAATCCTCGCCAAAAAACTCTGTGTGAACTGACCCTAGGATAGTAACAGTAACCGCAGACAGGACACAGACAAGGCTTTTCTTATCTTTTCATGTAAGGTCAGCGCTCGCCGGATCCGGGATGAAGCCAATTCTAGGTCACGGCCTTGTAAGTGTGCCAGGTTGGAGAATGTCTGCAGGTCCTCAAGAAGATCCGAGCGGTCACTCTCTGACGTCTTCTACATCTGGTTACCTAGAGAGGTAATTCCTGAGAATTAGTCCCACCTATAGGCCATACACAGCAGAGGGGTCACCATGACCTTATATCACAAATGGACGATATAGAATGGAGACAACATGGCCCCTACATAAATGATCCCCATGTGAGAAGATAATGTCAGTGAGGGTCCCGGGTACGAGGGGGTCTCCCCGCCTCATACTGTAGTCTGAGATTTCTCCTGCCCAGCTCTACTGACTACAATGGAAATGCTGAAGGATGATGGAGGAAGAGTGGGAAGGAGAGCGGCAAGTGGAGACGACATCACCAGTGCTTAGGCACTGTTCACATTACGTCTGAGGCTGCAGTATGACTTACTGGTCTATAAATACGGCATGTAACAGTCGGCCTCACGCACGTATATATCATATGTAGTGTATATACCACTCCAGCAGTCACACTGCCACTATATACTGTATAGATATATATATATATATATACACACACACACACACACATATAATATACACTCACTGGGGGACACTCATTAGTGGATGTAAGTGGCACAATGTCTATGTTACCTGCAATAATGACGGCGATTTCCCTATAGTTTATATAAGTGAAGGAAAACCGCAGAGATAAACTCTCCTTTCATGTCTGGATCAATGTGGAGGAGTCGGCTGGGAAGAGACATGAGCAATATCTGCCGCCTCCATTCACCTCCCTGAATATGTGGCCTGGGGTCATGGGTCATCCCTAACTAGCCGCCATTTTGCAGTCACCTCCGCCCCGCCTTGTAAACACTATGATAGGAAAGAACCAAGATGGAGGCTGCACATACCAGGACAAATCCAGCCAAGCTCTGAAGATGGCAGCACCGTCTGTGGGGCCTCATTCCCATTTTGTGAGCTGATGTCGACCCCATTGATGGCTGTAAAAGGCTCCTGGTGTGAGGTACAAGTGGCCTGGTCCACATCAAGATGGAGACTGACTGATGCTAGAATGTTCACTAGGCCTCATACAGGCAGAACACTGCGCGGGTCACTATGAAGCTCCTCGGCAACCAGACAGGAGCCATGACCTCACAAGGAGTCCTTGTCTGCCAGGCGGCCATGACACCGTTATGTTATAGGATATACTATATCTCCCCCATACGCTCTTCTAGTCTCTTATATATGTGTAATATTTGTCTGTATAAAGTGGAGCCCCAGCAGTAAGGAGAATGGAGAGCCAGTGTCCCCCCTTATCATGTCTGAGCGGACAGAAGTGTGTAAGTGACGCCGCACATGTCTGTGCTCTCTCCATCCTCAGTACTTCGCCATCTCCTTATCTTCTGACAACAGCTCGCTCTCGGCCCAGTTACCCCCCTGGACATCATGTCCCGGCCGCCATTACTCAAAAGGAAAGATCAGAGAATAAAGACATTGCTGAAGAAACAGCCCCGACTTTCTCATAGATGTCCCTGGAATGGCGGCCACTGGTGAGGGAGGGGGGACTTAGTGTAAGGAATGATGGGTAAGAGCAGACACCTGCACATTGGAGTAATGACTAGTTACATCGCCCCCTATAGGACATGTGTGCTGACACTTTATAACTCCTTCTCCATTAACATTACTTGGTAACTGGATGACAAAGTTGCCATATTACACCGCGGCCACTAGATGGAACCGCTGCCTAAATGCCCTCTCTCCATACCTGGAATGCAAACTCCTCCTCCTGGCTGTGGATTCTCCTATCAGCGGCTGCTGCTCTCCCCCTGGGTATAGCTCCTCCTCCTGAGTGTAGCTCTGCCTGGTTGTAGCTCCTCCTCCTCTACTTTTGGCTGCTCACCCTTCTTCAGTCTCTGCCATCTCTTTTGCAGGCATCTGTTATACCTGGATTGTGACGTCACATTCTCCATAGCAATGCGTGGGTGGGTGGTTGAAAGGGGCGGAGCCTATAGGAGTCGAGGCTCTGCTCGTATATACTGTGCTCATACTGCCATGTATTATGTCCTATATACTCATCAGTCAATGATGGTGACTGTATGGCAGTATTAGTATGGCAGCATCACATGGGCTCTGTGTAACACTATGTATATGGGCACTCTATGATACTATTATTATTGTGCAGGGGCCACTATGGGGCATCATAATGTGTGCAGGAATGCGGGGGGAAATATTGGCCAGGGTCTTCAGGGGAACTAGGGGCCCATGTCAAAAGTTTGCCACGGGGGCCTACCATTCCTAGTTAGGCCACTGACTGAGGCGCCAGGTTGGGGAAACATAACATTTTTGTTGCAGATTTTGCTGCTGTTTTTTGAGCCAAAGCCAAGAATGGGAAAGTAATGGGAAATACTTAGGAAGACTTTCTGGCTTTGGATCAGAAAAAAAGGCAGCAAAATCTGCAACAAAAAAAGCTGCATTTCTGTAACCTGAGCCTTAGCCTTAGGGTGTTTCTTTTCGGATGGGGACACACTATGTACCCAGATGCGGCTATAGTCACATCCAGTTCCTGGGCACCAGTGCTGTCACTTTGGGGTAAGTGCGACATCCATTAATTCCTGGCTGGGGTTTTTCTGTTGCTGCATCGACAGGAATTAAATGTGGCTGAAATTAAAAAAATTGAAGGTACCGGTGGCCGGGGATGCAGTATCCAGGTACATCGTGTGTCGCCCCCTTCAGGTGTTACCTCGCTCTGCTCCCAGTCACATACATTTACCACTAGTTGTGGGTTACACATGTAATGACATCACTTATAAAGGTAAAGTACTGGTGTATCCAGGCAAATAGCAGTAAAGGCATATGGCTGGGGGCATAATATGACAGCCCCCCTATCCTGTGGTTTGTGCTATATGACTATAGTGTAGGGGTCGTCAGCTTTACAATTATTGCGCAGCTCTCTGGGGACCTCAGCTGTGATCTTTTCATTTAAATCGGCACGCCGAACAAAAATGGTTGCCTACCCCTGGTCTAGACCCTCATGAATGAAATCTAATATATTTAGAATAGTGGGATTGCAGATAACAATTCCCTTTGCTGCCGTCCAGAAAATAATGATAGCGCGTATCCAGGCATAGTTCTGATTGGTAGACTCCACTCTGGAGAGAGAGATTGTGCTCAGGAAGGCTCCAGAAAGTCCTCTAGACCAGGGGTGCCCAATATGTCGATCGCGATCTACTGGTCGATCGCAAAGGAGGTATGGGTCGATCGGGGGATGCAGCCAGGGATCCCCGATGTCTGCTTGTTCACAGCGCAGACTGAAAGTCATCTCCGGACACTTGCAGGCGGGGCCACCGCAGCCCTGACTGCGAACGAGTGCAAGGCAGTCGGGGCTGCGACGGCCCCGGACTGCCAGTGTCCGGAGATGACTCAGTCTGCACTGTGAACAAGCAGCACCCCGGCTGCTCCCTCCATCCCTAAGAGCGGGGAGCGCGTCATCCCCCGGAGCTGCTGCTGCCCGGCCTGTAAGTGTCCTGAGTACTTGTGCACAGCGCAGGCTGAAAGTCATCTCCAGATGACTCTCAGCCTGCGCTGTGAACAAGCAGACACCAGGGATCCCTGGGCAGCTGCCTTGCTTCCATGTTGTGGGCATTCTGTGGCTTCCCATCATGCTGAGCGAGGGCCGTTACTAGGCAATCACAGAATGCCACTGCCTACTGCTCTCAAGCTCCGCCCCACCCCGCCCCGCCCACCGGTCTGCCCTGTCCCGCCCACAAGAAGTGGGTAGTAGATCTTTGGACTTGGTCATGTTATAAAGTAGCTCACATGCTGAAAAAGTGTGAGCACCCCTGCTCTAGACCATAGAAGGGACTGGTCACCTCCAGGCTGTCAGGTTGCAATAATTTTCCAGGCCCATTAAGGTGTTTTTTTTTGTTTTTTTTTTAACCAGGAAGACTGAAGAAGACACTAGACCCCAATGAGGAGCCTAAACCTCCTCCAATATATCATTTTGCACATATTCCACTACTGAACTTTGAAGATCTTCCTGGTGGATGGTACGAAGACAGGCAGTCCGATAAATCTGTCTTGGGGAAGCAAAGAGAAGTTGACATGGTCAGACCCCAAACCCCCCTCCCCCACACCAAGGCTGTTACTGCATTTTGGTTTTCCATTTTCTCCATAACCTTCTATTACATGACATTTCAGGAACTTGTATAAAATAGTTTTGGTTTCAAAATTCCCTGGAAATGGCGACTATAACAAGAAAAATTTACATCAATAGGAAAGGCTGGGTAACCCTTTGGTATATTGGTTGTCTAGCAACTGATTTTTTCTTAGGTGTTCCAGACGTCCTGCTAAGTGCTATTTATGGTTAAGTGCGTTTTATAAGTGCCCCTTCAATCCTACACGATCGTACATAGTTTTTATTTGGGCTGGTGCACAAGGTCATGGACCAGAGTCACCTTATTAACGATGAGCATAGTGCAAACACCAGACCCAGGCAGATCAGACTGGAACTCCCGCATAGAGCGATCCCACAGCCTAAGCCTCCCAGAGAAGCTAGGGATTACAGGTGAGCGCCACGGCACCCGGCAGAGGGCAATGGATTCTCTACACATATCAAACATCAAGCTCATGGAGATCCTACAGCAAAGATATAGGAAAGATTAATACGCTAAGCCTTGTGTGAATAGACGGCGAACAGGCAGAAATGAAGAATGGCTGCAGAAGGAAAAGGGTTAAACAAGTGCCCAGAAATGTAATGCAATGGAGAGAAGATGAGAAACATAAGAATGTAGTAATATATATAGGACAGCGGGTGACAATATAAGATGCGGGAATTACTCCATGTAACATCCTACACAACATTACACTAAACTTACAAGAATCCAGGACTCAAGGAAACTTCCTTGGAATTGTCTCTAGCACAGACGTCTGACAAATGACTCACTTTCCTATTTCTTTGCTGTAGGATTTCCATGAGCTTGATGTTTGGTATGTGTAGAGAATCCCTCTATCTCTGCCGGGTGCTGTGGTGTGTACCTGTAATCCTAGCTTCTATGGGGGGCTTAGGCTGTGGGATCGCTCCATTTAGGAGTTCTGGTCTGATCTGCCTGGGTCTGGTGTTTGCACTATGCTCATCATCAATATGGTGACTCTGGTCTAAGACTTTGTGCACCAGCCCAAATATAAACTAGGCACGACCGTGTAGGATTGGAGGGGCACTGAACAGATAATAGCAGTAGGACCAGAGCGACTGACGTAACAACATTTACTATGACAGCCAATATACCAAAGAGACACCCAGCCTTTCTTATTGCTGCAGATGTAAGTTTTCTCTGCACCAGGGGTGCCCAATACGTCGATCGCGATCTACTGGTCGATCGTAAAGGACGTATGGGTCGATCGGGGGATGCAGCCAGGGATCCCCAGTGTTTGCTTGTTCACAGCTCAGGCTGAAAGTCATCTCCGGACACTTGCAGGCGGGGCCACCGCAGCCCTGACTGCGAACAAGTGCAACGCAGTCAGGGATGCAGCGGCCCCAGACTGCCAGTGTCCGTAGATGACTCAGCCTGTGCTGTGAACAAGCAGCACCCCGGCTGCTCCCTCCATCCCTAAGAGCGGGGAGCGCGTCATCCCCCGGAGCTGCTGCTGCCCGGCCTGTAAGTGTCCAGAGTACTTGTTCACAGTGCAGGCTGAGAGGTAGTGGCGGATCCAGGGTTTGCGGGGCCCTGGGCAATTGACTTTGGCGGGGCCCTACTTACTGGGGTCTCGCACTTCTAACCTGTACTTCCCAACTGTTGAAGACTAGTAAGAGGGAAGAAAACGTGCGGCGCGCTATGCGCGCGCCGCAGCAAATTAGGCCCCGCCCACTTTTATGTTGACTCCACCCATTCTCATTCAATTTTCATGTGATTCCACACAGTATAATCCTCCTACAGTCACCCGCAAATTATATCTCCCCCCCATTTTCATATACACCCTTCATCTACCCCTAGTTTCATGTCCCCCCCCTCTATCTCTGTCCCCAGTTTCATGCCATTCTCCCCCTTTATCTGCCCACAGTTTCATTTCCCCCCCGTCTCTGCCCCAGTGTCATGCCGTTCTCCCCCTTCATCTGCCCAAATGTCATGCCATTCCCCCCCTTCATCTGCCCCAGTGTCATGCCGTTCTCCCCCCTTCATCTGCCCCAATGTCATGCCATCCCCCCCTTCATTTGCCCCAGTGTCATGCCATTCTTCCCCCTTCATCTGCCCCAGTGTCATGCCATTCTCCCCCCTTCATCTGCCCCAGTGTCATGCTGTTCTCTCCCCCTTCATTTGCCCCAGTGTCATGCTGTTCTCCCCCCTTCATCTGCCCCAGTGTCATGCCGTTCTCCCCCCATCTGCCCGTGTCATGCCGTACTCTCCCCCTCTATCTGCCCCAGTGTCATGCCGTTCTCCCCCTCCATCTGCCCCAGTGTCATGCTGTTCTCCCCCCCTTCATCTGCCCCAGTGTCATGCCATTCTCCCCCTCTATCTGTCCCAGTGTCATGCCATTCTCCCCCCTTCATCTGCCCAAGTGTCATGCTGTTCTCCCCCCCCATCTGCCCCAGTGTCATGCTGTTCTCCCCCCCTTCATCTGCCCCAGTGTCATGCCGTTCTCCCCCTCCATCTGCCCCAGTGTCATGCTGTCCCCCCCCCTCCATCTGCCCCAGTGTCATGCCGTTCTCCCCCTCTCCATCTGCCCCAGTGTCATGCCGTTCTCCCCCCTCCATCTGCCCCAGTGTAATGCCGTTCTCCCCCCTCCATCTGCCCCAGTGTCATGCTGTTCTCTCCCCCTCCATCTGCCCCAGTGTCATGCTGTTCTCTCCCCTTCCATCTGCCCCAGTGTCATGCTGTTCTCCCCCCTCCATCTGCTCCAGTGTCATGCTGTTCTCCCCCCTCCATCTGCCCCAGTGTCATGCTGTTCTCCCCCCTCCATCTGCTCCAGTGTCATGCTGTTCTCCCCCCTCCATCTGCCCCAGTGTCATGCTGTTCTCCCCCCTTCATCTGCCCCAGTGCCATGCCATTCTCCCCCCCCTCCATCTGCCCCAGTGCCATGCCGTTCTCCCTCCTCCATCTGCCCCAGTGCCATGCCGTTCTCACTCACACACACACACACACTCACCATTCCTCGTTCCCTCGCAGCTCTCTCCGTCATACACATATTGTAGCTGCGATGTGATGACGTCATCACATCGCGGCTACAAATGACGGAGCTCAGCGTTAAAGCAGGAGCTGAGCTGTGACAGCTCGTTTTAAACGCCCATGCATTCAGCTCATCGGCGTCTTACCGCCGATGAGCCGAATACATAGCCGTTTAAAGCAGGAGCTGTCAGCTCCTGCTTTAAAGCTGAGTTCAGTTGGAGTCGGGACATGCCGACCGGGACCATTTTGTTAGGTCCCGGCCGCGCCGCGGGGCCCCGCTAAGTGCGGGGCCCCAGGCGGTTGCCCGGCTCTGGATCCGCCCCTGCTGAGAGTCATCTCCAGATGACTCTCAGGCTGTGCTGTGAACAAGCAGACACCGGGAATCCCTGGGCAGCCACCTTGCTTCCGTGTTGTGGGCATTCTGTGGCTTCCCATCATGCTGAGTGAGGGCCGTTACTGCCGCTGCCTCCTGCTCTCAAGCTCCGCCCCGGCCCCACCCACCAGTCTGCCCAGTTCTGCCCACAAGAAGTGGGTAGTAGATCTTTGGACTTGGTCATGTTATAAAGTAGCTCACATGCTGAAAAAGTGTGAGCACCCCTGCTCTAGACCATAGAAGGGACTGGTCACCTCCAGGCTGTCAGGATGCAATAATTTTCCAGGCCCATTAAGGTTTGTTTGTTTTTTTTTAACCAGGAAGACTGAAGAAGACACTAGACCCCAATGAGGAGCCTAAACCTCCTCCAATACATCATTTTGCACATATTCCACTACTGAACTTTGAAGATCTTCCTGGTGAATGGTACGAAGACAGGCAGTCCGATAAATCTGTCTTGGGGAAGCAAAGAGAAGTTGACGTGGTCAGACCCACCCCCCTCCCCTCCCCCACACCAAGGCTGTCACTGCATTTTGGTTTTCCATTTTCTCCATAGCCTTCTATTACATGACATTTCAAGAACTTGTATAAAATAGTTTTGGTTTCAAAATTCCCTGGAAATGGCGACTATTACAAGAAAAATTTACATCTGCAGCAATAGGAAAGGCTGGGTATCCCTTTGGTATATTGGTTGTCTAGCAACTGATTTTTTCTTAGGTGTTCCAGACGTCCTGCTAAGTGCTATTTATGGTTAAGTGCCCCTTCAATCCTACACGATCGTACATAGTTTTTATTTGGGCTGGTGCACAAGGTCATGGACCAGAGTCACCTTATTAACGATGAGCATAGTGCAAACACCAGACCCAGGCAGATCAGTCTGGAACTCCCGCATAGAGCGATCCCACAGCCTAAGCCTCCCAGAGAAGCTAGGGATTACAGGTGAGCGCCACGGCACCCGGCAGAGGGCAATGGATTCTCTACACATATCAAACATCAAGCTCATGGAAATCCTACAGCAAAGATATAGGAAAGATTAATAATATGTTAAGCCTTGTGTGAATAGACGGCGAACAGGCAGAAATGAAGAATGGCTGCAGAAGGAAAAGGGTTAAACAAGTGCCCAGAAATGTAATGCAATGGAGAGAAGATGAGAAGCATAAGAATGTAGTAATATATATAGGACAGCGGGTGACAATATAAGATGCGGGAATTACTCCATGTAACATCCTACACAACATTACACTAAATTTACAAGAATCCAGGACTCAAGGAAACTTCCTTGGAATTGTCTCTAGCACAGACGTCTGACAAATGACTCAGCTTTCCTATTTCTTTGCTGTAGGATTTCCATGAGCTTGATGTTTGGTATGTGTAGAGAATCCCTCTATCTCTGCCGGGTGCTGTGGTGTGTCCCTGTAATCCTAGCTTCTATGGGGGGCTTAGGCTGTGGGATCGCTCCATTTAGGAGTTCTGGTCTGATCTGCCTGGGTCTGGTGTTTGCACTATGCTCATCATCAATATGGTGACTCTGGTCTAAGACTTTGTGCACCAGCCCAAATATAAACTAGGCACGACCGTGTAGGATTGGAGGGGCACTGAACAGATAATAGCAGTAGGACCAGAGCGACTGACGTAACAACATTTACTATGACAGCCAATATACCAAAGAGACACCCAGCCTTTCTTATTGCTGCAGATGTAAGTTTTCTCTGCACCAGGGGTGCCCAATACGTCGATCGCGATCTACTGGTCGATCGTAAAGGACGTATGGGTCGATCGGGGGATGCAGCCAGGGATCCCCAGTGTTTGCTTGTTCACAGCTCAGGCTGAAAGTCATCTCCGGACACTTGCAGGCGGGGCCACCGCAGCCCTGACTGCGAACAAGTGCAACGCAGTCAGGGATGCAGCGGCCCCAGACTGCCAGTGTCCGTAGATGACTCAGCCTGTGCTGTGAACAAGCAGCACCCCGGCTGCTCCCTCCATCCCTAAGAGCGGGGAGCGCGTCATCCCCCGGAGCTGCTGCTGCCCGGCCTGTAAGTGTCCAGAGTACTTGTTCACAGTGCAGGCTGAGAGGTAGTGGCGGATCCAGGGTTTGCGGGGCCCTGGGCAATTGACTTTGGCGGGGCCCTACTTACTGGGGTCTCGCACTTCTAACCTGTACTTCCCAACTGTTGAAGACTAGTAAGAGGGAAGAAAACGTGCGGCGCGCTATGCGCGCGCCGCAGCAAATTAGGCCCCGCCCACTTTTATGTTGACTCCACCCATTCTCATTCAATTTTCATGTGATTCCACACAGTATAATCCTCCTACAGTCACCCGCAAATTATATCTCCCCCCCATTTTCATATACACCCTTCATCTACCCCTAGTTTCATGTCCCCCCCCTCTATCTCTGTCCCCAGTTTCATGCCATTCTCCCCCTTTATCTGCCCACAGTTTCATTTCCCCCCCGTCTCTGCCCCAGTGTCATGCCGTTCTCCCCCCTTCATCTGCCCAAATGTCATGCCATTCCCCCCCTTCATCTGCCCCAGTGTCATGCCGTTCTCCCCCCTTCATCTGCCCCAATGTCATGCCATCCCCCCCTTCATTTGCCCCAGTGTCATGCCGTTCTCCCCCCTTCATCTGCCCCAGTGTCATGCCGTTCCCCCCCCCTTCATTTGCCCCAGTGTCATGCCATTCTTCCCCCTTCATCTGCCCCAGTGTCATGCCATTCTCCCCCCTTCATCTGCCCCAGTGTCATGCTGTTCTCTCCCCCTTCATTTGCCCCAGTGTCATGCTGTTCTCCCCCCTTCATCTGCCCCAGTGTCATGCCGTTCTCCCCCCATCTGCCCGTGTCATGCCGTACTCTCCCCCTCTATCTGCCCCAGTGTCATGCCGTTCTCCCCCTCCATCTGCCCCAGTGTCATGCTGTTCTCCCCCCCTTCATCTGCCCCAGTGTCATGCCATTCTCCCCCTCTATCTGTCCCAGTGTCATGCCATTCTCCCCCCTTCATCTGCCCAAGTGTCATGCTGTTCTCCCCCCCCATCTGCCCCAGTGTCATGCTGTTCTCCCCCCCTTCATCTGCCCCAGTGTCATGCCGTTCTCCCCCCTCCATCTGCCCCAGTGTCATGCCGTTCTCCCCCTCCATCTGCCCCAGTGTCATGCTGTCCCCCCCCCTCCATCTGCCCCAGTGTCATGCTGTTCTCCCCCTCTCCATCTGCCCCAGTGTCATGCCGTTCTCCCCCCTCCATCTGCCCCAGTGTAATGCCGTTCTCCCCCCTCCATCTGCCCCAGTGTCATGCTGTTCTCTCCCCCTCCATCTGCCCCAGTGTCATGCTGTTCTCTCCCCTTCCATCTGCCCCAGTGTCATGCTGTTCTCCCCCCTCCATCTGCTCCAGTGTCATGCTGTTCTCCCCCCTCCATCTGCCCCAGTGTCATGCTGTTCTCCCCCCCTTCATCTGCCCCAGTGTCATGCCGTTCTCCCCCCTCCATCTGCCCCAGTGTCATGCCGTTCTCCCCCTCCATCTGCCCCAGTGTCATGCTGTCCCCCCCCTCCATCTGCCCCAGTGTCATGCTGTTCTCCCCCTCTCCATCTGCCCCAGTGTCATGCCGTTCTCCCCCCTCCATCTGCCCCAGTGTCATGCCGTTCTCCCCCCTCCATCTGCCCCAGTGTCATGCTGTTCTCCCCCCTTCATCTGCCCCAGTGCCATGCCATTCTCCCCCCCCTCCATCTGCCCCAGTGCCATGCCGTTCTCCCTCCTCCATCTGCCCCAGTGCCATGCCGTTCTCACTCACACACACACACACACTCACCATTCCTCGTTCCCTCGCAGCTCTCTCCGTCATACACATATTGTAGCTGCGATGTGATGACGTCATCACATCGCGGCTACAAATGACGGAGCTCAGCGTTAAAGCAGGAGCTGAGCTGTGACAGCTCGTTTTAAACGCCCATGCATTCAGCTCATCGGCGTCTTAGCACCGATGAGCCGAATACATAGCCGTTTAAAGCAGGAGCTGTCAGCTCCTGCTTTAAAGCTGAGCTCAGTTGGAGTCGGGACATGCCGACCGGGACCATTTTGTTAGGTCCCGGCCGCGCCGCGGGGCCCCGCTAAGCGCGGGGCCCCGGGCGATTGCCCGGCTCTGGATCCGCCCCTGCTGAGAGTCATCTCCAGATGACTCTCAGGCTGTGCTGTGAACAAGCAGACATTGGGGATCCCTGGGCAGCCACCTTGCTTCCGTGTTGTGGGCATTCTGTGGCTTCCCATCATGCTGAGTGAGGGCCGTTACTGCCGCTGCCTCCTGCTCTCAAGCTCCGCCCCGGCCCCACCCACCAGTCTGTCCGGTCCCGCCCACAAGAAGTGGGTAGTAGATCTTTGGACTTGGTCATATTATAAAGTAGCTCACATGCTGAAAAAGTGTGAGCACCCCTGCTCTAGACCATAGAAGGGACTGGTCACCTCCAGGCTGTCAGGATGCAATAATTTTCCAGGCCCATTCAGGTGTTTTTTTTGTTTTTTTAACCAGGAAGACTGAAGAAGACACTAGACCCCAATGAGGAGCCTAAACCTCCTCCAATATATCATTTTGCACATATTCCACTACTGAACTTTGAAGATCTTCCTGGTGGATGGTACGAAGACAGGCAGTCCGATAAATCTGTCTTGGGGAAGCAAAGAGAAGTTGACATGGTCAGACCCCAACCCCCCTCCCCCACACACCAAGGCTGTTACTGCATTTTGGTTTTCCATTTTCTCCATAACCTTCTATTACATGACATTTCAAGAACTTGTATAAAATAGTTTTGGTTTCAAAATTCCCTGGAAATGGCGACTATAACAAGAAAAATTTACATCTGCAGCAATAGGAAAGGCTGGGTATCCCTTTGGTATATTGGTTGTCTAGCAACTGATTTTTTCTTAGGTGTTCCAGACGTCCTGCTAAGTGCTATTTATGGTTAAGTGCGTTTTATAAGTGCCCCTTCAATCCTACACGATCGTACATAGTTTTTATTTGGGCTGGTGCACAAGGTCATGGACCAGAGTCACCTTATTAACGATGAGCATAGTGCAAACACCAGACCCAGGCAGATCAGTCTGGAACTCCCGCATAGAGCGATCCCACAGCCTAAGCCTCCCAGAGAAGCTAGGGATTACAGGTGAGCGCCACGGCACCCGGCAGAGGGCAATGGATTCTCTACACATATCAAACATCAAGCTCATGGAAATCCTACAGCAAAGATATAGGAAAGATTAATAATACGTTAAGCCTTGTGTGAATAGATGGCGAATAGGCAGAAATGAAGAATGGCTGCAGAAGGAAAAGGGTTAAACAAGTGCCCAGAAATGTAATGCAATGGAGAGAAGATGAGAAACATAAGAATGTAGTAATATATATAGGACAGCGGGTGACAATATAAGATGCGGGAATTACTCCATGTATCATCCTACACAACATTACACTAAACTTACAAGAATCCAGGACTCAAGGAAACTTCCTTGGAATTGTCTCTAGCACAGACGTCTGACAAATGACTCAGCTTTCCTATTTCTTTGCTGTAGGATTTCCATGAGCTTGATGTTTGGTATGTGTAGAGAATCCCTCTATCTCCGCTGGGTGCTGTGGCGTGTACCTGTAATCCTAGCTTTGCTGGGGGGCTTAGGCTGTGGGATTGCTAGATTTGGGAGTTCTGGTGTGGGCACTATATTATTAATATGGTGACTTTGGTCTAAGACCCCTTGCACCAGCCCAAATATGTAAAACAATGTACAATCGTGTAGGTTTGAAGGGGCACTTGAGAGATGGCACATAATAAGTAATAGCAGTCGGATCGGAGCAACCAACGTGACACCCAGCCTTTCTTATTGCCGCAGATGTAAATTTTTCTCTGTATCTCTGTATATACAAATATTGGACTCACAGAAACTTGGATGGAATATTTTGTAAGACAGACCCGGCGGAGACCCAGTGTCATTTCTCACAATCACAGACAATATGGCTGTTGGTATTTGTGGTGGTCTGCTGCACGAGCGTACCGCGCCTCTTCAGTATGCTCATGTGGTTCTCTGAAGAACTGAGCATATGAGCAATCTGGTTGTGAGTATTTAGTGGGTTATCTGGTTTCTACCATTGATATCCTACCATTAGGAGAGGCCATCAGTTGTAGATCTGTGGGGATCCAACACCTGGGACCCTGCAAATCAGCTATATCGAGATGGCGTGGCGTCGGAGAATGGGTGCCAGCTATCCCATCTGAGCAAGGAATTTGTCACCATATCCTTCCTAAAGATGGTAGTACTCAACTTACCCGATAATAACTTTCTGATGGTCAAGTCAAGGAAGGTAATAGAGTTATCAAAGATCTCCGAGGTGAAAAAAAAGACCAAGAGTGTTTACACTGAGGTCCTGCACAAAGCCTGAGAAGCAACACATTGGCTCAGTAGTTAGCACTACAGCCTTTCAACATGGGAGTCCTGGGTTCGAATCCCACCAGGAACAACATCTGCAAGGAGTTTGTATGTTCTCGCTGTGTTTGTATGGGTTTCCTGTTCTGCAAAGATATACTGATAGGAAAAAAAATGGCTTTATTTTAAAACGAGGGGGGGAGGGTAAAATAATATTAGCGGTGCCTGAATAGCCTTTTTTAACGGCTATTCACGC
Organism: Leptodactylus fuscus; assembly: GCF_031893055.1. Taxonomy (NCBI): domain Eukaryota; kingdom Metazoa; phylum Chordata; class Amphibia; order Anura; family Leptodactylidae; genus Leptodactylus; species Leptodactylus fuscus. The sequence continues at coordinate 35,202,297 of NC_134274.1, forward strand.
ATATGTGGGGCTCATATAGCATAATTTTGCTGACAGAGTCCCTTTAAGCTCCACCTTTATTGAGCTGAGGTGTAACTGCGCTCCTGGAACACGATAGTTATTCATTTTATACTGAGCTATTGGTACAGCTGGTCGGAGAATACCCTCCACATATCCTAGAATTTTTCGGAATAGAAATGCATCACATGATACAGATATAGTATAGTAGTACATGTATAAAAGTATACACATTACTATATCACACATATACAGATATATACAAGTATACACACTACTATATCACACATACAAGTATACACACTGCTATATCACACATATACAGGTATATACAAGTATATAGACTACTATCACACCTCACACATATACAGGTATATACACACTACTATATCACACATACAAGTATATACAAGTATACACACTACTATATCACACATACAGGTATATACAAGTATACACACTACTATATCACACATACAGGTATATACACTACTATATCACACATATACAGGTATATACAAGTATATATACTACTATATCACACATATACAGGTATATACAGGTATATACACTACTATCACACCTCACACATATACAGGTATATACACACTAGCACAACAGCCCATTACACCTATAGAAGCGATACTAGAATAGCTCCGCCCAGATAGTCTGATCACATGGGTATGACGTCATACAGACTCCCATGTACCCCCCACATCTCCCAGGTCACTACATCTCTTCATGTGGAGGGATCGTCTCACGAGCAAAGCCACGCCTACCAAGTCACATGACTTGAGAATGTCACGTGACCTTATGCCGTCAGAAGGTCTTGACTGACTCGTGTGTTTATCCTTTACCATTCCCGCATGGTGGCGCCGCTGAGCCGAGGTTGTGAGTGTAAGTAGTGCACATGAAGTCCTGTGTGTACTGTGCCCTGTGGGGCAGACATGGCGACATCTCCTCCTCTACGGCCCCCAGCCGTGGCTGCACTTACATGTGCCTTGTGCTCAGTACATAAAGGCTGAAGCTTCTCTGACCCCCAGCACCTGCCATGCAGTGTTGTCATAGCGACATTCATGTTGTTGATACCCAATTTCTGCTAAGAGTCTATGCAGTCTTGTATATTGGTGGTTCTCTTTGATTTCCTCCCCTTCCCCTACCTGTATCACCTCCCCCATGTGACGAATGGACATTCCCTGTTTCACTGCGCTCCTGGGGGTTTAAATGTGGCGGCTGGAGTCAGGGAGCCTTGTGGGGATCCCTCCTGGCACCCCCCGATCTCTCCCCTTCCAGACATCTGTGGACTTCTTACTTGGCTCCTGCTGATCCCTATTGAGTGCGGGTCAAGTGCAGGAGGCCATTGCTGGAGGGGCTGAGAGTCTCCTTCCTGATGGACGCCCTGAACCCTTGTCCGTTTTGTGCAGAGGTGGGGGGTCCCAGGGGGCACAGAACAGGAAAGCTGCCACCTCTGCACAAAATGGACAAGGGTATATAAAACCGCATGTGCCCCAAAAGGTGAAAAGTCCTCTTTAAAGAGGATCTGCCTTACAGACACTAATGTCCTATCCTCATGACAGATGTTACTGGCTGGGGGTCCAAACGCAGAGACCACTGATCACTGGGAAAACGTGGAACCAAAGTCCCTGTGAATGAGGTGTCAGTGCACTTCGTGACTGCTACTCCATGCACTTCTATGGGGCTGCTGGAGATTGTGGTGAATGTAGTGCACTGACTTTTGTCCCCATTTTTCTGATCACTGTGGATCCCATGAAAGATGCGCCTTTGAGCTGATAATAAAATACCGTTATCCATCGTTCTTTACATTCATGTAACTCTATAGTGACATCTCATGTTCTCTCTCCCTTAGCGAACCCCTCAGGATGGACATTGGCCAGATCCGAATATTCTGTCGTTTATGTAACCTCACCCAGGAGATGATCTACCTGCTGATGGGGCAGGTGAGGAGTAGAGATGAGCGAACACTGTTCGGATCAGCCGATCCGAACAGCACGCTTCCATAGAAATGAATGGAAGCACCTGTGACGCTGACTGTGCCGCCGACCGGCGTCACAGGTGCTTCCATTCATTTCTATGTGAGCGTTCTGTTCGGATCGGCTGATGGTTAAATTAAGTAAATGAAGGCTTGGTCCAAGCAATGAAGGAGCCATCTTCTTTCTGACCTCCTGTCCTGCCTTCCCTCTCTGGTACATGATAAGGTTCCTCCTGTATACTGTACTATACTCTACCATACCATACTATACACTTCTGCTCACATTCACTTCATTAGGACCTTCAGGCAGAATCCACCTGAACACTGAGCAGGACGCTTACGCCTCCTATTGAAATAAAAGTGAGGAAATGTTTTCGCCAGACCCTGCCAAGAAGATTCTGCCACCTGAATGTAGCCTAAAAGTTAACCCCTTGACAACATTTGCCATAATAGTCCAATCGATGTGCCCACTCTAAATATATCGCCTCTCTCAGGAACCTCTGGGATACCATTGTATTAGACAGTGGAGACCCTGCCAAAATGCATGTGACCTGTCTCCTCTTTGGGGGAGTAACCCTTCAGATGCCTCAGTTAGATGTGTCCGAGGCATCTGAGAACCAGCGGCGCAGTGAACGCAGCCAAGTTGAAGACTATTGCTGTACCCCAGAATGGTGTGGTCTCCATAACAGCCAGGAACCTATTGAGGGCTCCCAAGTCTGTCATTACTATACTTCCATAATAAAGGTGAATGCATTTCACAATATTATATTGCAGTATATTGTACTGGTGATCAGTCCATCCTAGAGATCAAGTCCCCTTGGGGTTCTAAAAATTCAAGTATATTAAAAATACATGTCAAAATATGGTAACTGTACAGTAGAGATATAGGAGCTAATACCCAAGAGAAAAGATCAAAAGACCATAGTTGTCTCAACCTTTTCACCTCCCATAAAAAATATGAATAAAAAGCAATCAAAAAATCAGACATTCCCCAAAAGTATAACGAAAATGTTCATCTAGCCCTGCAAAAAAAAAAGATACTGTATGCACCTCTGTAGATGTGGCCAAAGTTTATCATCTCCCTAAGGTTGTATATAAACTTATTGTTGTCTCTTTCTGTATACAGGATTACTCAGTAGTGAAGGAGACGTCTGGTCAGGGTGTGACCTCCATCAGCCATTCACGTGGGTCAGGAGGATGGAGCAGAAACCAGAACCTCAGCACAATCCCCCAGACTCATTTATTGGTCTATGATAGAAAGAATCCCCAGAAGATCCTGGACCTCACCCACAAGATCATAGAGCTGCTGACTGGAGAGGTGAGCGCTGCAGGGAAGGCCGGGACGTCAGACAGTAACACAAGGAGTGATGGGTCTGGTGATGACGGTATCATTGTGTTGTCAGGTTCCTATAAGGTGTCAGGATGTCGCCGTCCATTTCACCATGGAGGAGTGGGAGTACATAGAAGGACACAAGGACCTGTACAAAGAAGTCATTATGGAGGACCACCAGACCCTCACATTAGCAGGTAAGAGGAGATTCGTGGGATGGAGAGGTTTTGAAGCTTATTTCGGTTCCTCTGCCATCTTGTCATCACTTGGTGTGTTTCGTACAGATGAATCCAGTAACAGAAACCCACCAGAGAGATGTCACAGTCCTTCATATATGGAACATCATCATGAAGAGAATCACAATGGCTCTCAAGACCAGGTACTTGGAAGTGAGCTAGCCGAGGGAGAGCATTTCTTCCTGGAAATGTGAATCTTTTGACAACTGGTTGGAGTTCTGGGTTGTGTTCCTGTACCCTGTCATTCCGTCCGGTCACTGCTAGCAATGGCAGGGACTCGCTCCTTTGACGGTCAGTTCTCAGTTTATTTCTTCATTTTGAGGGTTTTGCAACTTTATAAAGAATATTTTCCTATTCCTAACACCCTCCCCCCCCACACCTTAACTGCTTGCTGTGGGTGACAGAGTGAATATTTCCAGTTCCTGCGCAGAAGAGAATGCAGCCAGCAACAGCTGAGAAAGTGGTCATGTGGGTGACTCTTGTGGCCTCTGCCATCTTGCTTTCCAAGGAACTCTGATTCCTTGGCTTTCTGCCGTTTACAGACATCCAGCTGGGGGACTTCTAAAATCCTCCTGGGGAAAAGTGTGAGCAGTACTGTCTTTTGTGCCACTGCAATCAATATACTGAAATGTATTTCTGAAGTGGCTGACCCTTGTAACGTATCTGTTTGTGTTAATAAGGGAGAAGATTTTGTGTCCATGAAAGTTGACCATCAGTGTCAGAAAAGAGAATCCTCCGTATGTGTGAACCCAGGTAAGCATTAGGGAGGGGGACGGTTGGTCAGGGGCCTCGCTCCTAGAAGATTCTGTACTCCTACTCATCACACCATGTTATTGTGATTTGCCTGAGACTTGGACATGACTTCTTCTAGGAGTATATAGAGTCTTGGCCATGTGATATGTGTCATCTTTACAACTTCTTTGTCACCATCGTGAGAGGACCAATATTTGTGTAAAGAGAGAGACTAGCATTCTGCCATCTTGTCTGCGTACATTCCATATTTCTTTCACTAGTGTCTTGTCTCTTATACGCAGCTACTGTGAGAGACTTGCAATTGTGCCTTCTTATCATATTTAGGAAAAGGTTGGAATGTTTCTGAGTTCTCATAACTATTACTTAGTTTCTCATGTTTCATATCAAGACACAGAATGTCCACTAGATATGAGAATACTCTAAGCTAGGATCAAGGACAGACCGTCCATCTTAGAGCATTGTGCTAGCATGATTAGAACTAAAATGGATGACGCGGACAACCATGTGTTAATTCATGTATTGCTTATGCACGTATTCATAGTTTGTAAACGCCCATTTTCTACTTTGACCAATGATAATTCATATTTCCATGTGATGTAGTTTGTTATGCTTAAATTAGCATACAGCCATTATTCCTCTATAAAAACTAAGTATCGTAATAAATGGCAGAACATTTTGATATACATCTGAGTATGTGTGGCTTTGTGTTCTCCCCGTACGGGCAACCATTTTGTTTTTAATATGGAACCGGCAGCATGTGCTCCCAGGGGTGTTTCCCCCGACACCATAAAAATCCAGTGTAGTTATGATTCTTGGATTATTCCAAGTAAATCAGCGAATACCGAAATGTCAGGCTCCTCCCGGCATCTACTAGGTGCAGTCTCCAATAACATTGTTGGGGTGTGGGTGTTGGTCCCCCACCGATCTAGTAATATATTCCATTTCTGAAAGCATTCTTACTGCGCAGCATTTTTCCCCCACCTGACTGAAACTTTTGCACAGTTCTCTATGTACTGGTGTTGCCACCGCACATTAATGGATATTTATATTGTTCTCTGCCGCTCAGAATCCTCCCACAAGACAGAGCTCTTCTTCAGGACTGATCCTTCGAAAATGGAGAAGTACAAGGAGGAGGAGGCAACAGAGCAGATACTAAACCTTTCCCTGGAGATCCTCTCCCTGCTGACCAGAGAGGTGAGGGATTCTGGGAAAGACATCACATGGTCTAACTTATCTCTGTTAGGCTGGCTTCAAGGGAATTTCCACATGAAAAGTCCAGATAAGCCAATTATTAGTACCGTATTTTTCGGACTATAAGGGTGCATGCACACTACGTAACGCCGGGCGTGTATGAGAGCCGTACACGCCGGCATTACAGCAGACTACCGAAAACATCCCATTCACTTCAATGGGAGCGCTCGTAACAGCGGCGTTTACGAGCGCTCCCATTGAAGTGAATGGGAAGTGTTCGGCAGCCCTGCTGTAATGCCGGCGTGTACGGCTCTCATACACGCCCGGCGTTACGTAGTGTGCATGCACCCTAAGACGCACTTTTTTTCCCCAAAATTTGGGGGGAAAAGAAGGGTGCGTCTTATAGTCTGAATGTGGCGCCTGGCATCCGCTGTAATAGAGAGGCGGAAGCCGGCAAGTGATAGACGCCGGGGCCTGAGACATCGCTGCGCTCCTCTGTCCTGCATGAAGCCAGCAGCGGGAGGAGTGATGCTATTCTGCTCCTCCGTCCCCCCGCCACTGGCTTCATGCAGGGCAGAGGAGCGCAGCGATGTCTCAGGCCCCGGCACCTGTGATGGCTTCTATCCCTCCCCGGCATCCGCCTCTCTAGTACAGCGGATGCCGGGTCAGTATCGGTGGCCTCTTCTCCCCCGGGGCCGGTCCCCACCGGCCCCGTACCTGTGACGTTGCAGGCCGGCTCCTGCGCGGCGATATCGCAGGAGCCGACCTGTTCGGGTGACAGCCGGGAGCCTAATGAGGCTCCCCGGCCTGTCACGGCTATATTAGTATTGCGGCTGGTCTCTATGACCAGCCGTAATACTAATAGACAGAATGTCCCATAGACGGCAATACAGTTGTATTGCCGTCTATGGGACTTGCAATCAAGTGACCGCAGGTTCAAGCCCCCGGGGGGGGAATAAAATAGTAAAAAAAAAAAAAAAAAAAAAAGCTTTAAAAATATATAATAAAAATATAAAATAAATAAAAGTTCTAAATCACCTCCTGTTTTTTTTTCAATACAAGGTGATCTAAGAAATAGACATTCCCCAAAATGGTATAACTAAAAAGTACATCTGGCCCCGCAAAAAAAAAACGCCCTATACATCCCCGTACAGCTGCAGGGTCACCTGTCAATGTGGCCTTGCAGCTGTTGCAAAACTACAACTCCCATATATTAAATATTTTACCAGTTTTTGCTTCAATATTTTTTTTCCCTATTTTCCTCCTCTAAAACCTAGGTGCGTCTTATAGTCCGAAAAATACGGTAAATCTGAGGTTGGAGCCAAAATGGGGCAATGTCTATAAGTAATAAGCCAAGAATAAGGAGGTTTTTACACAGCCGAGGGTAATCTGTTTTCATGGATCCCTCATAGGTTATAGGTTGGGATCCATGATAATTGCTCAACATATGACAAGTTCTATCAGATACTGGATCAGTCACATGGACATTAAAAAAGAACAGAAAACCGCTGCGTTAGTAGATCCATTCCCCATACGTCAAACAGCAGCGCAACAACTGGGGTATTCCTGCCCCTGTGAGCAATTAGGACAGGTGGAACTTTTACTTAATCAAAAGTGGAACCTCCCCTATAAGAGGTCAACTGACCCCCTCCCCACCGCGTTTTTTTCTGTCAGGTGGTGGGGAGGGGGGGGTAGGTGTGGGGTCTCCCCAAGGTGGACCTGATGGCCACCCAGTACAATGTCAAGGTGGAGAGGTTTTGTTCCCTCTACCAGGAGGACAACCCCTTGGCAGTAGATGCCCTATCAATACCTTGGAGGTTCAGGCTAGCTTACATCTTCCCTCCACTTCCCATGATTTCGAAGGTATTGGCCAAAGTCAGACAAGACCAGGTATCGGTCATCGTGATCATACTGTTCTGGCCGAAGAGGGCATGGTTTACCCACCTCATGCAGATGAGTTGAGGGAACAATTGGAGGCTTCCGCTTCTTCACAACCTGGTAACCCAGAACAATCGGCTATGCCAGGACCTGGAGACGTTCAACCTAACAGTCTGGAGGTTGACCGCGCCTTATATGGACACGGAGGACTATCCCAAGCCGTTCGAGCGACCTTAGCTTGTTCTAGGGCACTTTCAACTAACAGAGCTTATGTGAGTATTGGTAGAATCTACCAACAATGGTGTGAGGAGAACCGGCGGTCCGGTTCGGAGATTGAGTCGGTGTTGGAGTTTATGCAGAATGGCCTGGACAAAGGGCTTGCTCCGGCGACACTAAGAGTACACATGGCAGCATTGTCTGCGGTCCTTGGGATCAGGTTATCTCAGAACCCCCTGGTGAGTCAGTTCTTGAAAGGAGCCTCTAGGCTCCGCCCGTCTGTTTACAGCCCAGTCCCTCAGTGGGATCTGGGTACGGTACTACAGGGACTCTGTGAGCCCCCCTTCGAGCCGATGCAAGAGACAGATTTGAAGTGGATGTCTTATAAGGTGGCATTTTTGTTGGCGGTGACCTCAGCAAAACGAGCTGGGGAGCTGCAGGCTTTGGCTGCTACAGAGCCTTACTTGTTGTTTTTCCCAGACAGGGTCCAGTTGAGGTACCTGCCGGGGTTCTTACCCAAGGTGCCCTCTGGGCAGAATATAAACCACGTTATCTCACTGCCCACCTTCTTTCCTTCCCCAGTGAGCCGAGAGGAGGAAAGGTGGCATACCCTGGACCTAAGGAGGTGTCTAAGTATCTACCTGGAGCGGACTAGCGCATTCAGGAGAGCTGAGAATCTGTTTGTGAATGCGTCAGGTAGGAAGAAGGGGGAAAGAGTATCCAAGGGTACCCTTTCACGTTGGATCAAGGGGGCCATTTTTCAGGCCTTCCAGAATCAGGGACTGCCACCTCCGGACTTTGTCCGGGCGCATTCCACCCGTGCGGTGGCCACCTCCTGTGCGGAGAGACAGTCCGTCTCTTTGGATCAAATCTGCTCAGCGGCGACATGGAGTTCGCACTTGACATTCGTAAGACACTACAGATTGGAGCGGTTCGCGGCGGAGGCGGTGGCTTTTGGCCACTCGGTCTTTTCATCAGTTTGCCAGGAAGTCCCACCCTAGGGGGGATTTACTTGCTACCTCCCCAGTTGTTGCGCTGCTGTTTGACGTATGGGGAATGGAAGATTATGTAGATAATCTGTTTTCCCATAGTCCAAACAGCAGTGCAAGCTTCCCTCCCTTCCTGTTCTGAAGATGGTTTTTCGGAATATTATACTTTATAATTACGCGGGGGGGAGGGGGTCAGTTGACCACTTTTGATTAAGTAAAAGTTCCACCTGTCCTAATTGCTCGCAGGGGCAGGAATACCCCAGTTGTTGCGCTGCTGTTTGGACTATGGGAAAACAGATTATCTACATAATCTTCCATTATCTTCTATGGAGCCAAGTGCCATATGTTAAAGAGAGGAATAAAGAGTGAAAGATTGTGAGAATTGTATGTAATGGAGATTATCATTCTCATGCACAGAATTTTATAGCAGTGAGAAAGACGTCTAGTGAGTGCGCGGCCCCTGGGAACCATCGCCATGTGTCAGCAGTATGGAGCCGAACCCAGACCCCCATGAAGGATCCTTCACCAATCCATGAGAAGGTCCTGGGCCTGACCCACAAGATCACTGAACTGCTGACTGGAGAGGTGAGCACTGCCGGGAATGCTGGGACATTATACAGGAACACAAGGGATGATGTGTCTGGTGATGACTGTATCATTGTGTGTTGTCAGGTTCCTATAAGGTGTCAGGATGTCTCCGTCTATTTCTCCATGGAGGAGTGGGAGTACATAGAAGGACACAAGGACTATTATGAGGATCTTATTAAGGAGATTCATCAGAACCTCATATCGCCAAGTAAGAGGAGAAAGCTGTTCTGCGGGTCTTCCAGATATTCCCATCACCTGATCACAAGGTTTATCTAGTTACTTTGTGCATTTCTTACAGATGGAACCTGTAAAATAAATCCACCAGAGAGATGTCCTGGTCCCGCTTATTACCAGGATTGTCCAGAGGAGAATGACCGTGTCCCACAGAATCTTCAGGTAGATGGATTAGATTTTTCATCCTATATGACCTGTACAGGAACACTCCAGTTTTGCCCTTACCTTTTATATTTGGTGGTTGTTGTAGTTTTTGATTATAAAACCTTTCATAGAACCTTAGAAAAAAAAAACACTACAATTACCAGCGGATTGTTACTTTTTACACCTTTTGTATCAGGGTGAAGATTTCCTTGATCTTAAAGTTGAAGTTATAGATGGAGAAGACGAGCCGTATACCAGGAGTGATCAGTCCACTGAGGAGATTCCCACAGATATTAGTACTGGTGAGTAGTAACTTCTATCGCTATAATCACACAGATTATGGGGAGAATGTCACTCCTTAAAGAGGACCTTTCACCATATCCGGGCACATGCAGTTTTATATACTGCCAGAAAGCTGACAGTGCGCTGAATTCAGCGCACTGTCGGCTTTCCCGATCTGTGCCCGGTGTGAAGAGCTTACGGCCCGGTACCGTAGCTCTTCTATGGTCAGAAGGGCGTTTCTGACAGTTAGCCAGAGACGTCCTTCTGCCTCGCGGCGCCAATCGCGCTGTGCTGTGGAGCCGGGAGGAACGCCCCCTCCCTCTGCTCACACAGCTTGTCCGTAGACTAGCATTATCAGGAGCGGGAGGGGGCGTTCCTCCCGGCTCCACAGTACAGCGCGATTGGCGCCGCGAGGCAGAAGGACGTTCCTGGCTAATGGTCAGAAACGCCCTTCTGACTGTAAAGCGCTACGGTACCGGGACCGATAGCGCTTTACACCGGGGACGGATCGGGAAAGCCGACAGTGCGCTGAATTCAGCGCACTGTCAGCTTTCTGGCAGTATATAACACTGCCTGTGCCCAGATATGGTGAAAGGTCCTCTTTAAGGAGAGACCACCTATTATGTGTGTGGAGACTTATACAGCCATAGTCGCTCCACTGCAAGGGATCATGGGAGGAATATGCAAATCTGTCTCCCAAGATGTAAATAGGGCAATGCTGCCCTCTATAGGAAGCACCCTGAACATCATGCCTGACTTTCCCAAATATATTCACACAGCCATGAAAAACACATGAAACGGTCTGATTTTAATAAAAAAAAGAAAACTATCTAACATGCCATGGACCATATCTGTCAAGTGTTTTTAACTTGTCCCAGAATGGGGCCCTGTTTCATAGACGTGTGTCTTCAGAGACGATGGATGTGGCTTAAGTTGCAACAGCATGCACCAAAAAATTTGCCAAATTCTGGCGCTAATAAAGCCAGCCCATAGGAGATGTAAAGTTACACCAGACGGTCTAATAATGGGATTTCTCAAACAGCAGCAGTTGCTTTAATAAAGTTGATTTTAGACTGTATTAGTAAATATGGCCTACAATGAATAGGGGACAGTTCATTAAAAAAAAAAAGTAAATAAAATCACAATATGGAGAGAACGGGAGCGCAAGATGAATGAATGTGAAATGACACAAGATGAATAAATAGATATTGAGACACATAAGAAATAAATGGATTTAGATGGGGAGTCATCTGAGATTGATGTAAGATAGTTATAAGAGATCTAATGTAGACAGTCAGATATGAGATAGATATAGGAGACAAATGTAGATGATATTCAGATAGTGTATTACTTGTCTAATTACAAATAATCCTTTGTGTCTCCATAGTTGTCGGCAGCCAGTTATTAGACCGACATCTGCTGTTATCTGCACATTATGAAAGTGACTATATCCTGCAGTATATTCCAGGAGACCTCCCCGTTACCATAAATGTACCTCCAGAGACTCTCAATACCCAGACGTTTTCTGCACCTTCTTATCAAGAAGAACTTTCACCTGATCATTTATCTAATGGCTCACAAAATACGGCGTATAAAGCTGATAAACTGTTTCCATGTTCTGAATGTGGCAAATGTTTTACTTACAAGTCTGACCTCTTCAGGCACGAGATATCGCACACCGGACCGAGACCTTATGTGTGTCCTAAGTGTGGTAAATCTTATACTCAGAAGTCGCACCTTGTAGAGCATCAGTTATTTCACATCAGGGAGAAGCCATTTTCTTGTGCCACATGTGGAAAAAGCTTTACACAGAGAGCCATTCTCTATAGACATCAGAGAATTCACACCGGGGAAAAGCCGTTCACATGCGACGAATGTGGGAAGTGTTTCGCTTATAAATCCCTCCTGGCAGAACATCAGAAATTTCATATAAAGGAGACGCCATACTACGGTTCAGAGTCTGGAGAACTATTTGCCGATACATCCATGTTCATCACTCATCAGAGCCTACACACAGGAGAGAAGCCGTATCTGTGTCTGGAGTGCGGGAAATGTTTCACAAAGAAATCGTCTCTCGATAAACATCATCGGACTCACACAGCGGAGAAGCCGTTTCCTTGTTCAGAATGTGGGAAATCCTTTTCTAAGAAGTCGGTTCTTGTCGTCCACCAGAGAACTCACACAGGAGAGAAGCCGTATCCATGTCTGGAATGCGGAAAACAATTTACCAAAAAATCAGGTCTCAACAAACATTGTCGGACTCACACAGGAGAGCGGCCATTTCCATGTCCGGAATGTGGGAAAAGTTTTTTCCAAAAATCGGGTCTTGATAAACATCAGAAAATTCACACAAGGGGCAGGTCCGTCTCGTGCCTGGAGTGTCAGAGAGGAACTTGTATCAACCCCGAGAGACATCAGGACGTTGACCGTGATGATAGGCCGTTTTCATGTTCAGAATGTGGAAAAGGATTTACCCAGAAATCGTATCTTGTAAAACATCAGAGAATTCACACAGGGGAGAAGCCGTTTCCGTGCCTAGAATGTGGGAAATGTTTTATGCAAAAAGATCACCTTGAGCGACATGAGAGAATTCACACAGGGGAGAAGCCATTCTCCTGCTCCGAATGTGGCAAGTCTTTTACCCAGAAAAAAACCCTTACGCAGCATCACAAAACTCACACGGGCGAGAAACCGTTTTCGTGTTCAGAATGTTGGAAGAGTTTTACACGGAAATGTCAGCTGGAAATCCACCAGAGAAGCCACACGGGGGAGAAGCCGTTTTTATGTGTAGAATGCGGAAAATTTTTCATCCAGAAATGGGATCTTGTCAGGCATCAGAAAATTCACCCGGTAAAAAAGCCTCCAGAAAATGGGGAGGGGGTGACTTATGAAGGTCTCCCGAGGAGCGACCAAGACCAGCCAATGTTCTTATGTTCAGAATGTGGCAAATGTTTTAACGTGAAAGCGGGTCTTGTAACGCATCAGAAAATTCATGGGGGGTGAAGCCATTTTCATGTACGGAATGCGGGAAATGTTTTACACGGAAATCTCCTCTTACGATGCATCGGAAAGCTCACACAGGAGAGAGGCCGTTCTCATGCTCCGACTGCAGGAAAGGATTTCTCCAGAGATCAGATCTTATCAGACATCACAAAATTCACACACAAGTTCCCAATGTTCCTGTGCTGGATGGATTTCCCATTGACCTGATGCAGCCCCAAAACGTAGAGACGTGAAGTGCGCAATGAGACTCTGAGAGGAAAAACCCTAAAAGTTAAGATTAGATGAGAAAATAGAAGCCCTGAGCCAGATGTGAGCCTAGCCATAAATGGAGTCCATCACCAGAACCCAACATGTCACCCAGGCCCCGGAGATACATAGGTTTTAGTCAACTGAATCCCCTGTGAGTCGCTGCCTCCATTACTGAGGATTCACCATTTTTGTCAATATGCAAATGAGCTCCTTGGAGCAACGGGGCACTGTCATTGCTCCAAAGGGCTGAGTAGCAATGTGCTCATGGCTCTAAAGATTTCAGTTGCATATTCACAAAGATACTGATATCTTGGTATGGGAGGCAGAGGTTCCCCAAAAATACTGCAGAATGAAGAGAAGGGAAATGTCAATCCCATCAGTATTTGTTGTCACCTTTGCCTTCCTTCAGTTCTTCTTGGTACTTACGGACAGTCTTAGAAGGAACTGGGCAGGGAAGTTGTTCCTGCCGCCATCTTTGAAAACTAAGCACAGATCTTCTGTGGATGTTGCTTGCTCCAATTTGTCTCTTCATGACATCCCAGACAGACTGGATGATGATGAGATCAGGGCTACAGTCCTATGAAAAAGTTTGGGCACCCCTATTAATCTTAATCATTTTTAGTTCTAAATATTTTGGTGTTTGCAGCAGCCATTTCAGTTTGATATATCTAATAACTGATGGACACAGTAATATTTCAGGATTGAAATGAGGTTTATTGTACTAACAGAAAATGCGCAATATGCATTAAACCAAAATTTGACCGGTGCAAATATATGGGCACCTCAACAGAAAAGTGACATTAATATTTAGTACATCCTCCTTTTGCAAAGATAACAGCCTCTAGTCGCTTCCTGTAGCTTTTAATCAGTTCCTGGATCCTGGATAAAGGTATTTTGGACCATTTCTTTCTACAAAACAATTCAAGTTCAGTTAAGTTTGATGGGCGCCGAACATGGACAGCCCGCTCTCAAATGATCTGAAAACAAAGATTGTTCAACATATTTGTTCAGGGGAAGGATACAAAACGTTGTCTCAGAGATTTAACCTGTCAGTTTCCACTGTGAGGAACATAGTAAGGAAATGGAAGACCACAGGGACAGTTCTTGTTAAGCCCAGAAGTGGCAGGCCAAGAAAAATATCAGAAAGGCAGAGAAGAAGAATGGTGAGAACAGTCAAGGACAATCCACAGACCACCTCCAAAGAGCTGCAGCATCATCTTGCTGCAGATGGTGTCACTGTGCATCGGTCAACAATACAGCGCACTTTGCACAAATAGAAGCTGTATGGGAGAGTGATGAGAAAGAAGCCGTTTCTGCACATACGCCACAAATAGAGTTGCCTGAGGTATGAAAAAGCACATTTGGACAAGGCAGCTTCTTTTTGGAAACAAAGATTGAGTTGTTTGGTTATAAAAAAAGGCGTTATGCATGGCGTCCAAAAAGAAACAGCATTCCAAGAAAAACACTTGCTACCCACTGTAAAATTTGGTGGAGGTTCCATCATGCTTTGGGGCTGTGTGGCCAATGCCGGCACCGGGAATCTTGTTAAAGTTGAGGGTCGCATGGATTCCACTCAGTATCAGCAGATTCTTGAGAATAATGTTCAAGAATCAGTGACGAAGTTGAAGTTACGCCGGGGATGGATATTTCAGCAAGACAATGATCCAAAACACCGCTCCAAATCCTCAGGCATTCATGCAGAGGAACAATTACAATGTTCTGGAATGGCCATCCCAGTCCCCAGACCTGAATATCATTGAACATCTGTGGGATGATTGGAAGCGGGCTGTCCATGCTCGGCGACCATCTAACTTAACTGAACTTGAATTGTTTGTCCAAAATACCTTTATCCAGGATCCAGGAACTGATTAAAAGCTACAGGAAGCGACTAGAGGCTGTTATCTTTGCAAAAGGAGGATCTACTAAATATTAATGTCACTTTTCTGTTGAGGTGCCCATACTTTTGCACCGGTCAAATTTTGGTTTAATGCATATTGCACATTTTCTGTTAGTACAATAAACCTCATTTCAATCCTGAAATATTACTGTGTCCATCAGTTATTAGATATATAAAACTGAAATGGCTGCTGCAAACACCAAAATATTTAGAACTAAAAATGATTAAGATTAATAGGGGTGCCCAAACTTTTTCATAGGACTGTATATCTGTGGGGGGCACATAACTCCTCCTCCTAAGGGCAAAGATCACTCCAAATATCGATTATTAACCCTTCTATTTCTGAAGCATTCTTACTTACCTGCCTCAAGTCAGACCAGGACTTATTCTTAAAGGGATTGTTCAGGGTGTCTAAATTTACTTTCTTGGTCCCAGGGATAATACCAAGTACATGTTATTTGCCCAAACTCCATGTCACTATAAGACCTGACAACATGGATCCTTATCTAGTTTCTGATCTGATATGTGGGACCGATAAGTTGTATGATGCTTCAGTATACAGATATAGGTAGGTATATGGCTGCAGAGACCAGAAATTGTTATGTTTGTGGATTGTATTCATGTGTATTATCCAGATATTAAACTATTTATATTTATCTGTAGTTTTGTCATTTGTGAGGCCCGGCTGACAGTGTATGGAGGACCCAACTCGCCCCCTGACAGATCATGTTATGGGAGGGAACAGTCGGACATTCTGAATTTTAATGTCCTATCCTTTTCTTCTCAGAGAAGATAAAATGTTGTTGGCGTCTGACAGCGACGTATTCCTCGCTCACCATTGACTATACATGCACACCTGACCCAACAAATGCATGTCCACAGCGTAGAAGTTGTATGGACAACCTGTGACCAGGTGTGAAATGCCCAATGGTATACATCATCTGATCTCCACTGTCACCCTGAGCATCTTGGTGTTTATACAAATCTGTTCACCCATTACAAAGATATAAGCCCTGCTAGTGTTGATGCAAATTAGGGTTTATTGGATAAGTGGGTAGTGACATTGCATGACCCCGCCTCAGAGGAACCAGACTGTTACTGAGGAGACGTGACATAGTCTTACAGAATGGACCCAGTAGGTCATTATTATTATCCAGTAGAGGGGCTGCTCTCCTTACAGCTCAATCCACAAGTGCAGACTCGAAAACTTGAGCTGATGAGTGACTTGATGTATGGCGATGCCCGTGTGATGCTTTTTAAGTAGTATAAGGCTCCACCCAATTTACGTTTTTGGTTTTTTTTAACAACTGGTTAGCAGATCTGTTTAATGGATTTTTTTTTTTTTTTTTTTATAACATTGATGTCAACAGGTCAGACACTAGAAGCCACTAACTGCCTGGTGCTAGGAATGGCGTCGAGTTAAAGGGATATTCCCATCTCGGCACATTGCGGCTGAGATGGGAACAAGTGATCCCTATCCTGACCTCTATGGCTGGTATTCGCAGGAACAGCCCAGTGGTGCTGAACTATAATGTTCCCATAACTCCCACAAAGGAGAATGTAAAGCCACAGAAACATCCTAAGCCATGGAGCCTGACTGTGTCATCCAGCGATGCCACTTTGAAACGAACAGATACCCGATGGACTCCATTATAGTCAGTGGGGTCCTTCAGGATCCGTTGTTGTTGGATCCGAGTTTATTGTTTAATCTGATCTTCTGTTCCTATGATGGACTTGAGGAGTGGATTAAACAGCGCAGATGTGAATACAACCTTAAGACCTTTAATTTTCAATAGAAGTCTTCTCCAGGTAAGTCAACACTGTCCTCTTGTCATCCAAAAGATGGAGCCCTTCTTTGACAACTTTCTAAGGGCCTTTTCACACTAACTATTCTGTCCACGTACTATGAAAAAATCAGACAGCACCCACAGACTCATTATAGACAATGGAGCCATTCACACATCTGTTGTTTCTCACGGATCAAGAGGTACTGAGCAAAAATCTGTGGCATGTCCTGTGTCCTCTACTTACCTCAGCCATTCGAGTCTACTGTATATGGTCATCTATGTGCTTTGGAAGAAAGATTTCCCGGTCTTCATATGACAAGACTTGGATCTTCGCCATCCAGCAGGCTGAGAAGACTCAACTCAACCCTGTGCTCCTGTAGTTATGTGATGGTCGCAGATTTCACAATTATTATTAGCTCCAGCCTGTTAATAGTTCTGCCAGAATTGAAATCTACACCAGTTGAGGACTGACTCAGATTCCAAGTGTTCTGGGGCGAGTTCTTATAAATCTGTAGGACTGAGGTGTCCTCGGCCTGTCTTGGTCTCTGCTTTCCACTGTCCTCTTTTCTCAAGACTTCTATGGACAAAGTAGGGTTATTTTTGGCACCAGACAGAAAACTGACCTGTGTTTAACTTATTCAAATAAAGGACCAGTCAAACCGCTCTGGGTCCACTTCTCTTATACCTTTTGTATCATATTATTGCTCTTTTATTTTATAACTAAATACCAATTGGATGTGACTCTCTATACAGCCTGACATTGTCCAGTCATTGCTGCCAGCGCCGGACCGATAGGGACTCTCCTCTGACAAGCAGGAAAGTAACACCAAATCATGGAAGAACAGCACATTCCCCATATGTCAAACAGCAGCACAACGGATGGGGTATTCCTGCCCGTGCGTGCAATTCAGGACAAGTGAAATTTTTAATTAGTCAATCAATCCTCCCATATAAGAGGTCCAGAGAACCCCACTACCTGTGTTTTTTTCTGTCCAGTGTGTGGGACAGGTGGAGGAGGCTTTCTAACCTCCTGTATGGTTTGGAGGAAGGTGTTTTAGAGCCTTGTTATTCTCCTTTTTCTTTCCTTCTGAGAGAAAGATCTGGATTTATATCCCAGTCTTTATCTTTCCTGTTACTGACATTTTTTCAGCTGTGTTGCAGCTTGTTCATTACCAGCAGTAAGTTAAGCTGAGTCCTCTCCAACTTTTCCTGTGTTCAGTGCAGAAACTAAAACACTATTTCTATTGCTATGTGCACTCTGTCAACTGCCGTGCGCACTCACCTGTGCTGCTCAGCCATGGAAGTCATCTCACCGCCATTATGGTAAGATCCAACCAAACTTTTTATGTCTTGCAGTTTTTTAAGGTGCATTTAGTTCCTAAGTGGAGACCATATGCTGTGGCCCTAAGTATAGCGGTTCCCATATACCTGTGTATTATCACTGCTTAATAAGTGCATATTTGTTTATTGCTCACTGGATGGTGTATTCTCTAAGTTATATTTAATGGTGCCTATCTTCCAGCCTGCTGTTGCAGACTCTGTGCTCTCACTCGGCTGACGGGCTGGGTTTCTTCGCTGCCTTAAATCGCAGCCTATTAATGCAGTGAGTTTAAGGCTCACTGGATTCTCAGCGGCTTGCATATATCCAGGTGAGGTAAGCTCAATGTGCGCCTAGTCTATTCTTGATAGTGAGCAAGTTTCATTAAAAAGGCAAGTTTTTTCGTGGTTCAGTCTGTGGGAAGCAGATTTTTATTTCTAAATGCTCCAGGTCGAGAGTTGAAGTCTGTTTGCACTCTACCAATGTTGGCTGCCACGTATGGTGTCTACCTGACTTTGGCTACCTGCCACTTGGGGTGGCTACCTGCCTGTTACTTGATTGTCAGCTACTGCCTGCTGCCACCTATGGTAGCAGTATATTATCTTGCCTTTTACCGGAGATGTCTGATTGTGCTTCTATTTGGGGGAAAATCCCAGTAGGAAGTCCACCTCTGGCACGAACTCTTGGCGTGTAAGGCCACTGAGGAATCATGAGTCCAAGATGTTGTCCTGGGTAAAGGACTATGTGGAGGAGTTAATGCAAGAAATTAAAGAATCCGTTTCTCAACTCGCCCAAAGATCGCAGTTAGAACCATTTTCCCGCCCTTTGCCTCTGGAGGAGGAGTTCAGGTGCTGGATGAGAATTCTTCGGATGAAGAATCTAGGACATAGGGGACCAAATTTCTCCCTGGATAAGATGTCCAAACTCCTCAAGCTAGTCCGTGCTTCGGACCGCGATGATGAATCGGGAGGTTCTATACCTCCTCAAAGAGGGCCCAGGTCTTTTCATGTAGACTCCACCTTAGAAAGATCTATGAAGGCTGAGTGGAGTCGCCCTGAGAAGTCCTTTCTCAGATCAAAGAGTCAGGACCTATTTCCTATAATGAGCTTCAACTTGGTTTGTGGGCCACCGCCTAGAGTGGATATGGCCATCGTCAAGTTATCAAAGCGCACTGTGGTACCCTTGGAGGATGGGTTAAATTTTCAAGACGCCATGGACAGGCGTACAGAGGGTGCATTACATCATCTGTATACGGCTGCCTCCACCCAAGCCTCTGTGGGCATTGCCACCAATAGGAGACTGCTGTGGTCCAATCTTAGACTCCACCTCCTCACAGATGAGCCTCCGGCAGAACCAGCGTTGATTGGCCGAATGCTGAACACTGGCCTATCAACGCTGGTCTATTCATTCCTATGAGAAAAAGTAAGCTCGCTCGTAACAGCAAGCTGCCAGCTCTCCCGACTAGCAAGGACGAGCCTGCTGCAGAACCAGCGTTGATTTGCCGAATGCTATACACTGTATAGCATTCGGCCAATCAACGCTGACTCTGAATCGAATATTTACTGTGAATAGCTAGTAGTATTCGATCGAGTACGAATATTTCGAACACCGTAGTATTCGATCGAATACCTACTCAATCGAATACTACTCACTCATCTCTACTCCTTACCCAAATATTACTATTGTCCTATCCTACTAATGTGAAAGTTTGTATGTTTGTTACTCAATCACGCAAAAACGGTGGAATGGATTTGGCTGAAATTTGGCACATAGATAGATAGGAACCTCGATTAAAATATAGGCTACTTTTTATCCCGGTAAATGATGTCACTACATGGCTGTTAAACATTTACACACACACTATGTTTGAGGACCTTTGATGACATCACAGGCCCTTCAGCCGTCCCATAGGCTCACGCTATGTGGTGGGCAGGGCTAAACAGGAGGGAGTCGGATAGTCTGCAAGCTGAACACAATGGAGTCTCATAGAAGATCAGACTACAGAAAATGCAGGCTGTGTCTGGACAAGAGGAGTATATCGGCTGTAGAGTTTCAGTAAGTAGGACAGGGAATCTGTTGGTCTGCCTTGGATGGGGGAGAACTGTTGTATATTTCAGCAACATCTGTTCAGCCATATCTAACACAGAAGCTGCTCAGACATTCTCACACAACACAAGCCTGTATTCTAAACCAGCAGATGTAGCAGTGCTGAGGCAGCGCGCTAGCAGTTTGGGTGCGTAACACAGGGGCATATGCTTTTCGGACTGTGCTGGGTGGGAGGGTGGGGAGGGGAATTGTCACGATGTAGCCGAGCTGAGGCAGTGCGGTAACACAGCTTGCTCTGCTCTCCATACGGATAAGCATACAGCTGGGGCTGCTGCGCATATGCACAGATCTAGCAGAGCCGACACGCACGCACAGGCAGATCACTGCCAACCACATTTGGCTAATTATTAGCAGCTCATCGCTAACAACAACCCGCAGACGAAGTCGCGGGCAGAAGCTAGTAATAAATAAGATGCTCAGTCTATACTAAGTACAAGGGGGGAGCACTGGGGGGCGCTGTGTTATGTCATCATAGAGGAAGATTACATCCATCTTTACTCAATCCTAAATTCTACCCATCATGGAGGCCCCCTATAGTAATGTGGTAAATAAATTGGAATAGCAGCGAGTGCACTGAGGGATGGGGGAGATTATGTCTTGAGATGTGCGGCGAGTAGGAATAAGCTCGGAGCAATTCTGGTAGAAAGAAAAGGTTATGATAAAAAAAAAACTAAATTTTTTTTCTTTTTATTCTTTTTCTCCCTGTAACACTACATCTGAGATAAAACATTTCTCTACAGTCTGAACATCAAAATGGCTCCTCTTCTTATGCTGAGCGAGGGCTGATCTGTACTTGTAGGAATTCCCACATTCTGTACAGGAATACGGCTTCACTCCTGTATGGATCAGCCGATGGTGAACGGCATCAGACTTCTGACGGAAACTTTTCCCACACTCAGTACATGTAAAAGGCTTCTCTCCTGTGTGAGTTCTCAGGTGGTCGACAAGATTTGCTTTCCTAGTGAAACATTTGCCACATTCTGAACATGAGAATGGCTTCTCCCCGGTGTGCGTTGTCTGATGTTTAATAAGATTTGACCTCTGGCTAAAACACTTCCCGCAGTCTGTACACACATATGGCGTCTCTCCCGTGTGACTTTTCTGATGTTTAACAGCAACCGACTTGTGCTTGAAACATTTGTCACATTCAGAACATGAGAATGGCTTCTCCCCTGTGTGGATTTTCTGATGTTCCACAAGAGTTGACCTCCTGGTAAAACTTTTCCCACATTCTGTACATGAAAAAGGCTTCTCACCTGTGTGAATTCGCTGGTGTATAAGAAGCTGTGATTTGTGGTAAAAACTGCTCTCACATTCTGCACATGAAAATGGCTTCACTCCTGTGTGAGCCTTCTGATGTTTAATAGCATCCCATCTCTGTACAAAGCACTGGCCACATTCTGGACATGAATATGGCTTCTCTCCTGTGTGAGTTCTCTGATGTTCATTGAGATTGGATCTCCTGGTGAAACATTTCCCACACTCGGAACATGAGAATGGCTTCTCCCCGGTGTGCGTTACCTGATGTTTAATGAGATTTGACTTCTGGCCAAAGCATTTCCCACATTCTTCACATGAATATGGCTTCTCTCCAGTGTGAGATTTCTGATGTTTAACGGCATCTGATTTTTGAATAAAACTTTTATTACATACAGAACATGAATATGGCTTCTCTCCAGTGTGAATTTTCTGATGTTCCACAAGATTTGCTTTCCTACTGAAATATTTTCCACATTCTGAACATGAGAACGGCTTTTCCCCTTGGTGTTTCTCACCTAGGCGACTTCTCTTGTGCACAGAAATCTTCGTTTTCTGTTTGCGTTTCCAACCCTTGGTCTCTTCTCCACTTTGATCCTTGTGATTGATGTGATCGGTAGATAGATCTCTGCTGTGAGGAACAAATAGCATATCTGTGGTAAGACGTGTCGAGGAATGTTCTCCACAATTGTCTTCTGGAATATCGCTATATAGCAGGACATTTCCCACATAGTTCCCATAGCAGTCACCTGCTGGGAAGACAATCTGATATCAGGAAAGCTTTTAGAAAAATAAGAAAGTAGAGATTTTAAAACATTTCTAAATGAAACTTTCCAAACATGAAAAAAGCAAAAAAAAAAAAAAAAAAAAATCCAGCTATTTACTGCATTTATTGTTAATCATTTAGATTTAAATCATCTTTATTAAAACATATTTCAAATGGTGTTTCGGGACAATTAACTTATGATTTATCCTTAAAGAGATTTTCTGGGCAAAAAATAAATATATATTTTAAAAAAAGGTTAATATTAATTAATTGGTTAATAAATGCACCCCTATACCTTAGTAGTGTTTTGAGTGATTTCTGAGGGTCTCTGGGAGCTCCTGGCATCTTCTGCATTTGTTTACTTGGTTCAGCTTCCTGCTATGTAACTTCCACCCTGACCCCTCTCACTCCCCCCTCCTTCCTCTCATACACCCCCTCCCTGTCTCTCTAGGTATCTCGCTCACAACTACTAGACCTTCTGTACCTACACAGCTCAACCCCCGACCCCACTATATACTTACCTATCTTCCTTCCAGGCTTCCTCCTGCAGGAAGAAGCCTGGAAGGAAGAAGATAGGTAAGTATGATGGAGTGGATGGGGAAGGAAGGAGAAGAGTAGTAGTGACGTTCCATTTCTTGGAAACGGATCGTCACCAGATAACCAGCAAATGTTCCTGGGGCTGTAACCTTAACGCCCCATGGATATGGGTAAATATACATTTTTGATAAATTATGTTATTTAGAAAGTGGCAGGGGAAAGGTTTTTAGATAAGTGTGGGGATTTAATTTTATCCCAGACAACCCCTTTAAGAAGGTCATCAATTGAAGATGGTGGGGGGAATAACACCCGAGATCTCTTGTAATCCAGGGTCCGAAACTCCAACAGTTTTGCACAGAAAAAAAATTCTGATTTATGACCCAGACAATAATTCTCTGCTCTGACAAAACCAGGGACAGGTTGGAAACCCGGAAGAGCTGCAGATCTTTCTACTCCATCTTATCTCTGTACAGTCTCCATTCCTGGTTTTGGCTAATACATGGAAACAGTCTCTCTAGTATTGTGCTGACAGAGGAGATATACAATGAAGCTTTACTGGACACGATGGAGAATCTGTGACTGTGGGACATATAACGGTTCGCACTCACCTATATCGGCAGCCATTGCCTCCTCTTTACACGTGGTTACTCCGCCATACATTTCTTCTGTTATAACTTCTTCCTTGATATCAGACTCTTCTTTAACCTAATTTGCATATATTGAATAAACATTGTGAATGTTATTTCTGGACACAGCCTTATAATTATACAACCAGCTACAAATACAACATGGCTCCACCATTATATATTTATACCACATCACCTCCCCTATGTCTGCCCTATGACATACTATTACATCATGTGCCATTACAGACACTTTTCATATCGCTGGGGGTCTGGAAGCCCCCAACCTTTGGGTGAGTCACCAGTGCACATGAATGACCGATGCTCCAGTCACTTCTATGTGGCGATATGTATTAGGGCTGGGTGTGCTATACATATACTGATGGTGCAAGCATAAAACTGTACATATATATTAAAGGCAACATTCAGGAACTACAACTCCCAGCATGCCTACTCACTCTGCTATTCTATTCATGCAGTGAGTTGTAGTTTCCCAGAAGCTGCAGTGCCAAAGCTCGCTGATCCCTGACATAGTGTGTAGAGAGATCTTACCTCATGGCCATGTCGGATTTGCTGATTTTCCAGGTAATGCAATGGACTATCAGATCTCTCTGGTGAGTATGTCTCTCGGGACTCACCTATAAAACATATAGACTGGATAAGTGATAGTCCCGTCCTGTACTCGCCATGGTTATAGGGCTAATTGTATGGTTACTGACGTACAATCTGCTCTAGCAAGGCAGGGACGAGAGGAGGAGAATGTGGCTGCCAGAACTGTCTGCAAAGGGAAGGAGGGAAAAACCTGCCAGGATGACAATTTAAAGTGCTGGTTCTGCTGACAGATTCCCTTTAAGGGGCTGGTCAGGATTTTTTTATATTTACGGCCACAGTTATCTGATAGGTGGGGGACTGGCAACAAAGGTCAGCTGGTCAGGGTCACTTCTGACGCCCCTGCTACACACATCACAGAGATTTGTTGGCTCGATGTCCTGTATAGCGGCCAGACATCAACACTGCAGCTCAGTTGCCATTAACTTCATAGCTAATGCTAAGTGCAATATTTGGACACAGTCCTTGTTGTAGAGTAGGCGGCCATGGTTTATGGCGAGGCTGGTGAGTCATGTGACGCTTGTGTGCAGGTCACTGCTGAGGCCGGTGACTCTCTATAACAATGACCTGGGCACAGTCAGTCATCAAGGACCGCTGGGGCCGGGCTGCTCCTGCTGCACCCATAAAAGGCCCGTTACCTTTCTTCTACATTTTCAGCAGGTGGGATAGTCCCTGTTACACCTGCACCCCTCACCTCTTACCAGTTCTGCCTCCACCCTTATAATAAGCAGAGCTGACTATTCTATGTTCCTGTATACAGAGCTGAAGGTGGGTCACAGCCCGGGGTCACTGAAGGACTGTATAGGGGTAGAGGTCTCACTAAGTAAACATCATGAGAGCCACATTATACAAATATAAATAATACGAGGTTGAATGTGGCGACTCCGGGTTTCAAGACATATCACACATGTGCTTGGCCATGAAAGGATTATACAGATTGTCTGATGAATATGAATCACTCACCGCTGCCGATATCTGTCGCTATTCCCTCCTCTTTGCACAGTTGGGTTACACCTGTATAAGTCTCTTCTTCTATTATAACCTCAATCTTTATGTCGCTGCCGTCTGGATCCTGATTCACCAAATACAGTACAAATAAAAAAATACTAAATAAGAATAAAGTCTACATCACCAACTACCGTAATAAGAGAATATGCGACAGCAGGTGGTTAGACTATAAATCCCTAAATTTAATTTGTCCCCTCCCAAAATATTTTACAAACGGGTGTAAGTTCAATTTTCGCTTTTAGAAAAAAAAATTTTTTTAACATAGTTTTGGATTTTTGTTAAGGGGTTAAAATGTAAATAAAACCATATAAAATTTGGTGTCCTCGGAATTGTACCGAAACATAGAATACAGGTGACGTCATGTTGGCTACACAGTGAACGCCGTAAAAACGAATCCCGTAAGAAAGTCGCACAAATAACCTTTTCTTCAAATCCAACCCATTCTGAATTTTTTTCCAGCTTCCCAGTACATTGTACAGAATAATTAATGGCGACAAAATGAAGAAAAATTTGTCCCGCAAACATTAAGACCTCATACGGCTCTGAGAGTGGAAAATTAAAAAATTATGAGGTTTGGAATGGGGGGGGGGGGGAATCAAGAATGAAAAACGAAAATCAAAAAATGCTGTCGGTGGGAAGGGGTTAAAGACCTAACCTCTGTCATAAAGGGTTAAAACAACAAACTCTACATTAGAGGGGGATCCAACAAAAAGTGTCTGTTTGGGTCCCTGTTGCTCCCGACCTTTGACCCTCACATAAGAGATTCAGCCAAGCAGTGATGTTGTGTAAAGACCAGGGACCCGAACGGAGACTCTGTGCTGGATCACCGACTGAACAGAGAGGCGATCCAGTACACAGAGTTTTTTAAGTTAAGCCTCTGCAGGGGTTAAAAAAAAGGAATTGGAGCATCCCATTTGGGTTCACAATAAAAGGGGTTGTGCCACAAATAACACGTATCCCCTATAACCTATTAACAAATTAACAATCTACAACAGTCCCATAGAGATGAATGGAGCAACAGCAGAAATGTGTGACTCCCTTTATCATGGAGATTTGGACCCATTGTCCCAGTGATCGGTGGGAATACTAGCGATTGGCCTCTGACTGATCAGACACTTATCTCCTATCCTGTGGACATGAGATAATGAAGGGAGGTCAAAACTCTCCTATTCAGGATTTAGTCCTTAGATCTTTTTTTTTCTTTTTTTTTTTAATGTAGATTGTGAGCCCCACATAGAGCTCACAGTGTACATTTTTTCCCTATCAGTATGTCTTTGGAATATGGGATGGAAATCCATGCAAACACGGGGAGAACATACAAACTCCTTGCAGATGGTTTTTTGCCCTTGGTGGGATTTGAACACCAGGACTCCAGCGCTGCAAGGCTGCAGTGCTAACCACTGAGTCACCGTGTGGCCCCGATTTAGTCCTTAGATCTACCTCATGATCCTCTGGAGAATCCTCGGGATATGGAGTCGAACATCTGCTTGGTGTTTCTTCCTTACTGTGGTCATCTGCACAAAACATAGACATACTGAGTACGTGTTTACATGTGAGCACCAGATGGAGGACATTTCTTGCAAAGGTCCCTAAACATTTAAGGTTAATAGCTATTCCTCTCAACTCCTCCAGAAACACACAAGCCTGGCTGGGCCAATGTTTTCTTGGGGAGACGAGCTGGTGTCAGACATTTGTACCACATGGACAAAGGATAAGGAAAGCTAAAATCCAACATGCCCAGACCTCCCTCCCCCACATCTGACCACAGATTACCTGAAAAGACCAACATTGGAGCAGGTTAAGGGTCACATCAGTTATGTTCTCCCTTCTGACCTGACAATGGGCGTGGGTAGACATTACTGCACCCTCAGGGGTATCCCTTCTGTAGCAACCATAACATACACAGCAGGGATTGTGCACTGGACATATCCTAAATTTTCATACTTATGCCCAATATTCTCCAGGCTTTGCAATGATGCCATGAAACTGTATAGCCCAGCATGGCCGAGGGTCTCTCGCCTCCTAAAGTCAGGTTGGAAGGAGATTGAACTGGAGATAAGCTTTAAGGAACAGGAAGGTCTTTACTTACCTGGTGATATGCGAGTCTCCAGATCCTCCATCATGACGTCCTTGTACAGATCCTTGTGTCCTTCTATGTACTCCCACTCCTCCATGGAGAAATGGACAGTGACGTCCTGACACCTTATAGGAACCTGACAACACAATGTTGCTAAACGATAAGTGACAGAAAAGAGTCAACCATGGAGTGTAAAAACTGTATTTTGGTTATGACCATAGCTCTTCATTACGCTAGGTTCACACACAGTCCGTTCTCAACTTTCCGTCTTCTGCATGCAGATGACGGAAAGCTGTCAGACCAGGTCCGGCCGTGAGCAGCGGTGAGTGTTTTATGCTCTCCGCCGCGAAACCGTTTTTTTTAAATCGGACACAGAGTACTGCATGTCCGACTCTGTGTCCGATTTTAAAAAAAACGGTTTTGTGGCAGAGCGCATAAAACGCTCACTGGCGCTTACGGCCAGACATCTTTCAAACCCATTCAAATGAATGGGTATGAAAGAGTCCTGCAGCTTTCAGTCTCCTGCTTCTGTTTTGTGCAGGAAACAGAAACCTGCAGAACGGAGACCAGGCGCAGATGTGAATGAGCCCTTACTTGGTTTACTTGTATATACTATTAATCTTCATATACACTAATATACAAGCACCTCAGCACAGTTATTATAGGCAGAAACACTCTGATCATGTAATAGGTGCCTTGATATACAGTGGACGAAGCCTGTGGCTCTGGTACTATTACCCAAATAGAAGCCATTTCAGGCCCCATATACAGCGTTACCTTCCAGCAGCCTACACAGCTGATCATTGCAGGGTCTGGGTGTCGGACCCCACCATGTCCCAGAAAACCCTTTTACACTAAACCCTACATTAAAGACAAGTCATCAAGTCCTGGAAAATCCCTTTAATCCAACAGATTCCTTATATACCATTTTGGATTAACTCTCTGGACACAATGCTACAGACATCATCCAGAAACCTCCCTCCCAGCAGTGCTCACCTCTCCTGTCAGCAGCTCAGCCATCTTGTTGGTCAGGTCCAGGATCTCCTGATAGCGGTTTCTCTCATGTATTAGTGAGTGAGGTGGAGACACCGTGATAGGATCCTGGTTCCTGCTCCATTCTTCATCCTCCTCATATATCTTCTTCACTACTATGTAATCCTGGACATGGAGAGAGACATTGGTGTCACTTTATACTTTCCCTTCACCTCTCCAGTCCTTGCTTTATGAGGAGACAGCAGACATGACATGTCCCAGGACCCCTCACCTCTCCAGTCAGCAGGTAGATGATCTCCAGGGTCAGGTTTAATATTCTCTCCGCCATCTGCTTTCTGTCCTTGTCCATCCTCAGTAAACCTATTTTTTGGCTTAGTAAACTGGAAGTGTAAGGAAGAGAAGAAAGAAAAAAAGTCCAACACTACAGAAGAACATCTATAGGATGTATATTGTCCCTGCAATTAATAGATTTAAAATATTACATACAGGATTATTGCCGTTCTCTATTTTGGGTTTGCTACTTGTAGGCTAAAGACACGGCTTAGCAATGATCATTCTGATGTGAAGAATGCAAATCCAGAGAAACCCAAGAGACGCTAATAGAGAGTATAATAATAATAATAATAATAATAATATAGAGTAAGAGAGAGTATCCCACCGTGAGCAGACCTTTCTATGTAATATTTCTGCCTATATAACACTAAAGAGTGCTGCACTGCTCGGTGACACATGCACTAGAGGAAGTCAATGGCGTCACACCCTAACCCCAAGTTTACCATAATTGTGGCTCTGATTCAGAAAACAGATCGTTCACTGCTCCATCTTTCTATGATTCAGAGGAAGTCAAGGAATCATTGTGACCCCAATCACTTGTACTAGAGAAGATGTCACAGAGCAACACGGCGCCATCGACTGTGCAACAGGAGAAGGAAAAGCTATAGAATAGACCCGGCCCTATATGATAAATCTGATGCATTTTAGGATTGTCCATCTAGACTGTGCCTACAAATTAGTCAGGATTAGTAAATCTACCTATATACTGAACCTTACATATAACCGATAGATAAAATATCAATACAGACACTTACCAATATACTACACATATAATAATATATACTGTATTTATATATTAATGTGTGTAATAGCAATACAGATAATATCTCTCTAGATAATACAGACACACCACACATATTAATGATTAATAAATAACATATATTGAAAGATCCATACTACACATATCTATTATATTATATACTGTATATTATGTATATATGGGTGTTAGATATCGTTACAGATCTGTAGATAATACCTGTACACATACTGATATACTATATATATATATACTGTATAATATTATATATCTGTGTAATACTGAGATACCCTATATATATATAAATATATATATTATACTTAGTATATTATACAGAAACATATATATATATATATATATATAATATAATATAATATTGACACTACACCTACTTCTTGTTACATCCAGTATATTACAGTGACACATATAACATTACTACACACACTGACAAGTCACATCTCACCCTCATCCACTTCCTACTCACTAGAAAACCTTGATGATGTCACAGTCATGTGATTGATTGGGGGCGGAGTCAGGCACAGGATTATGATACTAAAGTGATAGATGTTTATAGTCTAAAGGACCTTTGAGGACGCCATGATCATGTGATCAGTCACGTGTGTGGGCGGGGCCAGGCTCCAGTTCTAATGTGGAAGGCGTCTCATGTAGTTTATTATGTTATAGGGATAATATCACTCCTTAAGGAGTGTGCACCTTCACAGGGGTCTTACAAAGTCATTTTCGCTCCACTGGGGGATTATGGGAAAAATATGCAAATCTATTTTCCAAGATGTAAATAGGAAAACAGTGCCTCTGCTGCCCTCTAGGGGGAGCCCTCTTAAACATCATGCACAGCATTTATAAGTCTATTGCTATGATGCGAGGGTATGCCAAACCAATAGATCTATTCCAAAAGGAACGGAAGCCCAGCTGTGGACAGCGCTGTTTCGATCTCTCTCCTTGAGGAGTGATATTATCCCCATAGCCTGATCTAAAAGTCTCTCATCTTTGCCAAACCAGTCTTCCCTACGCTGTGCTGAAGATATCCAACCAGATCAAAACAGCGCTGTCCACAGCTGGGATTCTGTTCCTTTTGGAATAGATCTATTGGTTAGGCATATCTGCGCAACATAGCAATAGACTTGTTTGAAAGTCATGCATGATGTTTAAGAGGGCTCCTCCTAGAGGGCAGCAATCACAGGCACTGCTTTCTTATTTACATCTTGGAAAACAGATTTGTATATTTTTCCCGTAGTTTATTATATTATCGTAGATGGTCCATACACAACATGGCCGAAAGTGGGGGCCACAAGAATATGTACTGGGAGTAATAGGGGGTAACAGGAATATGTACTGGGAGTAATAGGGGGGCACAGGAATATGTACTGGGAGCAATAGGGGGCCACAGGAATATGTACTGGGAGTAATGGGGGGCACAGGAATATGTACTGGGAGTAATGGGGGTCCACAGAAATATGTACTGGAAATAATAGGGGAGGGGCACAGGAATATGTACTGGGAGTAATAGGGGGGCACAGGAATATGTACTGGGAGTAATGGGGGTCCACAGAAATATGTACTGGAAATAATAGGGGAGGGGCACAGGAATATGTACTGGGAGTAATAGGGGTCACATGAATATGTACTGGGAGTAATAGGGGGGCACAGGAATATGTACTGGGAGTAATGGGGGTCCACAGAAATATGTACTGGAAATAATAGGGGAGGGGCACAGGAATATGTACTGGGAGTAATAGGGGTCACATGAATATGTACTGGGAGTAATAGGGGGGCACAGGAATATGTACTGGGAGTAATGGGGGTCCACAGAAATATGTACTGGAAATAATAGGAGAGGGTCACAGGAATATGTACTGGGAATAATGGGGGGGCACAGTTATATGTACTGGGAGTAGGCACAGGAATTTGTACTGGGAGTAATAGGGGAGGGGCACAGGAATATGTACTGGGAGTAATGGGGGGCCACAGGAATATGTACTGGGAGTAATGGGGGGCCACAGAAATATGTACTGGGAGTAATGGTGGGTCACAGGAATATGTACTGGGAGTAATAGGGGAGGGGCACAGGAATATGTACTGGGAGTAATGGGGGAGCCACAGGAATATGTACTGGGAGTAATGGTGGGTCACAGGAATATGTCCTGGGAGTAATAGGGGAGGGGCACAGGAATATGTACTGGGAGTAATGGGGGGGCCACAGGAATATGTACTGGGAGTAATGGGGGGGCCACAGGAATATGTACTGGGAGTAATGGGGGGGCCACATGAATATGTACTGGAAGTAATGGGGGAGCCACAGAAATATGTACTGGGAGGAATGGGGGGCAGCTGGTGGGAGCCTTGTGTAAGACAGCTGACTATGACACCACAACATGTCACTCCACTGACCGATAATGGAGCAGCTCCATAGATATTCTGTTCAATAGCTAATGCAGCACCGAGGGTGGGGGGCAGAGGGAGGGGCGTCCTAGTGGCACCTGCACAGATGCTTATAGCCTTTAAGTCTGTTTGATCACATAGAATCTGAATTTCCAAATCTGCAAAGCTGCCATTTTGGATTTAACTTTCTTTTTTTCAATGGGAAGGAGGTCATGTGACACATTAAACACATGGAGAATTACACAAGAAAAACAATGGTGAACTCATTTCTGTAGTTTTATTACTTATCAAATTATTGACACATTTCTTATTGTTACAGACATTGACAATTTCGCAGTGGTCAACTGATGAGGAGCAGACATTGTGTCGATGTCTGGTGAACGCAATACCCGGATCATTGCCGAGACCACCCATCTCACATGCTGCCTGAAGAGGGCCCAGAGGAGGTGAGTAACACTGTTATATTAATTCACCTCCCAGGGCCTCCGCTAATTATACTCTGAGGGTCTGAGGAGACTATAAAGAATAACATGGAGGATAGTAGCTCTGATTGAGGCGCACACCCCTGGAGATAGTGGGGAGTACCCACAGGGGTACACATACCACAGGTTGAGAAACACTGGCCTAGAAGGTGTCAATATTGGAACAAGAAAAGGCCATGTTATAGGATCAAGCCAGGACAAGGTCTGATGAAGAAGTGTAATTGTAATTGGTTTCGGGCCTAGTCATAACTACAGGAGAAACCAGAGAGAGTGTCTGGGATTGTGAAGGATTGTGTGGAGTTGTATATCTAGGGCCTTGCTAACAGTCAGGAGAGAACAGTATGAATTGTCATCAGGCAACCATCTGCCACCATTGGTCAGAAACAGGCAAAGGGACTGTCACTAAAAACATGGCTGATGATGGCTCTGTGTCTGGAGATTCACAGGCAGCCCGGTTCTCTTCTGCAGCTCAACTTTGACACCTTTACTTTGGTGGAGTATATAACACATACCTTTACATATAAAATTTTTGAATTAAAAAATAAATAAATAAATAAAAAATATAAATTAAATTTCAATACATTTTTCTGTAGCACTACATCTGAGTTAAGCCATCTGCTACAGTCTGAACAAGAACATGACTTCGCCTCTTATGCTGAGCAAGAGCTGATCTATGGTTATAACATTTCCCACATTCTGAGCAGGAAAATGGCTTCTCCCCTGTGTGGATTAACTGGTGGTTGATAGCATCAGACTTCTGACTAAAGCGTTTCCCACATTCTGGACATGAGAATGGCTTCTCCCCTGTGTGAATTCTCTGATGTGTAATAACAGCTGATTTCTGTCTAAAACATTTCCCACATTCTGAACATGAATAAGGCTTCTCCCCAGTGTGGCTTCTCTGATGTTTAACAAGATCAGACTTCTGGCTAAAACATTTTCCACAGTCCAGACATGAATATGGCTTCTCTCCCGTGTGAGTTCTCAGATGTTCAGTAACACTTGATTTCCTTGTGAAGCATTTCCCACATTCTGAACATGAAAATGGCTTCTCCCTCGTGTGAGTTTTTAGATGTTTAACAAGATTAGACTTTTGGCTAAAGCTTTTCCCACATTCTGGACATGAATATGGCTTCTCCCCCGTGTGACATTTCTGATGTTTAACGGCATCCGACTTCTGAATAAAAGATTTTCCACATTCTGTACATGAATATGGCTTCTCCCCGGTGTGAATTCTTTGATGTTCCACAAGATTTGCTTTCCTTGTGAAACATTTCCCACACTCTGAACATGAGAATGGCTTCTCTCCTGTGTGAGTTCTTTCATGTACAATAAGATGGGATTTATGGTAAAAGCCTTTCTCACATTCTGGACATGGGAATGGCTTCTCCCCTCTGTGATTTTTTTTATGTTTAATAAGTTCTGATTTTTGGCAAAAGCATTTCCCACATTCTGGACATAAAAACAAATCTTCTTGCCTGTGAATTCTCTCATGCATAGAAATCAAAGATTCCTTTATAAATTGTTTCCCACATTCAGAATATGGAAATATTTTACCCCCTGTACTTTGTCTAACAACCTGTGCATGATCAGATGAAGGGTCCTTGGGATCTCTCCTGGGAAACAATGAGGGTACTTTTGTGGTAAGAAGTTTTGTGAAATTTTCTCCATGATTTTCTTTTGTGATATTACATTTTATTTCATAATCTGGAAATATAAGTTGACACTCTGCGATGCTTTTGGTGCAATTGTCTGTAAGAAAAAGAAACAGATTTTATTTTAATCTTTGTAGACCTCAAAGTTCTCACTATATTGTCTGTTGTTCTGATCCATCATGGGATCAGAACAATGGACTGAAAAAGTAATAGAATAACAGCTACACACAAAACACCCTCCACGTACTTCCATTCACTGTAATGTACAACCGATGGAAGTTGGATGGAAGATAAAGTTGTGCACTCAGGACTTTCTCCTCCTTAAATAAACGAGATGGATGGAAACTTCCGTCTGATTTTAAACATTACTATAGACGGTAATGGATGCAAATAGAGGGTGATCCATCATTCTATTACTTTTTCAGGCCATTATCCTGATCCTATGATGGATCTGAACAACAGACAAAATAGTACTGGTGTAAACCAAGCCTAAAGTAGATATTACAACATTCCTAACACATTTTAAAGAAAACCTGTCACATCCTCATCAATGTGCGGTATTATATGCCACTAGAAAGCTAACAATGTGCTGAACTCAGTTTTCCTAGTATGAGCCCTGATGCAGGAGATGTTGGTGCCATTCATTTTGGCACTGTTATCTCTCCACTGTCAGAAGCACGGGCCTTATTGAACGGTACAAAATTTATAATTATTTATATTTGCATTACATTTTGCAATTTTAATTGTCTGCAAACTTAAATTTGATTATGTTTGCGGGAAAACCCTTTAAAATAACATTCTGTACCATAATTATTAGTTCTGTTTCCTTCACCTTCGGCACACAAAGAGGTTAACCTGCGTACTTCTTTGGATGAATACGACTATGTATGGGCTTGAGCTAAACGCATTACTGTCTCCCCCAGGTATAAAGCACATTCAGAGACCCTGTAAACAGCACTAGCTCTGCCGTGGGGGCTACAGCTGCAATCTTGGTCTTGTTTTAAAGCCAAGTATATAGATATTAAAATATCACTGGTTAAAGCGGAGATGCATATACTCGCACTTTAACCAGTGTGCAGGGGAACACAAGCAACTGACATTGTCGGGAGAGGAGAAAATTATTGTCATTAATCTCATGTCCCTGCATCTTCAGATAACTCCAGGGAGGGGGCAACATGGACGTCTGTTCATGATACCACCCCTTCCATTATCAGTCAGAAGCATACTTGCCATTTAACCCCTTATATGCTGCAGTCAATGCTGAACGCAGCACCTACGTCGTTTTACAGAAATAAGTAAAAATAGACTTTTAATCACATCCATAACAACCCATAAAACTAGGATGTCATTCATTCTACACAATAAACATCATAAACATTGAAAATCTGATGTTTTCTGATCATCTCACCTCTCAAAAACCAAAGGTAATAAAAAGTCATCAAAAAAATCTTATTTACCCACAAAATACAAGGTCTCGCAAAGCTACAATGAAATACAATGTAAAAAGTTATGGCCATGGGAGGGATAAAATGTTACTGATTTAAGGCTAATATGTGATAGATCGCTGAAGGGTTGCACACGAGGCCCCTGTTATGTACCCGGAACACTTTTGGATCATTCTGGAGCTTTTCTGCCAATACATTGCCTTTGTTGGTTATCACTCACCATTGCTGACATCTGTGGTAATATCTCTGCCGTTGCACAGCTGGGTCACACCAGAATACGCTGTTATGTCTTCCACTTTTATATCACTTCTATATATAACCTAAATCACCACATGTAACAATTAAAAAGACAATTGGAGAAGCTCAAAAGAGAACCAGAGAGGTTTCAATGCAAAGTACCGTAATGACACAATATTTGGCGTCAGTCTTAAGGAAACCCCTTGGAATGACCCAGATTTCTCCACAGATTACTAATAAAATGTCTATGTCTATAGCTGTCTATAACGTAGGTAACAATCTCACTAAACTAATACCACGACCATTTGTACTGATCAGGTCCTTTATTTCGCACATTATGGCCTCCATAAATATTACAAGGAAAGAAAAGAATAAAGTATTATATACAGCATATGGCGATACTATGTACCTTCTGATTCTGTGGGACTCTCTGACTTTTCTCTGAATATCTCTCTGGATTTTCTTCCTTGCTGGATTTATCTGTAAAAGACACACATACGGCCGTATGTATTAATCCGATCTATAATGTACCAGATTCTACTTTTATTATTAATCTTTTATAGCTGTACTCGTTGTTAGTGCAATTTATTTATAGGGCCTAATGCACATGATCGAGTGTGCAGGCCCAGGATCTGGAGGAGGGAATGTCTGAGGCTCCGTTCTGTTCCGAGGATTATACAGCAGGTCTTATCCTGCTCAGGGTCTTTAGAGCCCGCACAGAAGTGAATGCCTGGCAGGAGACTCGGCTGTCACCCCAAGTGCAATTCGAGTTAATTCCGCTGGAAAATTGCCGCCCCCTTGGATGACTCCATTGGTCTTGTGCATGTAACCTGTGTGCTGCTTAAGACTGTCGGCAGCCCGGACTAGGAGCTGCGGATTGGTACTTAGTGATCAGCCTGTTTGAGGCCTTACCTACCGTCCCATAGATAAATAAATAGTCTCTACTAAAAACATTTATCAAACAACTACACAATTATAAAGGCTGACATCCTATGTCTATACATTTAACATCAATATGAAAAAGGCTTGCTGGGAAAAAAGGGGGTGAGGATATGATATAAAACATTCCGGTGCAATCCATATAGTAAAGCTTAGGGCACTCATTTCCCTCAACAAAGATGGTGTTTGTGGGAATGCACAGCACACATGTGTGCTGGATACATATCTTTCAGTATGAAGAGAACGCATGCGTACCAATGTGCTTTTAACCCAAGGGGAAAAAAAAATAATCAAAAATCTTAAAAAATAAAATCTGCTCCATCTGCTCGCAGTACTCGTCCATAGACGAGCATTATCAGGGAGGGAGGGGGGAGTTCCTCCCGGCTCTCACAGCACAGCGCGATAGGCTGTGCTGTGAAGAAGGACGTCTCTGGCTAACTGTCAGAAACGCCCTTCTGACCATAGAAGAGCTACGGTACCGGACCGTAAGCTCTTCACACCAGGCCCAGATCGGGAAAGCCGACAGTGTGCTGAACTCAGCGCACTGTCAGCTTTCCGGCAGTATATAGAACTGCCTATGGGCAAAATGGTGAAAGGTCCTCTTTAATACATATAATTTCATATTCTGGTCTGACATATCATGTTCGGATTACTGTTGAATATGCTGTATTATGGTTTTGCTGTCTTCCCACCTGTAAGCATATTATTAACCTAATGACCTTCCTTATTGTTTAAATGTGAATATAGCCCAACAAAACAAGATTGCTTAAAAGTTGCTATTTGTTAACACAACTTTGCAGACAAGGAAGGTCACCTGTTACCTTTTGATGTGGGAATGTGATGATTCTCCAATATAATGTCCTCATACTGATTCTTGTGTCCTTCTAAATACTCCCACTCCTCCATA
Source organism: Leptodactylus fuscus (assembly GCF_031893055.1). Classification (NCBI taxonomy): domain Eukaryota; kingdom Metazoa; phylum Chordata; class Amphibia; order Anura; family Leptodactylidae; genus Leptodactylus; species Leptodactylus fuscus. The sequence goes on from NC_134274.1 coordinate 35,239,510, forward strand.
GAGAGATAGACAGTGACATCCTGACACCTTATAGGAACCTAAAGTAAAGGTATAGAGTTGAAAAAAAAAGGTCCACCATGTCAAAAATTCCTGTTTTCAGACATCTTTTGTTTCATCGGGAAAACATGATCCATTTGATGGCTGAATTTCCCAAACCTTCCAGGTTTTGACCGAACTGAAATCACTACATTATACATCACTATGACTGCTGTTGCTGCTACTGGAAATGCAGACATAATACAGACTGATCCCTGAAACATTCTAGCACTGTCAGCACAGTTACCTAGTCTATAAGGTTAAAAAAAAAAAGACTCAGTCAGGCCCGGTTCACATCTGCACTTGGTTTTTCATTCAGGGTATCCACCTGGGCCCCTTCCCAAATGGAAACTTAATTCGCATAAAAATGCAATTACATTAGGAAACCTGTGGACCCCATAGACTACAATAAGATCCACGTGGTTTCTGTTCAGTTTCCGCCTGAAAAGAAGCGAAAAATGCAGAAAGAGAAGTGCTGCATTTTTCATGCAGAGAGGGGAATGGAAAAGTGCTGATGTGAATCCAGCCTTACATAAAGTTCAGCCTGTAATGTTACTGCTTTAATCCATATGCCAATTCAACTGCGTTCACACAATGCTAAAGCCAACATCCAGAAACCTCCCTCTCAGCAGCGCTCACCTCTCCTGTCAGCAGCTCAGCCATCTTGTTTGTCAGGTCCAGGATCTCCTGATAGCGGTTTCTCTCATGTATCAGTGAGTGAGGTGGAGACACCGTGATAGGATCCTGGTTCCTGCTCCATCCTTCATCCTCCTCAGATATCTTCTTCACTACTATGTAATCCTGGACATGGAGAGAGACATTGGTGTCACTTTATACATTCCCTTCACCTCTCCGGTCCTTCCTATATGAGGAGACAGAAGATATGACATGTCCCAGGATCCCTCACCTCTCCAGTCAGCAGGTAGATGATCTCCAGGGTCAGGTTTAATATTCTCTCCGCCATCTGTTTTCTGTTCTTGTCCATGCTTCTTCCATCAGGAAAGAACCTATATTATTGCTTGAGAAACCTAAGGAGAGAGAGAGAGACTTGCATAAATACCTGGAAGCCTCTCCTAGCATTATCCCATACTGTACACAATCATATATAGTAAATCTATACTTTCCTACTATCATCGATTTGTCAGGGAATCTATCAAAATATAAGGTACCGCCTACTCACCAAATCTCCCCCACAACTTTCCTGGAAGCCTCCAACATACATGGACTGGTATGGCAGGTCAACAATACTTACCCGAACATATCCGAACTACAATACCAGATGTGGCCCATGGACAAAAGTGCATACCTTTACAATACCTTCACTTGTACAGTTGGACGCCATCTTGTCTCCTAGAGACATTGTGCTGGAACTGTTCATGAATTAGTAATTTATTATATGTTAAGAGGGTGAACGTGTACTGGCAAGGGTTAAATAAAAGTCAGACTAGACATGGGGGCAGAGTCTTGTCGCGTCTTAATGTTTCTGATTTCTTTTGTTGATTTTGTCTTCTGTTGTGGGACAGTTTTCCGGCACAAAGTAATAGTCTGAGGGAATGTCTGACACAGTGACACATAGTCACTACTGAGTGTGCACTGTCTAACTATTAGGCCAAAGCCCACGTTGCAAAATGCAGCTTTTTTGTTGCAGTTTTGTTGCTTTTTTTTTTTTTTTTTTTTTTTTTTTTTTTAGCCAAAGCCAAGAATGGAGAAGTATAAGAGGAAGCTCAAAAAAATCACAGCAAAATCTGCAACAAAAAAGCTGAATTTCTGCAACACTTTATACACATAAGTACTATATAATAATACACACGACAATATATATTAAATATACTGTATATATACTACTCATACTAGATAAACTATAGATATACATTGTATATGTAGTATGTACAAACTATAGATAGACTGTATATACTACATACACTATATATATTATAGACCTATATATAAAATAAATACACTGTATATAATTATACAATGTATATACTACTCGTACTATATACACCATCTATAGATATACACTGTATAGAATACATATAATATACACGCAGTATAATATGTGATTATTGTATATCGCACCATAGTAACAATCAGTAACCCTTACCTGACCATATCCCTTATATACAGATGTCACATCCTTGGCAGGCTCTGCAGGACCTTCCATGTTGTCAGTTATGTGACCAGTCACTAGTTCTAAGTGTGTACAGGACCTTTGATGAGATCATAGTCATGTGACCAGTGGTGGGCGGAGTGAGCAGAGGGTTGTGCTGTATGTGTGTGCTTGTCATTGTTGCTATGATTACATGTATTACAGCGGTGTTCTGGTGTAGTGTACAGCTCTATGTGCTACCTTGTGTCTGGAACCACCATATAAGTGACTCGGAGTTTATCACCAGATCAGCACTCAATGTATAAAACCTGCCAAGCCTAACTCACCTCTCCTGGGCTCTGGTGCAGATCTTTGTCCTCTTCACCCTCCTGGAATGACCTCAGGGTCACTGAGCCCTGTGATTGTACCTCAGTGGTCACTGAACGTCATTCAGGAGGCCTGAAGAGGACAAAGACCGGCCTTGGACCTATGGGAGGTGAGTAATACTGTTTGTATGTTTGCTCAACTTCCCTGGGCCTCGGCCAATGAGACCCAGGAATCTGAAGAGACCCCAACGTATAATAAAAGCAATTCCATTTTGCAAATGTTCGGTGCAAAGAAAACCGCCTGGTGAACCTCGCAACATGAATCTCGTGAAGTTTGCTGAAACACATAGTAGGATCACATCCTCCATCTTGTATTCTGTCAGCCATCTTGTAACCTTTTTCTTATATAAACTTTATAAGAATGTCTGTTTAGAGTCTGAGACCCCTTTAGGGGATAAGGCGTGTGGAATGTTGATGGTTGGGTGATAAATCCTTATTGTTTGTGGTAAGGGTCTCATCTTTGAGGGTGTGTGTAGAAACAGGTTCTATAACCTGTTGATCATCAGACCAGCATGTGATCATTATCTCTCTTGTTGTGATATATACATCTAGAATTAGTGTAAGATGTTGGTTTACACATAAATATTTTAGATTCTTCTTTATGTCATGAGAAAGGTCATCCCAGGTTGGAGTGTAATAATTAGATGGAGATTACAGTAGGCTTTAGCCAATGGATACAAGCTAAGATTATGTCAGCACTCCACATCCAATCCTGGTATGTTATGTTATAAGTCCAACCTGCTTTTAAATCAGAATCCATTTTGATAAACCACCATCTGTGTCTGTGTGATTCTCCAGGCCAAAAGATGGATGTAGCCAATCCAGGCCTGTTATTTAATTTGAAACTACAACAACATAAGCTCTGGGGGTCTTGTGCCCCTAACAACATACTCACCATACATAGATTCCCATAACCACAATAGTAATCAGCTGTACACAGATGAGTTGACTCCAGTGGTGAAGCAGAAAGCCACACAAAGCCACATGTATAGTTATCAGTTCTATTTAGTTAGTGGCTCAGACAAGCAGGATTTCATTTTGTTTGTTTTTTCCAGAAGTTAAGGTTGGATTTTGTTTTGCTCATTTTGTCCTGAAGGTTTATTTATTTTCCTGTTTTGTTTTTTTTTTTTGTTTTTTTTCTAAATAAACCAGTTTGCTGCACATTTTGTGTCCCTGTCTGACTGTTTGGGTCTGCACCACTGCTCCTACCGAGCTACCTCCCCCACAAGTATACAGCTGTATATAAATATCCTAATCACCGCTGTGTTTTCCACCAGTGATATCTCTGTCTTAGACATCACTGCAATCCAGCAGGTGGCGTTGTGTCCAGGGCCTACTGGCAACGCCAAACCTGACTCCACCCACAACTGATCACATGACTGTGACTTCAACCAAGGTCCTTTACACACTGAGATATAACCGTATGACTGATCAGATGACGGTGACATCATCACAGGTCCTGCGACCTCCAGGCTACATCATTCTACAATAAGTTATTGCTCAGGGTATGTGCTGTGTAGCCATTGTGTTGTGTCTGGGGATTATTATGTGTTATATGACCTGTATACAGTATATACTATATATTGTGTGCAGTATTATATATGGGTGCGTCTATCTATCTATCTATACAATGTATACGGTGTGCGCGATATATATGGTGTATGTATAGTAGGTACTAGGTTGTGTATATTGTTAGTATTTCTATATCTTGTATATCTAGGTATCTATTCAGACACGGCGTATCTACTGATAATCTAACACCACATTGTTTGCTTTTCTCTTCCAGGCTTCATTGTGTATTTGCCACAGATATCACAACATTGCAAAGAGGTAAAAGCTGCTGTTTGTATAGACATGTTATAGAGTTACCCCCTTGCCAACATCTGCCATAATAGTGCAGTGGTCGGTAGCACTTTAAATATGAAGCAGAGGGGGCGCTATAGCGTCAGAGACCTGGCATAAGCCTCCTGTCTGATTGTGAGCGTTTATTGCTGCTGTGCTTCCCCCCCCCCCAATCTCTCCTGTGATACACACACCGCCCCCATTACCTTTTTACCTTCACTCACCCCTCATGTTACGTGTAGATGCTGGAACAGCCTCCGAGTAACAGGAGGTGCCCAAATCCTATGACAGGTGGGAGCATTATGAAAGCAGGTCTCAGTATTTATGTAGTAAATTTCCCATAGACTTCAGTACCGTTGTATCGCAGTCTATGGTACAAGCAATCTAATGAATAGAAAAACATAAAAATTCAATCCCCCCCCCCCCCCTCCCCCTTTGTGTAGAACATAAGTACCATAAAAATAAACATAAAAAAACTCGGCATTCCCCAACCAGAAATGGCCAAACTATAAAAATATGAAGATATCTATCTTATAATACAAGTAGTGTAGTGTACTGTAGCGATAAAAAAAACAGAAAGAAGCCAAATTTTTTCCCCATATCGCCTTCCATAACTGATTGACTAAAAAGTGATCAACATTAGGCTTTCCCCAAAATAGTATAAATAAAAACCACATCTTGTCCTGCATAAAAAAACATTACACGGGCGGTCACTTTGCAAACACACGCAGACGCACTTGGCAAACCCATTCAAGTAAATGGGTTTGAAAACTGACTGCAGGGTTTCCATCTCCTGTCCAGTTTCTCAGGGCAGAAGACGGAAACCCGCTGGAATGGCTAAAGCCAGGTGTGAACCTGCCCTAACAATGTTACATAAATACACGTGTTCCCTAATTCCCCCCCCCTTTCAGATTTTTTTTTTCCAGCATCCCAGCACATTGTACAGAATCATAAATGGGACCATTATGAAGAACAATTTGTCCCACAAACATTAAGGACTCATGGCTCAGTGAACGGAAAAATAAAAAAAAAAGTTATGGGGTTTAGAAGGCGGGCAGTCAAAAACGAAGGAAGGAAACAGATTTCTATAATAAGATATATTACAAAGTTTCTTCTGTTCTCCTTTACTATTAATTTATGTAAAGTTGATTATAACTGGAGATACCCTATAAAATTATGTAATTAAAGGCAATGAGCTATTTTATATAGGATGTGATCTGTTTGCCTTTGACTTGCTTCACTTTTCTTCTTAGATTTTTCTTAAGAAGAAGTATAGCTATTTTCCTGATTGGTTTACTAAGAATGAATGAGGAACGAAAGCAGGTGGCGGAGAGAATATTACGCCTGACCCTGGAGATCATCTACCTGCTGACTGGAGAGGTGAGGGATCCTGGGACATGTCAAGTCTTGTGTCTCCTCATATAGGAAGGACTGGAGAAGTGAAGCGAAAGTATGTAAGTAAAGTGACACCAATGTCTCTCTCCATGTCCAGGATTACATAGTAGTGAAGAAGATATCTGAGGAGGATGAAGGATGGAGCAGGAACCAGGAACCTATCACGGTGTCTCCACCTCACTCACTGATACATGAGAGAAACTGCTATCAGGAGATCCTGGGCCTGACCAACAAGATGGCCGAGCTGCTGACAGGAGAGGTGAGCGCTGCTGGGAGGGAGGTTTCTGGAACTGAAAGCAGTGAAGCAAAAAATATATGAACTGTCCCGTGTCCGTCACCAAAAAAAATGGCATCTGCTACATATTATGCTTGGTACTTGAGATCTATACCAGCTCCCACCGGAGGAAGAGCATGATTTATGGAGCGACGTGTACTTAGTGGAGTGCTTCCTCCAAGTGCGCAAGGCTTATAATGACGACATACTGAATGCTGATCCTGATAAGTCCCCCTCCCCCACACACTGTGCTCAGTAACAGACACGAAGAGTAAAACTTATTACTTTATATTCTGTTTTTCTGTCATTGTGACTATAACAATCAGACGATTTTATTGGTGATCAGTGCGGAAATCAAGGTAACTCCAGAGGGATAATAAATATAATTCTCATAATATCAGGTCTGCGCCCTACGGTGTAGGTGTAAGAATGGCTTTCCCTATTGAGTTTTTTTTATCTTCATGTGTTGTCAGGTTCCTATAAGGTGTCAGGATGTCGCTGTCTATTTCTCCATGGAAGAGTGGGAGTACATAGAAGGACACAGGGACCTGTATGAAGATATTATGGAGAATAACCAGACTCTCACATCACCAGGTAAGATGAGATATCTTTAGGTATAAAGTCTTCTGGGACATCTGAGTGCTTTGTCCGAGGGGACGTACCGCAATGTGTGCTGAGTGGTTACTATGGCAGTGATACCCTGGGGTGAACCCCTGGGACCGGCTATGGCAGTATACATATTAGCCTCTGCAGTGCTTAATAGGAGACTGCCACTGGGACAGTATGTGGCAAATATTGCTGTATATTGCTTTAATATTGGATCTGTATCTGGCTCAAGTCCTTAAAGGGGAATTAGGCAATAAAAAATGTTATTCTTTATTCTTTATTTTAGTCACCTGGCCCTAAAAAAAATGGAATGAAAAGGCACACGGACCCCATAGACTATAATGAGCTCCGGGTGTTTTCTGCGTGCTGTCCGCACGAGTCATGTGGAGAGGATAGTAGAGCATGAAGTCTTTTCCCTCCGCATGATTCGTTTAGACAGCGCGTGGAAAACACACGGACCTCATTATACCTGACCAAGGTAAAAATCTATTTGGTCACAATCCACAATTTATCTTCTACAGCTGAATCCAGTCATGAGAATACACCGGAGGCAAATCCCAGCTTATATCCAGAGGAAATTCTCAGCGTCCCAAAGGATTATCAGGCAGATGGGATAACGGTATGTGTTATGTCATTTATATTAACTCTGTACTATTTCTAGAATTGTCTAGAAATACGGCAGCTACAGAATAAGTTCATACTGGATAGACGAGTGATATGTTAGGGAGATGATCAACTATCTACAGATACATGGAGTAAATACAGTATATTGTCATAAGGTGGCTTCATCCACTACTACTATAATCCCAGTAGTCGCTGGTCAGTGGTTTAGTTACTTAGAACTTGTCTAATGACCTTCTTCATTGTCCTTCTTTTGGGAAACAGGTTAAGAATGTGACCGATATAAAATTGGAAGACCTAACAGAAGAAGAGACGTGCGCAGATATGAGCTGGATGTGTAAGGAGGAGGAAATTCTCCGAGCGGTCAGTTCTGGTGAGTGATGAGTATTACATGGACTGTATCATCCCATAATGTCACAATCTAAAACATTTTGTACAATAATATATAGTCATACAGAAGATAAGAAATACTAGCTTAAAAAAATACCCCACAGGGTCCACCTGATGTTTTGGTCTAAGCGAACATCTTAATCGGAGCTGTTATTATACGTTCTCAGTACGTTATACTGCTATTATATTCAGAGTTCTCTCCAGAGCATAATGATCAGGGGAGCAGAGGAGGCGATCATAAATAAAAAACAGTGTTACTCGCCTCTTCTAGGCTCCGGCATGGCTCCCTGCCGTCTTCAGTGCTTCTGACTGACATCAGTGACCGCTAAGGCCCCGTCATAGGTCATACAGCATCCTGACACTTACATCTATGCGTCATAATGCCACATGACCAGCTGAGGCCCAATCAAAGGCCTCAGTGGTACCTGACGTCAGTCAGAAGTACCAAAGATAGTCCTTATTTTTTGAGGCCCTGTGGGTGAGAGTTAGGCACTTACTATCCCTTATTGCTTTAGGCCTGGTGGGTTATTTGTGTGGTTCTTTTGGGGGTTGCTTGATTTTCTGGTGAAGGGTTTGCCCACTACCGTAGTATGATAAAGTACATGAAATATACTGTACTGGTACCGGTATTTTTACCCCACGGTAGACAACATGAATGCAAAAAGAAAGAGCTATTCTGTCGAGTACAAGAAAGCAATTGTGGAGGACTCTCAGGGCAAGAATCTTACTGCTTTCTGCAAAGAGAAGCTGCTGAATATTCGACTGGTCCGAAAATGGCGAGCAGATTACGATAACCTCAGTCAACAAGTGGACAATGGACACGCTAAGAAGCGCAAGTGTGGGTCAGGTCGGCAACCATTATTTTCTGAGCTGGAAGACCTGATCTGTGAATGGGTTGCTGACAGGAGAGCAAAAGCTTTGGTTGTGAGAAGGGCTCAGATTCAAGAATTTGCCCTTGCAATGGCGACACAGTTCGAAATAGCCCCTGTAGAATTCAAAGCATCTAAACACTGGCTGGATAGCTTCCTTCAGCGAAATGAATTGTCTTTAAGAAGTACGACAACAATGTTTAAGCTGGAAGACGCTGAAATCATTAAACGTGCATTGGCCTTCAAGTCCTTCATAGATGACACTGACTTTTCTAAATACAATCTTTCCAATATGATTGCTATGGACGAAATTGCAGTGTTTATGGGCCAAGGATCTCAGACCACAATAGATCTGCGGGGCGAGTCCTCAATCTACATTCCCTCCACTGGTTATGAAGGTGCACGTGTTACCTGTATTTTGGCAATTCGTCTGGATGGCACTAAAGTCCCACCGTTAATCATTACTAAGAGCAAACAGGATAAAATTCAACGCGTTTCAGGCATTTTTATTCTTGAAACTGACAAGGCCTGGGGAACACAAGCAGTTCTAAGAAGGTGGGTCGACTTAATGCTGCCGCTTGTTATGCGAGGGGGCCAAAGAGGCCTGCTAGTCTGGGACGCTGCCAGCACACACCGCGCTAAAGACATGAAGAGATTTCTTCACGAAAGAAATATAGATCAAATAATGATTCCCGCCGGAATGACGGCCTATCTACAGACTCTTGATATTGCGATAAACAAGCCATTCAAAGACAATTTGCGCAAGGAATTTAATGACTACGTTGAAAACAGAATGGAGAGAAATCAACATGGAAACCTTCAGAAGCCTAAACTGCGAGAGGTTGTGACTTGGGTGAAGAATTCATGGGATAAAATCACTGACTGTTGCGTTGTAAATGCGTTACGAGCAGGCTACCTGGACAAGAAGTGCTCGTTTCAGGAAAGTGCTATTGCTAAACATGAGAGATTGGGGCCAATGATTCTAAAAGAAATGGAGTCACAAGAAAGTCACCATGAAATTCAGGGTTTGGAGAGTTACGATGACGTTCCAGAAGATGATGACATGACTGTCTTTGAATAAATGTTGCTTTTTGTTCTCCAGGATCATTCCAGGTAGTTGTACATGGAAATAGATTCAGAGTTTGTCTGGTTATGCTTATGTGTTTGTGATGATATTACTATAGGATATTAATAAATGGTTATTTTTTAATTTTTTTTAAATTAATTTTTTTTTGTTCTACAAGAAATCTGACCTAGCGCATCTTTTATAGAAATAATTAATAGAAGACACTGTCTTATTTTTGGGGAAAGAGTGTACATTTCCCTGTACTTTATTAAGGAAGATCTCTCCATATCAAGCATAACTTATTGGTGGTATGGACAGCTCCCTTAATAAAAGTATGGGTAGTGCAGGGCCCTCATTCAATTTGGGGGTCCATCACTTAGGGGGTACTATTCCTATGACTACTAGGGAACTATTACAGTAATTAATAATATTATGGGTTGGGTGAGGCTGTAGGAGGGGACACTATAACTATAGCACCTATACCTGGGGTCTGCCGATGCTTTTATGCGGTGGATTATACCTAGTAGCCTACAAAGGTTTTGATGACCGGGCCAGCCTGGTAACAAGTGATCCATGGCTGTGGCCCGGTCATTGGAGACGTCTGCCTTATATCATTGTGTTTAGTCTATGGTCAAACATTTCACCTCTATATTATTCATATATAAATGCTCGAACCCCCATGATCCTAAGAATAAAGAGGCCTTATTGGTGGCTTAATCCTGCGCCCCCTTCATAGATTTGATACAGGTCATGTTGATAAATTCAGTACCCCCAGGATTGGTCAGTGTTGTAGATGTTAGGGGAGTCTACCATTATCACTTTCACACATCTTACATGCTGTTGTGGGAGCGAGTAATGCCATAGTGAACATCTCTTTCTGCTGACAAAGTGAGATCTGGCTAGTGAGAAATTCAGCTAGTATTCCATATGCAAATGAGCTGTTTGTTGCACTCAGGGAGGGGCCAAACCTGCTCAAGTACCCTTTTTAATGGTCTCTACAAATTGCTGTCCATGGGATATGTGAGTACTTCTGTTTTGGGAATGAGCCTTTGTTGCAACCACAAAAGAAAATGAGTGCTCCACCCCATGCGGCCCCATCCCAAGTGCACCATAAAGCTCATTTGCATACAAAATAAAATTTTAATATCTCAGCCATAAGATTGCTTTTTGACACAAGGAAAGTAAGTTCATTGTGTCACTATCTGACCCTACAACAACACGTAAGCGATGGAAAATATCTACTTTGTAAAACATGAAACAAAATGTGTTTGTGTTTATAACAGATAACTGCACCGAAAACTTTGTGGGCAATGTATCTCCTCAAGTAACATATAACAATATAATAGAAGATGAAGGTGGAGAACAATCCTCGAGACGTCATACGACAAATATACTGTTTGTACTTCAGAGCAAAGATCTCTCTGCTGAACCCGCTAGTCACCTGGAACCTTCATCTGGCCAAACACAGGTTGTTAGCCAAAGTACAGGGGGCAGAATATTTCCATGTTCTGAATGTGGGAAACATTTTAAAAAGAAATCTATTCTTTCTATGCATGAAAGGATTCACAGAAATGAGAATCCGTTTCCATGTCCAGAATGTGAGAGGAGTTTTTACCATAAATCCCATCTTATTGTACATCAAAGATCTCACACCGGAGAGAAGCCATTCTCATGTTCAGAGTGTGGAAAAGGCTTCAGACAGAAATCGGAGCTTGCTCAGCACCTGAGAGTTCACACAGGGGAGAAGCCATATTTATGTTCAGAATGTGGGAAATGTTTTACACAGAAGTCAGACCTTGTTAAACACCAGAGAAGTCACACGGGGGTGAAGCCATTTTCATGTACAGAATGTGGAAAATGTTTCACTCGGACATCCCACCTTGTTGAACATCTTAGAACTCACACAGGAGAGAAGCCATATTCATGTCCAGAATGTGGAAAATGTTTTAGTCAGAAATCAGATGCCGTTAAACATCGGAGAACTCACACAGGGGTAAAGCCGTATTCATGTTCGGAGTGCGGGAAATGTTTTGCCAGGAAATCACATGTTCTCGAACATCAGATAACTCACACAGGAGAGAAGCCATATTCATGTCCGGAGTGTGGTAAATGTTTTGTTAGGAAATCCCATCTTGTTGAACATCAGGTAACTCACACAGAAGAGAATACATTTCCGTGTCCAGAATGTGGGAAGTGTTTTAGCCAGAAGTCCAAAGTTGTTAAGCATCAGAGAACTCATACTGAGGTGAAGCCATTCTCATGTCCAGAATGTGGGAAATGTTTCACCAGGAGATCCTCTCTTGTTAAACATCAGAAAGCTCACACTCAGGAGAAGCTGTTCTCATGTGCCGAGTGCGGCAAATGTTTCACTAGGAAGTGGTATTTCATTGAACATCAGAAAAGTCATTCAGGGCAGACGCCATTCTCCTGTCTAGAATGTGGGAAATGTTTTAACCTTAAAGCCACCCTTGCTCAGCATAAGAAGAGGGTGCACTTTAAAGTTAAGATTGTAGAAAATGTCTTACCACAGATGTAAGGTGGAAAATGTCAGCGGCACTCTGCGGATGTCAGGGGTCACCCCAATGACCTGTAGTCATGAACTTCACACTCCTTGTTAGGTCAGATGTTTGTTAGTATCTTATATGAAGTGCTCAGTGGAAGACATGTGACACCTCGGTCATGGACCTTGGTCTGACGTGTGCTGCCCTGGAATTTGGCACCATAGACGATGTGGGCATTCAGCCATAGAGAGCTCCGGGGAAAATGAGGGCACAGTGCTCTGTCATTCAGGAGATCTTGTTGTAATGGAAATCCCAGTCGAATGTCTCGCATACAGTAGCACTGCACATAGGGCACAGTAGTTAAAAAATTATTGATCATGGGGCACGATGTATAACCCAGTTATCATGAGCGCCTCGTAGAAACAGAACCTGGTGACTGTCACTGGGAATTCAGGAGCATCCATCTTACAACATGGCCCCCGGTGCTGTAAACTCATGAGCGCTACAAATGAAATGAGATCACGGCTATTCTGTTCTCTTGACTGTCTTTGCTGCCAGTAAATCGTCTTATGTACAGTTACACCCTCCTTGTCTCTACTACCAGAAGATTTCTCTAAGGTAAAGCCTCCTACTTGAGACAGAAACAAAACAATTTCTGAATTCCTGCCTGCATATGAGTAGCGACCCTATATCCGCCGTCCTTCCTATTAGACATCCGAGCAGGACTTTACTCTTACACTCAGTATAAATCTTGGGATAGTAGGAGCAGAAGATTCAGTTTAGGTGTTGTTGGCTTTCCTCCATCTTTTGTTTGCCTCATTGGGCAAGTGGTCGTTCTCCATGTGTCGCGGCTCCGGGGTGGGAGTCATTACTGTACATAGTTCATTGGCTTTTACAATTACTTATTAAATTTAAAACGTGTCAATAAAACCAATGTTGGATAAAACATATTCCTTACATTCTTAGCAGCACAACAATTTGAGGACTACCTCCATGCCGAGACAAAATTGGCTGCCAACCAGTAACGCAAGACGTCTCAGCAGTCCCACTTAGACAATAGATGATTGTTGGCAGATTTGGAGCACCAGGATTGGTCTACAAGTAAATTCTTTAAGCATTCTCCATGCATTATAAGAATATCACCCTACTTTGTCTACTTCCAGTGGTCTCAGTTTATATTGAAAGAAGCCAGTCCTTCAAAGAATCTATTCCTGCAATTTCAGGGTCTCGGGAGAGGACAGACCACAAGCCTGCCCAGCAGGCACCAGTAACAACGAGAAATGGAGCTGCACAGGGGCACCAGCAAACTTATCAACACCGTCTGATCAGGATGGGATGGGTTATAAACATTTAGCGCAGAGCCCCTGGCAAATGAGTAATTCTTCTCCAACTATGCATTAACCCCCCCCTCCAAGAAAATGTCCTTCAAGTATGTGATAACTCCTCAGACACCAGCAATTTTACACCAAGTCTGCAAGAACCTCTGTGAATGGTTCTCTACCAAGTATGTGACATCCTTCAATGCACAAGAACCCATCCTATACATACCGTATATGGTACTTGGATGAGAAGTGCTCATGTCTAAGGGGTTCTTACATATTTAATGAAAAGTTGCTTATATCTGAGAGGTTGTTCAATATTTGGTGGAAATTTGCTAGTGTCAGAGCAGGTACATTGCTCAAAAAAATAAAGGGAACACTGAAATAACACCACCTAGATCTGAATGAATGAAAAATTCTCATTGTTTGTTCTGTACAAAATTGAATGTGATGACAACAAAATCACACAAAAATCATCAATGGAAATCAAATTTATTAACCAATGGAGGCCTGGATTTGGAGTCACCCCCAAAATTAAAGTGGAAAACCACATTACAGGCTGATCCAACTTTGATGTAATGTCCCTGTCAGTATGAGGCTGAGTAGTGTGTGTGGCCTCCATGTGCCTGTATGACTTCCCTACAACACCTGGGCATGCTCCTGATGAGGTTGTGGCTGGTCTCCTGAGGGATCTCCTCCCAGACCTGGACTAAAGCATCTGCCAACTCCTGGACAGTCTGTGGTGCAATGTGATGTTGGTGGATGTAGCGAGACATGATGTCCCGGATGGGCTCAATCGAATTCAGGTCTGGAGAACGGGCGAGCCAGTTCATAGCTTCAATGCACCCATCTTTTAGGAACTGCTGACACACTCCGGCCACATGAGGTCTGGCATTGTCCTTCTTTAGGAGGAACCCAGGGCCAACTGTACCAGAATATGGTCTCACAAGGGGTCTGAGGTTCTCATCTCGGTACCTAATAGCAGTAGGGCTACCTCTGGCGAGCACATGGAGGGCTGTGCGGCCCCACACCATTACTGAGCCGCTGCCAAACCGGTCATGCTGAAGGATGTTGCAGGCAGCAGATCGTTCTCCACGGCGTCTACAGACTCTGTCATGTCTGTCACATGTGCTCGGTGTGAACCTGCTTTCATCTGTGAAGAGCACAGGGTGCCAGTGGCCAAGCTGCCAATCCTGGTGTTCTGTGGCAAATGCTAAGTGTCCTGCACGGTGTTGATCTGTGAGCGCAACCCACAATGGTGGACATTGGGCCCTCATACCATTCTCATGGAGTCGGTTTCTAACCGTTTGTGCAGACACATGCACATTTGTGGTCTGCAGGGCTCTGGCAGTGCTCCTCCTGTTCCTCCTTGCACAAAGGCGGAGGTAGCGGTCCTGTTGCTGGGTTGTTGCTCCTTTATTGAGTGTGTCTCCATAATTGCCAATAATTTCCAACTGTTGTCTATTCCATTTGTAAAACAGCATGTGAAAGTGATTGTCAGTCAGTCTTGCTTGGAGTTATGTTGTGTTGCTTCAGTGTTCCCTTTATTTTTTTGAGCAGTGTAAAAATATACAACATACCAGAACTTTTTTCTATATGAAATGTGCTATTATAGTGCAAAACATAGAAAGATAAGAATCTATTAGGTATTCCTGTAATTGTATCAGCCAGTACACAGGACTCCATTTATTAGACACGTCTCCCGCCACCCGGGAGAGTGGCTAGATTGTAAGACGGCCCCGCTGAGTCCAGACCCTCTGACTAAAGTCACAAACAACCTTTATTACACAATGCATTTAAATAGAAGAATATTTTGCACAATTTGGTATCCCCAGAATTGCACCAAAACATAGAATACAGATGATCTATAGTATACAGGGGATGTCATTTTGGCTGGACAGCGAATACTGTAAAAACAAGGCCGTAAGAAAATTGCACAAATGCAGTTTTTCTTCAATCCCCCCATTCTGATTTTTTTTCCAGCTTCCCAGCACATTGTACAAAATAATAAATGGCGGCATCATGAAGTACAATTTATCCCGCAAACAATAAGTCCTCATATGGATCTGAGAGCGGAATAATAAAAACGTTATGGGGTTTGGGAGATGGGGAATCGAAAAATTCTTCTGGTGGGAAGGGGTTAAAAGAAACTTCAAATCTCCGCTTGTATCTTTTATATGTACTGGCTAATAGACACAAAGCTTTCTATTTTCCTTATGCTACACTTGACACACACGGCTCTGCTGCACACACAGCAGAGCTAGGACCGCCAGCCCTGCCAGGACTGGTCATATGCCCGTGATGTCATCAAAAGGTCCTAAACACACTAAGATGGAACTGACTGATCACATGACTGTGACGTCATCAAAGGTCCTTCAGTCACCAGGATGTAACATCTGCAGGTATAATATAGTAAGGCTGTGTTACATATACTGTATATACTGTTAGTATTATATATGGGTGTGTACCTATAGATAAGTATAGAATAGTCTGTATAGTGTGTAATATACGGTAGAGATCCATAATGTGTATATATAGTACATGGTTGTATATTACAGTATATGTGTATAGACATGTAGTATAGGTGTGTGCATATATTATATATATTCAGTGTCTATACATAGTACATGATGTTAGTATAATATAGTTCTATAAACATGTTTTATATATATATTAAACCGTATAGTGTATATATAGTACAGGGCAGTATGTGATGCATATTAGATATCTCTTTATGCAGATTCAGTAGACACTATAGGGGTTTGTATATATTGTAATTGTATGACTGTATGTATAGAGTATATCTATGTGTTGCAGGATTATATATAATGTAATAATAACTATTTATATAACACCACCACAGAGTAATCAATGAATCAACATAGCAAGCAATGGGAGTGAGGCCTCGCTCACAGGAGCTAACAATCTATGAGGCAGAAGAAGGGACACGAGGTAAGACAATGGCACAATGGTCCAGCTATCCGCTGTCTGTGTATGTACAGATACATAGGGCATTGACATGCAGGGTTACTGAGGAACAGCCTTTTTAATAAACTGGCTTCATTTCTATATTGCAAGCCAGGCTGAAATATCTAATTATAAGCAGCAAAATAAACAGACAACCCGCTATTAAACCCTTATGGACACAAACACATTAAAGCCTACATACATATACTTACATGTATTCATTCAGACAGATGAAAGGAAAAAGGCACTTAAAAGTATTCCCTAATAAAAAAAAAACTTTTTTAAAAAGACAATCGGGAGAGCGCCCACTTCTATGTGAGACAGCCTGGAGAGTGCCCACTCATAAACAAGACTGATGGGAGAGTGCCCCCCTCCATAAACGAGACTGCTTGGGGAGTGCCCCCTAATAAATGAAATAGGTGAGAGAATGCATCCTCATAAACAAGACCACCAGGAGAGTAGTTCCTTATAAATTAGACTGCTGGTAGAATGCTTCTTCATAAACGAGAAAGGAGGGAGAATACATCCTCAAAGACGAGACTGCAGAGAGCATGCCCCCTCATAAATGAGACTGCTGGGAGAGAGTCCCCTTTATAAACGAGACTGCCCATGATAAATATAGAAATCATAGGTCACTTCATACAGCCATAGGATGAAGTGATAAAATGATGGCTGTCTGCAGCGGCTACAAGGAGGAGGTGACAGTATATATGTAACCGGCTCTCATTGATGTGGAGGACTTGTCCTTATTTCAGAGACTTCTGTAATAATCTAGGAGAGCAGTAATATCTGGATACATACAGGGCTTGACAATTCTCAGTCTCCAGGATGTCAGTTTTTGGCATTTATCTCCTACTGTTTCCTCCAACATTTTCATTGCTGGACAAAGATGTTCACTGCCCTACGTGATGGGAAAATGAAGATGATGGTTGGAGAGACCTTTAGTGTCATCTACTATAATCTTCATTTATATCTTCCTACTGAAGAGCTGCTGTAGTATACTTCATATAGGATTGTCTTCCTGGAATTGTATGTCTTCTTCTCACTTCCTCCTCAGGTTAATTAAGCAAGAAAATAAAGCTAACCTATGAAGGATTAAAAAAGAACCAGAAGCAGATGGCGGAGAGAATATTAAACTTCACCTTAGAGATCATCTACCTGCTGACTGGAGAGGTGAGGGATCCTGGGACATGTCATGTCTTGTGTCTCCTCATAAACCAAGGACTGGGGAGGTGAAGGGAATGTATAAAGTGACATCAATGTCTCTCTCCATGTCCAGGATTACATAGTAGTGAGGAAGATATCTGAGGAGGATGAAGGATGGAGCAGGAACCAGGATCCTATCACGGTGTCTCCACCTCACTCACTGATACATGAGAGAAACCGCTATCAGGAGATCCTGGACCTGACCAACAAGATGGCGGAGCTGCTGACAGGAGAGGTGAGCGTTGCTGGGAGGGCTGGGACTGTATACGGCTACTACAGCCAAAGTGTGATTTATAATAGCAAGCTATTCAAGCTTGGCCCTTGTCAGGACCTGGTTGACCCCCTGCTAGGAGGCTCGGGTATTTTGCTGATCTTCGAGATAAATTCTCCATTCCAGTTTCAGCAGCAATGTTTATGGATGATGCCATTGAAAGGACATGCTTCCAATGCGCTGGAGGTAGGGTCTGATCTCTGACATATAGAGCTTGTTATTACATTTCTACAGATTATTGACACACTAACATTCTTCTTTGGGAACAATGGATTGGGAGACCGATGCCATACTCTTTATGGCAGGTTATTTAGTCCAGAGCTTCTAAAAGGTCTCGCTGCTTTTTGGAGAGAGGTTGAGCATGTGATGACTACAATACTAGGGGTACCATTCCAGGGGATCCATTGATATTCCTACTTAATGTGCCAGGTTGAAATGGTGCCAGGCTGCTCCTTCATAGTCTGACTGCTGCTAAATGTTTGATTGCTCTTCCCTGGTGCCATCGACATCTCCCGCATAGATTAATATGCCTGAATTCAAGACCTGCATTCTATGGACAATCTCACAACCCTATTACATGATTCTGCTGCTATGTATTGTTTAGTATGGACTGCTCTGGACTCTTATAGTGACCAATTCTGCCCCTGATCTCCTGTCGCTTCCTGTTTCCCATTGGATGTTGATTATATTGTTAGGTTAATTTAACCAGCCCTTTACATTGTATCTTTAAGATTCCTATAAGGTGTCAGGATGTCACTGTCTATTTCACCTTGGAGGAGTGGGAGTACATAGAAGGACACAAGGATCTGTACAAGGACTTCATCATGGAGGATCACCAACTCCTCACATCACCAGGTAAGAGGAGGTTTTCTCTTTTACGAAAAAGAAAAATCCCACAGTTGTGTCATAATTTGGAAAACAAAATCAGTGTTTTGCAGTGGTTTTATTGAAGTCATGGTAAAAAAAAACAAAAAAAAAAACCAAAAACCAGATGACTGCTATGTCTGAATATACCCGAACACTTCTCTTGTGATCTAATCCTGCTTTTTGCTGAAACTAACAGTTTACAGGACCAACAAGAAATGTCCGTCACCTGATGATCCTACAAATTAGTGATGTTTGTGTCCTCTACAGATACATGCAGTAAGGAAGAAACACCAGAGAGATTTCCCAGTCCTTTATATTCCATGGATTATCCAGAGGAGAACCAAAATATGACAGAAGACCATCAGGTAGATCAGGACTTCTCATACTTTTTTGACTTGAGCCTCACCAGTCAATGTGTTGTCATGCTGGGGCCTCACCAGCAAATAAATAGTACCTGAAGCCCCCACCATATACCACAGTACAGCATACCTGATAGCCCTAGCAACATCAAATATCACATTGCTGCACAAAATACCCCTATCAGCACCAAATATCAGCATCCAGTAGAAAGTATGTCCCCAGACACCACAGTGCAGCACAACATCTATGCCAAGATGTTGAGAGAGTAGGTAAGAGAAGAGCCACCGACCTCCAGTAACAGTGTTTGATACCTCGGCCTACAGACTGTAGCGTTCAGCCTGAGCAGAGGACTCGCCACAACTCCTTCGTCCTATCTGGATGCAGACTGTATTGATAACACTGGTAATACTGGTACGTTTCTGCTTTAGAGCCCCTGCTTTGTATGAGAGCTGACATGGCCAGGACCTGCACCTTACCTCGACTCTCACATTGAGACGCACTGAGGGATCGTCCTTGTGTCACCGCTGCAGTTTAGAAGGAATGAGCAGTTGGGAATTATCAAATCCTGTATATTATTATATTTGTGGCCTGTTTTCTTCTTCCACCTCTCCTTAGGTGCTTTCACACATGGCTCATTGATGCCGGTTTTGAAGCCAATGTCAGGAGCAGACCCTAAAGGAATAAGACTCCACTTCTTCTCTACTCTCCTAGCCTTGGCTTCAAACCCCCCATCAACACCTATAGAAACTGCCAAACTGTCTTTGTAATGGTCCATCATTTGTTCCACATGTGGTGAATTAGGTTACAGATCTGAGTGATATAAAGGTTGAAGACATTGAAGAAAAAACGTATCGCAACGTTCGGCAACTGTATAAGGGGGAAGAGAGTCCTACAGATATGACAGGTGAGTGAAAACCTTTTCAGGGAACCAAAAATAAAATAAACTGGAAAAATAAGGTAATTGCCTAAAAAAATCTGGGAGGAATATGCAAATCTGTCTCCCAAGTTGTAAATAGGGAGACAGTGCCTCTGTTATGCTGCCCTCGGTTATGCTGCCCTCTACACTGCGCTGACTAGGTCCAACCAGACCGCAAAGGCCGTCTGTAGCTGAGAAACTGACTTGATAAAAATCCCACATAATGCAGTAAAGGCTTCTGGGAAAGTCGGGCATGATGTTCAGGGTGCTTCCTATAGAGGGCAGCATAACAGAGCCACTGTCTCCCTATTTACATCTTGGGAGACAGATTTGCATATTCCTCCCATGATCCCTTGCAGTGGAGCGACTATGTCTGTATAAGTCTCCACACACCACCTATTGGTGGTCTCTCCTTAAGGAGTGACATTATCCCCATAAAAAAAATCTGGTATTCTGTGTAGACGTTGCTGCAATCCTTTATTCAATGTGTGTGTCATTTACAGATGAATCCAGTAAGAATCTACCAGAGAGATGGACCAGCCCGTTGTACTTTCAGGATTATCTACTGGAAAATCAGAATATCCACCAGGATTATCAGGTAGATGGAACAGTAACCTACAGTAACACGACCGCGGTACAAAACGGCTGTGAAAAGTGGACGTTTCTCAAGGCTGTGGACCTGAATGGTGTCTGTGTCCATGAATCCCTCATAGATTTGACTCTATTGATGGATCAGTAAAAATGATCCACAGTCACGTAGATGGTTTCGAATGCAGCTGTGTGAATATTGGCTTATACTTATAGTCTTTGTGGTTGGTTTTTTGGTATGTTTTGGTTTCTTCCTAAATTCCACAAACTGTCTCTCTGATCTTACCTTCTTATTCTCTATGTGGTGAATTAGGTTAGACAATTGTATGATATCAAAGATGAAGTAACTGCAGAAGACGAGCCGTATGTTAGTGTAACCCAGCTGTGGAAGGAGGAGGGAAGTCCTCGCAGTATCAGCATAGGTGAGTAATAGTCACCACCCTCATGTTCTCCTCAAGCTCCAGCGTGATATTTTATTTCACTTCTCCTCTATCAGCACCATATACGTCTCATCCCCAACCCCTTCTCTTCCTCATCACTTCCTTTTACTGTATGTTACCAGCTAGTAAAACGACTGACACCTGCCTAGGGGGTCATTGCTTTTAATGTAAAAGCCTCAAATTCCTGGGACAGACATTTGGTGTGATTTCTTTAAAAAAAAATAGCTGTAGCTTGTGGATTGCAGGGATTATTTACTTGAGGGCATGGCAAAAGTGTAAAAGCCAACAATTTTACACAAAATATTTGTGACTTTTTCATGCTTTGTACACCAAAAATATGATCTTACCCACTAACACTAGGCTCACACTACCATTCGAGTAGTTTTTGGCCACGCAGTCCCAGATTGTGCTTAAATAGGACCTTTCATGTCCTCATGCATATACGGTTTTATATACCGCTGGAAAGCCGACAGTACACTGAATTTGCGCGCACTATCGGATTTCTAGCAGTATATAAGACGGCACATGCAGGAGGACATGAAAGGCCCTATTTAAAATCGATGGAGAGGGAGTTCCTGCAAAGACTGTCAATTTCAGTGTAAAATCTGTGGAAACTCGTTGGGCCCCATTATAGTATATGGCATGCACTTTTTAAACAGGTAGGATCTCCGTCACCAAGGGGACCTGAAGGACAGAAACCTGAATGCTAGTGTGAATACAGTGTTAGTGTTAGTAGATTTGCTTGATGTTCTCTGTGTCACTGACATATTGCTCTTACAAGTTAGTATAGGACGGTAATAAAGTAGGAAAGTATCTTTATACCTGTTTTAGTTGTATTATATAGGACACGTTATATTGGAATCAGTTTGGAAAAATATCGCTTTCTATTTCCAGATAGATTCAACATTTTGGGCCATCTTCCTTTTTTCTCCAGATTATGATGTAGAAGACGCCAATATACCAGAAGAAGATCCCGGAGAATGTTCCACAACACTTCTTCCTCCAGCCATGCCCTCAGTCCTTCACAGCGGACATCTATGTACTGATCCCACCAGTCACCAGGAACCTTCCCCTGCTCAGTCATGGCTTGTCAGACAAAGTATAGACGAGAAGGTGGGGAAAATCTTTACATGTTCCGAATGTGGGAAATGTTTTAAAAGGAAAACCAATCTTTTCAAACATGAAAGAGTACACAGAGAAGAGAATCCGTTCTCGTGTCCAGAATGTGGGAAATGTTTCCGCCAGAAATCCCAACTTTTTAAACATCAAAGAAGGCACAAAGGGGAGCGGCCATTTTCATGTCCGGAATGTAAGAAATGTTTTTGCCAGAAATCAGACCTTCTAGTACATCAGAGATCTCACACCGGGGAGAAGCCATTCTCATGTTCAGAATGTGAGAAGCGTTTCATCCAGAAATCCAGTCTGGTTAAACATCTGCGAATCCACACAGGTGAGAAACCTTTCTCATGTTCAGAATGTGGGAAGTGTTTTACCCAGAAATCCCATCTTTATAAACATCAGAGGACTCACACCGGGGTGAAGCCATTTTCTTGTTCAGAATGTGGGAAGTGTTTCACCATGAAAGCGACTCTCATCGAACATCTGAGGACTCACTCCGGGAAGAAGCCGTTTGCATGTTCCGACTGCGGGAAATGTTTTACTAGGAAAAAACATCTCATTGTACATCAGATAACTCACACCGGCGAGGCGCCATTCTCATGTACAGAATGTGGGAAATGCTTTAACCAGAAAGCCTATCTCGCCAAACACCAGAAAACTCACATTGTGGAGAAATCCTTTACATGCTCGGAGTGTGAGAAGTGTTTCACCCGGAAATGGCACCTCATTGAACATGAGAGGATTCACACGGGGGAGAGACCGTTCTCATGTCCAGAATGTGACAAGTCCTTTAGGCATAAGTCCGATCTTGTCAACCATCAGAGAACCCACACAGGACAGAGGCCATTTTCATGTTCGGAGTGTGGCAAATGTTTCACCAGGAAATCCTATCTTATCGTACACCAGAAAAGTCATAATGGAAACTTTCATGTCCAGATTGAGGAAAACGATTTAACATAATAAGCTGAGCAATTTTAATGACCTTTCATGTCCTCTAACGTGTGCCATGTTCCACACTGCTGCAGAGCTGACTGTGCTGAATTTGGCGCACTCTCAGTTTTACCGGTATGTGTCCCATTGCCAGTGATATTGGTGCTGACAGTGCAATGTCAGAGGTTTGGCCTCACATCTCTTCGCTGTCCCCCGTCTGTATACGTCTATAGTCCTGTACTGCAAAGAGAACATTTTGCACCACCCAGGGATGACGCTGAGCCATGAGGCCGACCCATCTGACATTGCAGTGATATCGGCAGCCGAAACTAACAACACCTATGTCTCTGGCTAAACTGAAACCTGTCAGCCTTGCAGCATGTTAGGGGACATGAAATGTCCTCTTTAAGACTATAGGAAATGTTTGGTCTCCATCAGAATTCTGCTTTTTGTACCATGAGAAGGGAAGGATGTCTACCACTTTTTTAATATACAGTGGGGGAATAAAGTACATAGTCAGCCACCAAAAGTGTGCAAGTTCTCCCACTTATAAAGATGAGGTCTTCCTGTAATTGACTTCATTGGTGATCTCAATTGTGAGAGACACAATGAGAAAACAAATCCAGAAAATCACATTGATTTGGAAAGAATTTATTTGCAAATTATGGTGGAAAATAAGTATTTGGTCACCTACAAACAAGCAAGATTTCTGGCTCTCACAGTCCTGTAACTTCTTCTTTAAGAGGCTCCTCCGTCCTCCACTCATTACCTGTAGTAATGGCTCCTGTGTATAAAAGACCCCTGTCCACAATCTCAAACAATCACACTCCAAACTCCACTATGGTGAAGACCAAAGAGCTGCCGAAGAACACCAGAAACAAAATGGTAGCCCTGCACCAGGCTGGGAAGACTGAATCTGCAATAGGCAAGCAGCTTGGTGTGCAGAAATCAACTGTGGGAGCAATAGTTAGAAAATGGAAGACATAGAAGACCACTGATAATCTCCCTCCATCTGGGGCTTCACACAAGATCTCACCCCGTGGGGTCAAACAGATCACAGGAACAGTGAGCAAAAATCCCAGAACCACCTAGTGAATGACCTGCCAAGAACTGGGACCAACGTAACACACTACGCCACCAGGGAATCAGATACTGCAGCGCCAGACGTGTCCCACTGCTTAAGCCATTAATATCCTGGCCTGTCTGAAGTGTGCTAGAGAACATTTGGATGATCCAGAAGAGTATTGAGAGAATGTCATATGGTCAGATGAAACCAAAGTAGAACTATATAGTAGAAACACAACTCGTCGTGTTTGGAGGAGAAAGAATGCGGAGTTGTATCCAAAGAACACTAGACTTACTGTGAAGCATGAAGGGGGGCAACATCAGTCTTTGGGGCTGTTTCCCTGCAAAGAGACCAGGAAGACTGATCCGGGTACATGAAAGAATGAATGGGGCCATGTATCGTGAGATTTTGAGTGCAAACCTCCTTTAATCAGCAAGGACACTGCAGATGAAACATGGCTGGATCTTTCAGCATGACAACGATCCCAAGCACACCACCAGGCCAATTAAGGAGCGGCCTTGTAAGAAGCATTTCAATGTTCTGGAGTGGCCTAGCCAGTCTCCAGATCTCAACCCTATAGAAAACCTTTGGAGGGAGTTGAAAGTCCGTGTTGCCCAGCGACAGCCCAAAACATCACTGCTCTAGAGGAGATCTGTGTGGATTAATGGGCCGACATACCAACAACAGTGTGAGCCAACCATGCGAAGACTTACAGAAAACGTCTGACCTCTGTCATTGCCAACAAATGAGAGAGAACAAAGGATTGAGATGAACTTTTGTTATTGATCAAATACGTATTTTCCGCCATAATTTGCAAATAAATTCCAAATCTGACTGTGATTTTCTGGATTTGTTTTCTCATTTTGTCTCTCATAGTTGAGGTCACCTCTGATGTCAGTGACAGGCCGACCTGTAGTTTACTCAGCAGTGTTATATAACGTGTACGGTAGACATGATGTGACCACTCTCACCCCTTCCCCATTTCTCACCTTCTAGTTATAAATCTTATTTATTTTTTCTCCATAATACCAATAGATCTTCCTGAGTAGTTCCAAGGTAGTTTAAGATGCACTTGAAGGACCAATAAATCCCTGGCCTGGGTTTATTGGTCCTCCAAGTACATCATTTCAGCACCCCAGGGTGTAAAGGATCCTGCTGCTGTTTTCTGTCCAGAGAGGAACCTTCTGTCTAAATCGGTTCCATTGTGATCTGCGGTGGTTGTGACGGCTATCACATCCCCTCAAGGTGAGAGCATTTCTTTACCTGTGTGACTCTATGGGCCGCTTGGCGCAGTGTCTCTGTTTTACTTAAGATAGTCTAAGAATCATGGGTAGACGCTAGCGGACAATAAGCGCTGACCAAGCACATTCACCTCCCATACTTTGTTATTTACCTCCGTGGGTATCCAGGTCCATGGCGAGTATTCTGTGCCACCTCCACCCAATGGGTATGTCATCCACTAGGTATCCTGGCAGAATTCTCCACCTTTGCGTCACCTTACATCGGTCATTGGTTTTGCCAGCTGTTTTTATTGTATTTAAAATAAGTATTAATAAAAACTTTATTTAAAACATTCAAACATGTTTTTTCTGATCAGGGCTATTCTCTCGCACTTGGAGATTCAGGATCTATATTTGTTCCTTTTAGTTGTAGCTGTAGCAGTGAAACGCAAATGATAACAGCGGCTCTGCTTACAGAGTGAACAGGCCTGAGTGATATAAGCCAAACATTGGCCTGTGTATTACTAGTCAACCATTGTCCTGTGTGTTATAAGCCAACCATTGCCTGTGTGTTACTAGTCAATCTCTGACCTGTGTATTAGTGTTGTAGGCTGTAGATATTATAATAAGAGAAATAGGGAATTGTATCTGTAATTTCTCAGATTAGGGAAGGAGGACATATTTGCTTCCCAGTCTCTTGTTTGTGCATTATTGGACTGGTAACTGTGAATAGTTATACTGTAGATAATGTAACTCCTGAATCTATATGTACCTGTGCACATTCAGGATAATGTGCGGATTTACATGTAGTAAATGTCAATACGATTCTGAATACTGTAATGTATACCTTGTAGATTTTTTTCAGCGTAGATTTTTTTTACATTGACTTTAATGCAAAAATCCAACCTGTAAAGCAGGGGTAGGGAACATACGTCTCTCCAGCTGTTGCAAAACTACAACTCCCAGCATGCATACTTGCTCTGCTGTTCTTGGAACTCCCATGGAAGTGGAGCATGCTGGGAGTTGTAGTTTCATGGCAGCTGGAGAGCCGAAGGTTCCCTACCCCTGCTGTAAAGCATCAAATCTGTAAGTCCATGCTCAATAACCCAACACTAAAATCTGTAAGAGATTTATGTGGACACCTGCAGTGTGAACATCCCCAGAAGGTTTCTAGTTCTTCAGGAGCCAAACTTTTTATGTATTTCCCTCATACAAAGAGCCATCAGATGTCAATCCCCTAGGCGGTGCTGGCATTGACGCTCTCTATACTCCATGATGATTCCACTTCTGTCTGACCAGATTACTTGCTGACATCCCACAAGACTTCTGCCTTAGAAAGGCTAAGTCTGAAGGGATTTCTTGCTCCTGCCGATCTATGTTATATGCTGTGTATCTGATCCTTGTCGCCCTTCACTTTTACTTACTGGGTTGTTTTCCTTACTGCTCCTTTCTTAAAGAAGATGAAATCTCAGCACCAGATCCGCACAGTCTGCCAACAGCTTATTCCCCAGACATCGGGCAGAGAAAAATCCTGTTTTACTTTCCTAATGTTAAAGAAATAAAGAACAATCTGGTTTATAGATTGGTTTTAATCCTTCTAGAATAAACCTGAGAAACCATTGGACCCTGGCACTAGATTTACAGCTACTTACAAGTTATGTTCCTCTGATACTGCGTCCCAAACTTGATTTACCAGCTGCCAGGTTGTCACAAAAAATCTGTCTGCGTCAGCCCTCCTATCTGATCCTAAGGAAAGAAAAGCTGACTCCGCTAGAATTGCATTTGCATCTCCTCTGGTTAGATCATAAGAGTCCGGTTTACTAAATTCTCTCCAGACCTGGTGGAGGGTGCACCTTATATATGAGGATGTTGGCACCTTGTCATAGATGAGCTGGCACAGGGGATGTGAAGACTGGCATTAATATTGTCAGTCTTTGTAAATCTCCCATAAATGACTGATGAATTTCCTTTATTATGTAATGAACCTAAACACAGAATGAAAGGAACGCCAACAAACTGAACGGTACCCGATACTGGGACACTTGTGGACACAATGTTCTCCACTGACACAGTATAGCAGTATAGGCAGATATACATTTTCACAGAAACTTTAAGATGTTGAATTTAAGTTGATTCTTCAGAGATGTATAAGAGGAATCTCCAAAACATAGCAAAACTTTCCAAGTATTCGCTGATTTTCCGAGTCTATCTAGTTGATAGATAGATAGATAGACAAAGAGATCCAATATTCACAGGCTGATGATAAATATGTGTCCTGTGAATACATGGTTAGGACTATGGTGAATCCTTTTCAGGACATTAAAAAAAAAAGACAAAAAGAGGACATTATACTGTGTAGGTGCCAATGAAGGGAGCAATATACTTATGGGGGTCAGTGCACACTGAGTTTTTTGGCGCTGATTTTGACGCTGAATCTGCCTCAAAATCAACCTCCAAAAAAAGCCTCCCAATACAACACTATTGGGAGGTTTTTTTTGGAGTCTGATTTTGAGGTGGATTCAGCGTCAAAATCAGCACCAATAAACTGTTTGTGCGCTGACCCTAAAAGAGGTGTTAGGACTATGTGTGTGTGGGGAGGGACAGTAAAGAGGGCATTATATTTTTCAGAGGCCTATAAAGGAAGCAGCAATATACTTGTGGGGGCAGTAAAATAAGTGCTATAATGTGTATGGGCTTCTATGCCCCCTTGTGAGATGCCACGTCCCCACTAGCGCCCCCTCCCTCTATGGCCTCTGAGCCCTCCAGGTACATTAGTACTAGCACGAGCCTATGAATGACTGATCACATGACCGTGACGTCGACACAGGTCCTGTACACTGGGATGTCAGTGTGATAGATCACGTGACCGTGACATTCTAAATGGTCCTATACAAACTAGGCTATAGGTGGCTGATTACATGGCAGTGACATCATCACAGGTCCTGTACAGACTTGGCTTGATTGATCACATGACTGTGACATCATTACAGGTCCTGCAACCTTTAGGATGTAACGTCTGTCCCGAAGTTATAGGTCGGGGTATGTGCGGCTTGTGCTGTGAGGTGTCTGGGGGCCGCCGTGTGGCGCTCTAGGTGTATATAGTGGGTGTATATGGGTATTGTATATGTGTAGGTATCTGTAGACGTGTAATGTAGGTGGATGTGTAGGGTATAGTGTGTGTTCTAGATTCAGTGTCATTGTGGCTGTATAGAGATCAGGTAGGTGTATGATATGTGTTGTAATGTATGTATATATGCTATATAGTAACCTGTCTGTGTGTAAGATATAAATATATATATTTACTGCTGATACCGCCCCCCCCCCATCTTTTATATATGTGCTATAATGTCTGTATATATGGTATATAGTAAAAACAGAAAAACACTGCTCATCCACACACTGTTCAATATATAGCAGTATGAGCCAATGCAGATGTGCAGTAGAACCCGGATTAGCAGCTGGGAACCAATGTCTCTAAATGAT
This sequence comes from Leptodactylus fuscus, assembly GCF_031893055.1. Lineage (NCBI taxonomy): Eukaryota > Metazoa > Chordata > Amphibia > Anura > Leptodactylidae > Leptodactylus > Leptodactylus fuscus. The sequence goes on from NC_134274.1 coordinate 35,268,337, forward strand.
GGTAAAACTTCCAGGATCCATCAAAAATAACTTTTAATCTTCTTTGTTAAAACATGTATAAAATACCTTCACATACAAGGATCCATCACATGACTGCTGCATATTGTAACAAGTTATCAGTTGTAACAATGTATGCTTTGCAGGTTTAACTATAACCATTTGACCTAATAATAAGCTCATTATGGGGGATTGTGCAATGTTGTTTTATTTTTTCATTGTTATGCTCTATGTTTTGTTCTGCTATATGAAGGGTTAATCTGTGCTCCATATCATTGGGTGTGACAGTGGGAAGTTGTTTAAATGTTTGAGATTTCTTCATTCAGTCATGCTATGATTAAGGGGCTACAGCACTGAAACATGTCAGCCAAACTCCATACTTTCTGTTGTCAATGGATCCTTGTATGTGAAGGTATTTTATACATGTTTTAACAAAGAAGATTAAAAGTTATTTTTTATGGATCCTGGAAGTTTTACCTTCATTTACAGACCTGTCTGTGTGTAAAATAGAGATATATATATATATACAATTACAAAAACACTTGCATTTATGTAAATTGCACCGTGTGACTTATTCCTATGGAAATGCTGGCGGTTTTTGTATTGGTGTAATGGAAGCAGGAAGCCCAGAGAGAAAAAACGTTCAGAAAAAAAACCATGATGTAATTCTGCCACGTTTTTTGGCTGCACCCACTACATGGGGTCTTATCCTAATACGGCATTACTGTGCGCCGCTGCCCTCGCCTTTCCTCGCAGCTTCACACATAGACATGTTTCTGTGTACGGATTCATGCAAACTGTCGGGAACTATATACAGAATAAATGCAGGGATTTCCACAAACAATCCAGATTTTGGCATTCGGATTTTGAAGCTATTTTTTGGCACCAATTTGCACCATGGATCAATTTCTGTGCTCTATATCTACGTGAGCATGGATCCTGAAGCCTTTTAGGGTACATGGACACAGATTTGCACCATAATCCATCAGCATAAGGGGTTGTCCAGGGATTGGTAGTTCTGGGTGCTAAACAGGTAAAGACTAATCCCTGGACAACCCCTGTAATGCTGATAGATTATGGTGAAGATTTTTTGCATTGAAATTTGCACATCATCCTGTTTGTGTCCATGTACTGTGAAAGGCTTAGGCTCCAGGCTGACATAGATGTAGCAGAACGTGCCCACCAATAATCACATGATCATACAGTATAATGACTGCCACACACAAGCGGTGGAGGGGTTTTGAATGCCATTTATTACACCCCCTTCACCCAGAGATCCCTGGCATGTTCTACAACCCTCTGCTAGGTGACGCGACGCACCCGCACTGTCCGGCTAAGAGGAGCTCCTGACCTGCCTGCAGAGTAATGCGCTCTGTGCAGGCGGTTTTATGGCTTCTCCTGCTCCTCTCGGCAACATGGGGTCAGGGCTTCACATTGTAGACTGTAGCGCGTGCCATGGCGCTCTGTTTTTTTTTCTTAAAGTGGCAGTTCAGTGCTGACAAATCTGAAAAGTCTAAGAAAAAAAAAATCTAATCGATTCTTCCTTTCCTCTCAGATTTCTTTAGCAGGAAAATAAGCATTTGCTGACTTAGTGAGAATGGAGAAGGAGAGAAAACAGATGGCTGGGAGAATACTGAACTTCACCCTTGAGATCATCTACCTGCTGACTGGAGAGGTGAGGGACCCTGGGAATCCTGTCATGTGTCTTGTCTTGGGACTGTATAAAGTGACATAGATTTAATCCATTGGTCTAATCTGTACTGGCTTTGACTGTGTCACCTGAGATTACGTATTTGTCACATTTAATATATTTGATACTGTGGGTTGTGATTTACTCCTCGTCCATAGTGTATGCCCTCTAGTCACCCTACGCACATCTCGATTACTTGAGGGTTGCCCTTTTTGCCCTGATTATGGAACCCCTTGCTCAATTGATCAGACGCCATGCAGACATTACAGGTGTCACAATAACAACTCAACAATACAAGCTCAAGCTGACAATCTCTTTCCTTACCTCCCCCCCTAAAATTTTTAGTGTTATGGAACAAATTTTCTGGTTTCCACGTAAACTCCGCCAAGTCAGAAGTCCTGTACTGTCTCACATCAAGAAATTAAAAGACCTTAATTTTAGTTTCTAGCTTGGACAATACTACCTCCCCTATTTGGGATTATCCTTGACACCCTCCATCCAACAGTTCTATGCCCAGAATTATTCTTAACTATTTCAGGCGAGACTTGCGGTCCTGGGACCTCTCACACCTCTAGGATGTTTGTCCTCCTGAGGATCTTGTACTTTTTTGCACTCTCTCTATCTCACTATCTACCACAGACCTAAATGTGAGCTGGGAGATGGCCTCACATTGCCCACCATATCATGCTCTATCATAGAAGGCTAGGGGGGCTATTAGTCCCAAACTTCCTGAAATGTTACCAGGTGGTTAGACTGGCTCAATTTGTTTTAGTCCATGCCTCTGCAGACTGTCCCTCATAGATGTTGAATGGGTAAAATCAGGTCCATTGGCATTGTAGACCAAGTGTTGTACCCCTGGTTTCAGTTCTGGGTCCTCTGTTATAAATGGTGTACCTCAGGGTTCGCTTGACATGCCTAACCGAATCTCTAGGTCTGATATCCTTGGATGTGTTCCACCCTTTTGATGTCATAGATAGAACCAGCCACGAGGCCCCCGACCTACTGGTACCCCCACAATCTACTTATACACATATTATTGTACTAATTTTTATATACCTATGTATATTGTGCTATTGTCACACTATTTCTGTATGGATATTTATATATTTGATTACTGTTACATCATTCTAAGTGATATCGATGGACCGTGACGACCACTCTGATGGCTGCTTTATACAGACCTGAAAAATAAGAGATGGCGTCTGATTGGATGTCATGGGAATCTAGTTAATATTTCCATCAGGGCAGTGGTGTTGGTCGTCCAACTTACTGACACCTCTGTTTTTTTTTCCCCCTCCGATTCCTGTTCTAACTTGACTCCTTTTCAAATGACTAAAAGCCATGGTAGAGAAGCAGTAAAGATCCTCAAAGACGATGGTCACATTTGCACATTCATCGCAATGTCCACCTGAAATTCGGGAGAGGAAATTGTCTTGCACAACATTACACACACACACACACACACACACACACACACACACACACACACACACACACACACACACACACACACACACACACACACACACACACACACACTGGTTTTAAGATGACAGACCCCATTGTAGTCATTGGGATCTGTCCAACAAACCAGGAGAACGGAGAGGCAACGCTAGTGTGAACCGGCGTCATTCATTAAAAGACTAGTGACTGAATATCTATGAAAGTAAATATGTAACCGACTATACATCTCATTTATTATACGGTATTAATAATTATAGTTGCAAATTATCAATCATTTTATTAAGAATCCAGAGTTGGTAACTTTTTAGTCATTGGTTCCAACTCTGACTCTGCAGCCTTGGTTTCCATTGTACCATTTTTTGATTCATTGACTCTCCCTATGTCCAGGATTACATAGTAGTAAAGAAGATATCTGAGGAGGGTGAACGATGGACCAGGAACCAGGATCCTATCATGGTGTCTGAGAGAAGCAGCTATCAGGAGATCCTGGAACTGACCAACAAGATGACTGAGCTGCTGACAGGCGAGGTGAGCGCTGCTGGGAGGGAGGTTTCTGGATGATGGCTGAGCTGCTGCCGGGAGATGTATAGAGGCAGCAAAGCCAAAGTGTTGTAGAATCAAGATGTCTAACATTGGAGCTTATGCCAATAAAGCTTGTAGCATTGTTATTGGGAACATGGACAAATGGTGGGCTGACCTCATAACAAAATGTGAGCTGACTCTCAGAAGTCATTATTGTTTCCTAAAGCTTCTGGTTGTCACACTTTTCTATCATTGTGTTGTCAGGTTCCTATAAGGTGTCAGGATGTCACTGTCTATTTCTCCATGGAGGAGTGGGAGTACATAGAAGAACACAAGGATGAGTATGAGGACACTATTATAGAAAATCGCCAGACGGTCATATCACTTGGTAAGAGCAGACTTTCCTTGCCTATAGAGTTTTGTTTCAATAAGTAATTTTACAGAATTTTGTTTGAGAAAAATAAAACAGAAGTGGAAGAGCAGGAAAGAATAAGACTCCCCTTTAACCACCTACATACACACACATATGTGTATGTGTGTGTGTGTATATATATTATATATATATATCGGGGTTTGAGCAAAGTGCAATCGAGTTCACCTTGAGCAGGAGACATCCAGGGAGCTGCAGAGCGAGCAGTCACTTTACACGGCTCTAACTCCAACCCAATATAAATAACCCGTGTATCGGTATCACACCCCAGCTTTACTCCACTCCCTCATCCCTAACATTTCCTATATTTTCAGGTATTGCCAGGCTGCAGTGGACATGCTATGCCATATTGTCTGGGATTATCCTCAGATCCACCCCTGCTGGCTGGACGGAGGTCAAATCCCTTACTACAGCCTTTTTATACGGGGAGCCCCTCTGGACCCTCTTACCTACCCCCTAGACACCTAGCTAAGAAGACATCCAAACTATTTCTTTACTTATGCACCTCTGCTAAAACACTCACTGCTCTGCACTACAGGAAGGTCCCCCCCCCCTTCCCGACTTGTCCAGAGTTGTAAAATATCCAATATTAGGGAGAGCTTAAGAGATAGGACTCATAATGAAACATGATAGGAAGAGTCTGCTTCTTATAAATACAATATGGAGGTTTATTAATGTCTTCGAGGAAAAAACAGGAACAGGGAAAACTTCCAGAATTACAGAAATCTCAGTCAATGTCTCATTAGCTTACATCATCAGAGAAGCTCATAGGTAGATTTCTTCATCTGGATATCTTGTAGTTCCAGCTTGGTTCATGCTTGATCATCTGGTTGATGGACTCTGGGATGGTCATGACATCTTATACAAGATGACAGAGAGAGAGATAGCAGGCAGACCTGCCATAGATTCCCCCCCCCCATGAATGACCACCACCCATCACAACAACGACATGTGTCTATCACTCATTTATGTTCATGAGAGGGGGTGTTGCCTTCGATCTTGTTGCTTTATAAGGACATCTCTAAAATGGTGTACCCTAACTGCACCCATGTACCAAAATATAGAGGAGTGAAGCCTATGTATGCCATGAATATTGTAATATCATAATATTTAACAATCTGGGGTGCACTGTGCCAGGTTTGGCACATCTTCAGGATGTCTGTGCACCAGAAATGGAAATGTACACCAGGTAAGTGTCATAGTATTAAGATGTAATTAACGCCAATTTTCTGGTATAAATATGTCATGCTGCAAAGGCCACGCCCCTTCATGCCGATACTCACCCACTTTGTAGAATAGCAGCAAGCGTAGCATATTGACCAGAAAGTCATAAGTATTAGCACATATTCGCACCTTTTCTATGCCAGAGATCTGATGACCATTTTCCTCCAGCCTGTCCAGTCACTTTGTGTATCTTCAACAGATAAATTCATCAAAGAAGAAAAACCGGAGAGATATTCAATTCCTCTGCCTTCAAAAGGTTTTCGGAAAGGCTCGCAGGGCCGGCAGGTAAATGGAGTTACCAGACAACTGGATTCACTCCCAGATCATTCCTGTCACGTTCTGTTTCTGCTAAAGGGGTTTTCCAGCCCCAGATTGATTTTTTTCATACTGATGACTTGTCCAATGGATAGGTTATCCGTATGTGATCCTGCACCCGGACCCTGCACAGATCAGCTGTTCCAGTAGTGTCTGAGCACTAGAAACCATAGCAGTGACTGGAGAGAGCGTGCAGGCTCTTCTGTTCAAGTAAAAGTTTCAGCAGCTCTGTCCACTCTAAACCTGTGGTTCTGGGAACTTGCAGATACAATCCTATTTCTTGAGCTGGCGCGACTGCTGCTGGCCTCCAGAAAAATCAATTTGGAGTTGGAAAACCTCTTTTAAGTTTTATCTGCACAGCAAATAAAAATATTATTATGTAGGGATGTGCGCGCAAGCATATATACACAATTATAATAGATTACATTGTAGGAGGAACAGGGAATAAATCATAAGGCAAAACGTGTCAAGAAGGGTTTGACAGGTGAGCTTACAATCTAGATAAGATGTCCCTGATCTCTGCCTAAGTGGTGACCTATGGAGAACATAAGATAAATCCCAAAAGGGCTGAAAACTTGAAGTATAATCCTATTACAACTAGGGAAGGAAGGAAGAAAGAAATAGTAAATCACATCAATGATGACCCCGTCTGAGCTCCTGGCACAAACGCCATTTATTAATGTAGTCTCAGAGAGGTGACGAGTGTACAAGACATCCTGCCAACAAATAAAACCCAAGTGAGCGAGAATGAAATGTAACATGATCCAGGGTTATGGACCCATGTACCCCACCGAAGGTTATCTAGTAAGAAGCGCCATTACCATATACCGAGGCCTTCTGAAGTGCACATATGGGCCGCACATGCCTTGGGTCACCAGTAATAGGCGCTCATGTGCAGAGCTGTGGAGTCAGGGACCGGGTACAACAAAATAGGGACGGGATATAACTAAAGTAGCATCAAGGAATCATGACATAACAAAGAAAGGAAAGCGCCCGGCAAACAAATGGCGGTACCTGAAACGACAAACATTAGAAAATCATGGAAGATAAAACATAACAGGCATTCACAATGGACAGAGGAGGGGAGACTAGTCTTATCCACGCTATACAGAAAGTGGCCCAGGCAGCTACAACATATTATTTAGGGAGACAGTCGGGGTCGGAGCGTATTTCTTGAATCCATGAGTGGAGCTTGTTTTGGTTTTAAGGGATTGGAGGAATTTGTCTCTAGTGGATCTCGGGCATCTGTCTGTTGTGATCAGAGGATAAGACAATCTTGAGAATCACGTCTTCTCTGTCAGACTACATTGGCAAAGTATTCTGTGTTCATTTCCACCTCAAGACTTGGATTAGGTTGTTCCAGGAATCTGACTGATATAATTTGTGTATCTCCCCGTGACTTTATTCTTATGTTTGTATTTCAGAGAAGGAGAGAGACGGCATCCATGGCATCCAGAAAGGTATACCGGAGGATGGGGATTAATGTCGGCGCCCTGATCTCTGAGGTAAATGGCAGGGAAGGTTTCATAGATTTACTCTTAAAAGGAGCCTGTCAACAGGTTTGGGGCCCCTAAACCAGCAATAACTCTTTATGCTTCTGGGGCTTAGGGACCCAAACATGGTGAGCTCAGTCCCATCTCTGTCTCCTTGTGCTAGAGATGATTCCACAAACCAGCTGATGGGTTCCCTATAACCTTTTTTTTTTTTTTTTTTCTGTTATTTTCATTTACATTTTTTCTAACATTAATAAAACAAAGGGAAAAAAAAAGATATGTAACATGCTACACAATTAGCTCGGGGCGATTGCAGAGATGTTACAAATTTCTCAGTATACAGTAGGTGTCTCACGGGGCCCAGATGGCATCAAAGTTCAAAATATATGGTAATACCCACCTCAGAGAGACATCTCCAACAAACTTGGGGAATAGTGGGATTTAGGGGGTGCAGTATAGCCGGTGTTTGGTACCAATCCATGAGAAGCTTGAGGTGAGTCTTCAGAAGGATTTTATAGCATGTGACCATATAATTTGCTATTAAGTGAGAGAAATCAGGCGACCCAAAGCTTCCTCCCATGTGGCCATTTATCTGTGTGGTGGGTGAGTCGCCCCTCTGGTCAGGAAAGTTGATCCGGATCCACTATATCAGCCAAATGAGGCCTGCCCTAGACCAGGGATGAGCCCGGGAGCAGCAGGTTATACAAGAAGGAAATCCTAGAGGAATTACGGGATGCAAGAAGGAACAATCTAGCAAAGATAACCCAGATGAAGCTACTCGGCACAAACATAGGAGGCAGAGGGATTAGGGGAGACCAGGACCACTAGAGAGTATTATGGTGCACAGAGGTGAGCCATAGATTCTCAGTCTACACCCATTTAGTGAAGGCATGCAATGCTCCCAAAATGGAATACAGTGCAGATGGGTGGTCCAGTAATAGTGGAGAAGATGTGACCAAGAGATCCCCCAACCCCACTACCTGCCAATATGACCGATCTAGGAATGCGATGTTGCCTACCATTCTAAATGATGTGAAAGATGGCACGCTGGAGGTCGAGTAGATCTGAGCAAGGCACAGACAAGGAAGAGGAGGGTTTCAAAAAAGTACAAGTGTTTCACTACAGTAATCCTATCCAGTGGGGAAATAGCTAAGGGCCGCCAGTTATCCTAAGGCTATTTAAGATCCTGGAACAGTTTAGGGTAGTTCACTATGTATGAGGTAGCGTAGGATGAGGATAAATGGATACCCAAATATTTAATGGACTGCTCTTGCCAATGAAAACTGGGCCCCTATAACCATCTTGTTTAGCATTCACTTGTTACCTTGCACCATATACAATGCACATGCACAAAACTTAGAAAATCCCTATTTTTTTTAAATATAGTAAAATATATTTATTTAGTATCTGATGTGTTTTTATGTTACTGTGCTGCACATGGCTGTTATTTCGATGCATCTGCTTCACTTCACATGTACCCCATGTAATGTTCCCCTGGACACTGCATCTACAATATGAGAAGATTTTTGGGTCGGTTGTACCAAATGGATTGTGTAAATCTTTAGTATGTTGCCTGATCTTCTGGCATAGTGATTGCAAAAAATGATGTAAACGTATATACAGAGTACGGTGAAATTTTTTTCTTGCCATGTTTTGCAGGTGCAGGCCCGTCCTGAACTTTGGGACAAGAGTGCCTCTGGATACACTGACCGGCACCGTCGTCGTCGAGCGTGGGAATCCATCTGCAAGGCGCTGTACCCGCATTGGAGCGGATTCTCTGAGTCACTGCAGGGGGTTATAGGTGAATATTGGTAATATGGCAACACTGCAGGTAACATTACACTGCCCCAATTAGTAAAATAATTTATCATGTTATAAATGTCCCTAAACATTCCCACCCCCGTTCCTTCCTCTCTCCATGGGCACAAAAACAGAATAATGAAAGGGGGGAAAAATCTGTACCCTATTATTTTGTATTTGATTATTTTTAGGCCCGGCCACCATATCTTGTACTTGAGGTTTCTCGTCACATGAGCGCCGGCAGAGATTCGATAAGGCAGATAAATCCTCTTAACTGGATTGTCCGAACGCCCTCGTAATGGTTAATACAATAAGAATACATACTGGACTATATGTAACCAAGCGCTGAGATGGGGAAAATCGTGTTTAATCCTTTACCCCGAGTAATCCTAAAATACACCCCCAAGGGATTGAAGGTGCATGTTATCAGATTATCCCTCCCTTATTCTTCTTGGAGTACAGAAACCTGCTGTGCCTTATAAATTTGGACCCCATACTTATTTTACTATGACATTACAACTAAGGCTCTATACATACACCCGTGTGCTTTGCTGTGTTTTTCACAGATAGCATACTGACCCATTCATCTCTGTGTCCCCATTCACACCCCCATGTATTATCATAGACCTTTGTACACAGCAGTGAGCCCGGGACAATACTCCAGTCAGATACTATGTGACCATTACATAACTCCTCCAGGGTTTAGATCCATAGGCTCCTCCATAACTTCACATTATGGTTTTCAATGCAGAGAGTGATCTACGCAAGAGGTGGAAGTCCGTGCGGGACCGATTTCTGAAGGAGGAGCGCAACGCAAGACGGAGTGGGACCCCTCCCTCCCAGCGATCCAGAGTGCCATTCCACGATGAGCTGCTCTTCATCCTGCCCAAAAAGGGATTCCACTCGTAAGTACTGAACGCATAGAAACAATTTAAGTAATAAAATCTGCTGTAACCCGGAGTTCATGCCTTACATATAAGGGTAGGGGGGGTTACTGAAAGGAGCATGACCTAAAATACAACGTTGTTCACCCAAAAAAGTTCCAAATTTTTGCATAAATTAAGCTGACAAAATTGTGTAAGGATACACCAGATTTATCCTGCAGCAAGAGCCAATGTGGTACATGTAGTCCATTGTCAGACTGTCTAGTCTAGGTGTGCTCTCTCACATGGTTTTTGTTTTATCGCTTTGTTCACCAAGTGATTATCTTCAACAGATCTAAAGGTAACTCGCGGGGTAAAGACAGCGTGCCTACATCCCCTTCCGTTGAGGATACACATAAGCCGAAAAACATGGACGCCACTGCTTTGAAAATTGTAGAGCCAACAGAGGAGACGGATGAGGACTCGGAGGACAAGCCAGGACCTTCAAAGGTTGAATGGCCACCAACGGTACCTGGAGAGGCAACCACAGCAGCAGCCACAAGATCAGCGGCTGGCCCGGTAGACCCCACCACATACCCTGTACACTCCACACGCTCAACTTCCACTCACTGGCGAGGCCGTAGAACCCTTGGGAGAGTAGACCAGCAATTGGATATGGAGAGTGAAGCCCTGTCCCTTATCCGGAGCGTTGATGACAATGACTTATTCGATTACTTTGGATATGGGATAGCATCCTGCTGTCGCCAAATGCGCACCGAAGCCCAACAAGATTTTATATCGTTTGTTTATGCGGCAGCCGCATTCTTTAACTCTGTTTTCCCCCTGCCCGAACTTGGGGATCTCATCAACAGCCTTTGGTCGGTTACTGGCATGCGTAATGCATCTTCCCTTTCCCAACCCAGACGCAGGGTTGTATCCACCTCCACCCAAACTGAGCCTGTTACCTTTTCTCCCCCTGCCCATTGTTTGTTCCCTAGTTTATAGCACCTCCATCTTTACCCCCTTCTTTCCCCGTACACCAGTAGAAGGTCCTGCTCCTCCTGTACAACCCTCCGCACCGCTTCTTCTAGTTTCACTCATTTTCGTTTTCTAACTTGATATTAACTTTAGGTCTGTAGGGAAGCAAAGTCTTTTTTTTTTTTTTTTAACAAAGTATTTACTGTACATCGTTTTACTAATATGTTCTATAGGGTGCATAGGAGGGCTAATTTGGTATATAAAGGGGTTTTCTCATCTCGGGATTTCAGCTGCCCTCCTGTCTACCCTCCTTTCCACGTCCTGGTTTTCAGCTCATCCCATCACCCTGCCGGTGCTTGTTGGGTGAAGTTATCTCTGTATTTACAGAAGCTGCTCATAAAGCTTATCTAGCTCAATATGGAGAGCGGTACGCAGAAAGACAAGAGAATAAGAGAGGCCGGACCTATCCCAACCCGAGAACAGGTCTATAACCTCGGCCACCAGCTGCATACACACCTAAATCCCTTTTCTCAGTACCGGATGAGTGGAGCAATGTATTGGGTGAAACACTTCATATAGCTTAAACGGTCCCTAACTTTTGAAACAACTTAGTGTCATTTAATAGACCATGTGATTCTGGACCAAACTGTAATGTACTTTTTATATACAAATTTTGAAGGTTTCTCCCTGAACCACCTCTTTAGACTTCCTGCCACTAGATGTCGCCCTTGATAGTTTGCTGTTCACTCCCCATTACTAAGGAATTTGTGTCCTTGGTTATTTTCAAAATCAAGGTGGGTTCAGAGTGAATGGAGGGAGGAGGGGCTGGATTTCTTCACATATTAAATGTAGAGCGCAGGGGCTGATTCTCCTCACAGACTGTACTGCAATCTACAGGCACTGAGAGCATGCTGCAACCTCTACAATATAAGGAGAGTCTACTATGTACTTATATATACTGTAAATTAGCTGCTTGTGTTAATGCTGATGGGATGTTAGTCATAGACCGCAATTATCCTGTATGTGTCGGGGATCTGTTTAGCTGCATCATAACCTGGATTTGGAGTCTGGTGTTCCTGGATCTCCAGTATTTTATGTTCTCTTGGGTTTTTCTTAGCTAATTGATTGCTATTTTACAGTTACTTCTGGCAGAATTACATGTAAATAAACTAGTTCTTACCAGTAGTAGTAGTAATAGATAGGGGTCAGACTGCTTTGTATTGTACACACCCACAACATGAAATTGACTGGACATTGTATATGAAGACTTATACAGCCAGACAAAAGACTGCCCTGCAAGAGCCTTCAAGCTTAAAAGTCTGAATATGATCCTTGAGATGGGAATACCCCTTTAAGGGGATTCGGTTGTTAGGAGGGTGGGCAATGTGTATTTATACAAATCAGAAATTATCTAAGTTATTATTTTTCTATTTTTGTAATATGTGTTTTCTTAATTAAAAACAAAAATGTTAAGACCTGTTTTTTGATTTATGTTACTATATCTATAGCTTATTAATGTACATGAAGCGGTTGTCCTGAGACCCTCGGACGTATCGGAGGAGAATGAAGTGCCAGTAATACGGTCAGATCAGACTGCTCTTACATAGCTGGACCAGCAGCCAAACTATCAAAGGAGCATCTTGACCTGCAATAAGGTGAAATTAATAGAGATGAGCGAATAGTATTCGAAACTCTAGTTTCGAATACCTCGTTCCATAGGAATGATTGGAAGTGACCGGCGCTTAACCCCTTGGTGTTCGGCCGCTATGGGAGCGAGGTATACGAAACTAGAGTTTCAAATACTATTTGCTCATCTCTAGAAATTGAGCATCTAAGCAGATGGATATCTCATCTATAGCAGCCGACCCAACCTTTTTTTACCCAACTGACCAGTTCCAAAGAAGACTGTTTTCCAATGACCCAGGGAAGGGGGTGGGGGAGACCTCAGTCATAGGCTTGGGTCAGGCAGTACTGTACATTATACAAGCCCAAAACCCCCCAGCGTCAGTCTTGACTCCTGACAGACCTTACACGTTTATTGTGCCATTTGACTTTGCACATGGCAGCTCAAGACCAGACACCACTGACCACGTGAACACTGCACAACAGCCAACACACATACAGACACCTTATGGCAGATGTATTAGTGTCTCAGCACTCCTTCCGATGTGACGGCTCTGGTGGCTCCAGGCCTGCCTCACTTGCCTTCCCAGGTGCACAGGACAATGAGCATGCTACCCTGTTTCTCCAAAAATAAGCCCTAGCTTGGTTTTGCAGGGTTTTTGGAGTAGGCTTGAAATAGCTCCCAAAATAATCCCATCCCACAAATAACAAGACCTGATTCGGCTACCATCAAAAAATAAATTTATAGCCCAAAAGTCATATTTGGCTGCGGAAGGAAGAGAAATTTGTAAAAGGTCCCTATAAATTGCGTTTGGGAAATTTCTTGCAAATTTGGAAAACTGTTATTGAGAGTTTTTGCCACTGTTGAAAAGAATTAGTACTTCCATCCTCTGTATGGTATTCATCGGGTTGCCGCATATTCTGGGGACGGGCGTGGGCTGGCTCTGAGCATGTGACAATGAATTGGGGACCGGCTCAGAACCCCAGGGCCTGCCCTCAACAAACTCCTGGAGCAAGTAACGTTAACTACAGTCAGTGGACAAACCCTTTAAGGACATATAAGCCGTGGTGGAAATGCAGCAGAAAAAAGCGTCCTTTTACAGTCAGTGTACAGAGGATGGGAATCCAAAACCTGCAGGAAAACACGTGTAGCCGGCACTGTGATAATTGAACCGTTGCAGTTTTGGAAATCGCAGCATGTCAATTATAACTATGGAAACGCCGGAGGTTTCCCTATAGGTATAATAGAAGCAGAAAAGTGCGACGGGAAAGACCACAATGCATTGCTGCCACGATTATTCCTGCAGCAGTTTTCTTTTGCAACGTCTTAGATACGTAATATCCTGCGCGTATCTGAGCCACAGTCAGGAGCGGATCTGGGCCTGGTATTCGGAGGTCGCCCAGAACCTCATTCACTCAAAGCCAGTGACTAAACTGCTATTAAAATACATGTGTAACAAACTGTACATCTCATTAATTATGTAATATTAATCACATCATTAAAAGTCATTATCTCTTTTGAAAATAGAACTGCAGCATAAACGCATCTTCTCCCCATCGTGTGACCTCAGCCTGAGTGAGATCCGTGCATTACACTGAGGCAATGTTCTCCCATTGAAAATAACGGGGCTCAGATTTTGGTGCGGCCATACACCCCATATCACAGCATCAGTCTCCTCCGCTATAGACTACAGTCCCCACAACCCCCAGCGGCCGCAAACCTGGGCCGGTGACGTCATCAGAGCGCGTCTAATCCAGCAGCGGACGAGGGGTGAGTAGCTGCGGCGTCTCCTTTGTTATTGTCATCCCCAGGAGACCTCACCCCCTGACACCGCACTGTCCGCCCTGTGTGTATGGTGACCGAGCGAGCATGGCTGCCTGTAGTCATATACTGTGTGCTGCCGCAATATACAGTGAGGGGACTGGGGTCCTATATACAGTGTATACCTTATAGAGGACCTATAGATGTCATGTATACAGGTGGGAGGTGCAGCTGGTGTACATTAGGGGAGGGGGCCAGGACTCTGTATAGCAATGTAGACCTGGAGAGGAGCCTGTATATGGTGGATGTAATAAGATGGACCCAAGTCATGTGCACAGAATACAGCACGGTGTGAATGTGACTCTATAACGGCAGGGACAGATCAGTCACGTGTCTGCGTCCCCCAATATATTACAGATTGGGGCCATTATTTTTGTCATATCTCTACATTGTCGCACCTCTGTTTACTGGAAATGTATAAATTGTCTGCTAAGATGTTACAAGTTGGGGGATGGTAATACCAAGTCATCAATATCGATTATCATTTAGTACACTGTGTATGTGACACCTACAAATAAGTATAATAAAAAAAAGTAATTGAATTTCAGAAGCCAATCCAAGCCAAAGATTCTGGTCACCCTGTTAGTGCCAAAGAAACCAAAGTCTCCTACAGCTCAGCCAATGGAAAGATAAAGTTCTGGGTCCTATAAAGTGTTCTTCAGGTATTGTAAGCTGGAAAATATACTTACACCTCAAAAAAAAAAAAATGTTGGAATTGCAGTTTTATCATTACAGCCTTTAAAAAAAAAAAAAAAGTTTAAAGAGGACCTCTCACATCCTCCTGTACATGCAGTGTTATATACCGCTAGAAAGCAGGGCACAACCTAATCTAGCCCCCCTTCCTCCTTCTCTGACAGTACTTGCCCATAGACTTGGGGGGCTCCTCAGCTCAGCGTTATCACAGGGCTGTTTCCCTGCAATCTGTGAATGGGGTTCACTAGACTCCCATCCACTTTGCAGTGACTGTAAAACACTGCGGTTTTTGCTGCAGCATTTCCGCCAAATGGGGGCTTAGGCTGAGATCTCACATTGTGCAAAAGTGGCTTTTTTTGTTGTTGTTGCAGATTTTGCTGCAATGTCTTTGGGTTTTTTTGTAGATTGTGAGCTCCATATACGGATCACAATGTACTTTTTTTTTATTTTGTCTTCGTAGTATGGGAGAAAATCCACGCAAACACAGGGAGAACATACAAACTCCTTGCAGATGTTGTTCTTGGCAGGATTCGAACCCAGGACTGCAAAGCTGCAGTGCTAGCCACTGAGCCACCGTGTTACCCCTTTGCTGCATTTTTTTTGTGTGTGTGTTAGGCTGGGTTCACAAGTTTTATTTGGAGTGGATGTTGACGCGGGAATCCGCCTCAGAATCCAGATCTAAAAAACGCCTCCCTCGGCTAGTGCGACTTTTGCAGAATTCCACTCCGGATTAGGCCTAAATGAATGGACCTAGTCGGGAGGGAGTGTCACACCGCGGACGTTTGTGGCAACAAAGGGCAGCTTGCTTCTTGCAGGAAGAAGCCACTCACGGAAAAAAGGAAGTGAATGGCTTCCATTGAAGTCAATGGAAGGCGGTTTTTTGAGCCAGATTATGTTGCGGATTTTGCGTCAAAATCCAGTCCAGAAAACCCTGTGTGAACCCAGCCTTAAAGTCAGGAGTGGATGGAGCAGACAGTAGAAGTAGAAGAGCTTCCTAGATTTTTCCCATTCAGAGCTGCGTTTTCAAAAACTCACATATTTTGTACATTGTAGCCAGCCAGTTATACTTACAGAAACGCTGGCGGTTTTCTGTATACGTATAATAAGGACGGAAAATCAGCTCTACGAAAACACAATGAAAAACACTTTCTGCTTCGGTTTTTTGCTGAGTTTTGTTACATGGGACCTGAAGCACAAGGGTTGTTTTTTCCAGATCCAACTATATTTAAATGTGTAGACAATTAATATATAAATATATTTCCAAATATAAGTAATTAAAAATGTTGCAGGGTCTGGGGTTGCTAGGTGGGGTGGCATAGACACACAAGTCCAGTTTGTTTAGTCGAAAACAAAAGTAGAGTTTATTTTCACTCACAAAATATAGTGCAGCAACAAAAGGGAAACAATGCAAAAATAAATACCTGCCCGGCTAGGCACTAACTAAACATAGAATAGGTTACCTCACCTAGAATAACAGAAATCCAAAAGCCAGTAGAATCATTCAGGACACAGCTCCAAAAATATGACCTCTCTGTTTGCTCTCCAGCCAAACTCTGCCAAAGTGTTGCTGCTGGAGCTGGCTTCTTAAGCCTCCAGGACGAGGAGACTCTGGAGCTGAAAAGACATAAGTTGTCTGCTGAGAACAAACATTCCTGGAGTTTTCTCATCTCACGCACCTGAGTAGTCTGGGTGAGATGTACACCACCTCCATTACCTGACCAGCCATCGGCTTACAGCAGTTTTAGGCAGAAGCCCCAGGTTACAGAGACACAGCTTTTTGTGTTGCAGATTTTGCTGCATTTTTATGAGCCAAAACAAAGAATGGCTACAAAAGGAATGGGAAATATCTAGGAAGTTCTTCTACTTCTTCCTTCTGCTCAATCCTTTCTCAGCTTTGGCACAAAAAAGCAGCAAAATCTGCAACAAGAAAGCTGCGTTTCTGCAATGTGGAGCCTCAGCCTTAAAGATTTTCTCAAAAAATTTTAGGGTTAAGAAAACTTTGGTCTCGATCGGTTGCCAGTGGATACAACCATGAATGTTGGAACTTGTCAGAAAACCAGCCGTGATTCCTTATCATGTCCAGGTTGTCCTCTCTCTCATGTCGTGTCCCTGGCTGCTTCTATGTAATGCGCACACACTTTATGGCTGGGTTTCTGACTAGTCCCGACCATAGAAAGTTCCTGCCTTAATGGTTGTACCCATTGGTAACAGAATAAGACTGCATTAAAGTTAGTTCACGTTAACATCAGCTGTCCGTTGTTCTGATCCGCCGCTTTAAAACTGAAAGCAGAAGATAATAAAGCCGTGCACTTAAGAAATATTTCGTCCACCAATTTCAGGTGGACATGGGCACAAATATGAACGTAGCCTGTAGAACGTAGACTGTAAATCACCATGTGGGGCCCCGACCTTAAAGGGGTATTCCCACTTCGCATACTCACCAGTCTTCACTGCTGTAAAATCTTTCTTCCTGGTTTCTTGCGTCATTTGATGGGCGGGGTTTCACATGCAACCTGCCGTTTAGCTCTGCCCCCAAATTAGTGTGTGGCTCCGCCCACCGCATAGCGTGATCCTATGGGTGGCTGAAGGACCTGTGATGTCATCAAAGGTCCTCAAACAACACTATATGCACAATATTGGACTATGAAGTACAGGCAGGAGCTAGCTAGCCTGATAACTGGGAGAACAGAAGACGAGTTCAGAAATGAAAGCAGCTCCTCTCCCCTATCTGAGAGCAGGAAGATAGGTCATGTGGTGCAGACACAGGAATAGCTAGATACACAGGCTCGCTCCCGTGTACTTAGCCCCTCCTTCCTCCCCCCTGAGAGCAGCAGATACATCACTTGACTTTTGAGCAGATAAGTCAAGGGCTGTGTCAACAATGAAATGAATAAAGTAAGATAGTGGACAAACAAAGCAGTTTTGCTGAAGCAGTGTATTTAGGAAAAGTCTTACATCATCCTTGTGATGGGACAACCCCTTTAAGCTAACAGAAGAGTTTCATGCAATAGTTTGCTTTATGTTTCTGTTTCTAGCACCTCCCTATGTAGCTGCAGTGGTTGGGCTGGTGATGTCAGTCCCCGTGATGAAGCCGCGGCACATGGTACATGCTAAGCACCTACCACTCGTGTTTTCGGCTGCGCTTTCCACAGGCATAATACTTGGATTCATAGAAGTTCTTTGCAGAAAACACAATGTGATGCATTTAGTGTAAAGGGACTGATGACCTCTAAGACCCCAGACCACAGAAACGTGTGTTTGACACAGGAGATTCTCTTCTTCATGGTGGCACTAAGATTGCAGTGCTATGTGTCTTATTTCCAGAGATATCACTTGTTGGAAACGCAGTCGGGATCAGGATATTTATATCATATATATTATACTGCTGCAAAATATATAATATAAATATCCTGATCCCAACTGTTATTCTAACCAATGATCTCTCTGCAAATAATTTAGTACTGTAACCTTAGTGTCACCTAGAAGAAGAGAATCTCCTCTGTCAAATGCAAGTTTCTACCTTTCATACCTTCAGAGATATAACTGTCTGTTTCTTCTTTAGGTTTTCAGAGCTAATAGAAGCAAACACGGACCGGTTATCAGTGGGGACCTTTCTGCAAGTGGAATGGAAGCTGATAAATCTGAAATGGCTGAGAGGATCCTCGACCTCACCATGGAGATCATCAGTCTCCTTACTGGAGAGGTGAGGGATTCGGGAACGTTTGTCCTGTGACATTAATTCTGTATCCAGAGGGGATTAAATAATCTAATTCTGCAGCCTTAACATATATATATATATATATATATATATATATATATACACACTAGTAGTACCCGCGACTTCGTCCGTGGAACCCTGACCGCCTGCGTGACCCACCTGTAGCGCTGTGCAGGCTTCTTCCTTTGCCTTGTGTCCACAGCGGCTCCCTTTTCTCCCCCCTGGCGCCAGCCAACCCCCTTTTTTCCTACCAACTCCATCATGTGCTCGCTTCTTTCTCCTACCTCGTGCCCCTGCAGCCGAATGACACTGTAGATCGCCCTGAGCAGACATCGGCGACGTCCCCGACAGACATGCAGAGGCCGCAGCCGCCACGGGACAGCAGGCCGAACCGCAGCAGAGCACTGCAGTCCTGTGTGTAAGACCACACAGGCAGGGCAGCGTACGCACTTCTCGCTGCCCCAGAGTACGGGCGCTGGTTCAGGACGCTCTGGACCTCTGAGAGCCGCCATGTTCTTGTGGACGCCGGCCGATAGCTCCGCCCACATAGAGAAGCGGCACCCATCCAGGTGAGCTGCTGATGGGGCTGGGATGACGTCATCCCAGGTCCTACAGCGTCCCAGGTCCTGCATCGAATTCAACTATGTTAACAGGTTACCTTTTATTTAGCAGGTTTGCTACACGGCTGGCCAAATTGTGATGTGAACGTCCCCTTACAAGGCTTCACAGGCTTTTTTAATATTTTTGGTTTGTGCCCACATACAGGATTGTGTTATCATGAAGAAAACAGATCAGGGGGTCTCACACAGTAGACATGGATCTGGAGAATGGAGCAAGACTCAGAACCGAATAACCGTGCGTCTCGCTCGCTCACTGATGCATGAAAGGAACAATGATGAAAAGATCCTGGCACTGACATATAAGATCATTCATCTGCTGACAGGAGAGGTGAGTGCTGCCTGGAACGCTGGTCATACATAGTAAAGGGCCCCATAGGAGAAAAGCCGACCGAGCCCACATTTATGGCAGGGTCGACCAAGTCTCCCTTAATAGATGATGCTAGGAACGATTAATAGAGGTGTCTAGCAGCGTCATACTCCCTCTCCCCATATAAACACATGCACACTTGTCCGAGCTGAGCATTCATGTCTCTGGGGGACATGGAAGACTTGGGTGAAATAAATAGTTGTGTAACTGGTCAGTGTTAGTTTTTGGTTACGGCTACACAATGACGTTGGTCGTGCAACCTCATATCGCATACAAGTTGTGCAACCACAAATGTCTGCAGTTTGCCAACAACTTGTCGCACAACTATATTAGAGCTACAATTTGGCTGTTAAAGAAGACAAACTTGTCACATGTGCACATCCCTTTAATTGACGTCTACGCTGGCAAAGCCACACGAGACCTTCAACCTAAATTCCAGCAAATTGTGTCACAGTCTGTAGCAATCATTGGAATCCAATGATACGCTAACACAGTCCCAGCACAGCCTTAAGGTTCAAGATGTTACTTATCAATGTCTTATTTACACAGCAGTGGAATTACCTAGAAAACCACAAGAAACAATACAGAGATGCCATGATGGAGACTCACCAGTCCCTTAACTCACAGGGTAAGAGGAGATTGTAAAGGATGTTCATTGTCTGATCATCCCAGAAGAATGAATGTTCATTTACCATGTGAGTGTTTCCTACAGATGGTTCCAGTAACAAAACTACACCAGAGAGATGTCGCAGTCCTTTGTATTCCCAGAATTATGATGAAGAAAATAGCGACAACCCCCAGAAACATCCGGTAAGTGCAACTGTGGTAAAATAGCAAATTATCAAATTACAACCTGTGCACATATTTATTCTTCTTGCCATTGTTATCTAGGATGAAGGCCTGCTCAATATTAAAGTGGAAGTTGTAGATGAGGACGAGGCTTATATGAGGGGGAACCAGATGCGTTCCGATGAGGAAATCCCTCCAGCAATGAGCCCTGGTGAGTAATACTGGCTCAACTTCCATTGTCACATGTGTAGACATATCTATATCGATTTATATCATATATAAAGATTAAGGCTATGAGATTTCATCTTAGTGGCGTTTAGATTGCGGTTAGATATTAGAGAGTACGATTGAAGGTCGTTGTCCATATGTAAATCTGTATTTCTCTCCCCAGGATGTGCTCACAGCAGCAGTGACATCCCAGGAGAACATTTTTCTTTAACTGCTCCATGTAAAATAGAAGATAATGAAATCAGACAAATTTCAATAGGAGACGACCCCATTATTCCGCACCCAGTCCACGATACATACCTATTACCCTCTGTCTTTAAACGTGAGCAATGTCTACCGAACACGGGGACCTCGGCCGGCGCAGGCCGTGGCAAAACAAAACCTCTTTCTATTCATCAGAGAGTCCTAAATGGTGAGAAACCATTTTCGTGTTCTTACTGTGGGAAATGCTTTTCTTATAAGTCGGATCTTATACGACACGAGAGAATACACACAGGGGAGAAGCCATTCACATGTTCCGAGTGCGGAAGAAGTTTTACCTACAAATCGGTTCTCATTCAACATCAGAGAATTCACAATGGTGAAAAACCGTTTTCCTGCCTGGATTGCGGAAAGAGTTTTGCCCAGAGGTCTGTTCTCTTTAAACACCAGAGAATCCACACCGGTGAGAAGCCATATTCATGTCCCGAATGTGGGAAATGTTTCAATCAAAAATCATCTCTTGGTGAACATCTCCTGATCCACTCTAGTGACAAACCGTACACCTGCTCGGACTGTGGCAAATCCTTTACCCAGAAATCGCACCTTGCCCAACATCTGAAGATTCACACAGGAGAGAAGCCATTCCTGTGTCCCGAGTGCGGCAAGTGTTTTAGATTTCAGTCTGATCTGATTCGACATAAAAAAATTCACACAGGAGAGAAGCCGTATGACTGCTTGGAGTGTGGGAGATCATTCACGTACAAGTCTGTTCTCATACAGCATCAGAGGATCCACAATGGGGAGAGGCCCTTTCCGTGCTCTGATTGTGGGAAATGTTTTACACAAAAATCGATTCTCGACAAACACCGAAAACTTCACGCCGCGCCGGTAAACTAGTAAAACAAATGGCGTTTTCTGCAGCCAATCCATTATTTCTGGACCTAATGTGCGTCAGGAAGGGCAAGAAAGTCAAGACTTATTTACAGACAGTATTTCTTTGGCCTTCCAAGTGGGATTATCTTGGGGGTTTTCATATACAATGACAACATGTCTCATAATATGGATCATGTAAAATGCCATATTCTCCATTTGGTTCTTGAGACATCTGATTCGCAAATGGTTTCGAAAAGTGCCAGGGGGCAGAAACATTCAGTGTATTGGGAACGTGTACAAAATCTGCCTGGAAAGCTGGACGTAAAGGAATGCGTAGGATCAAGTAAATGACTTCTCCAAGATGAATTTGTCTTAAAAACTTGGGACCTTGTATTTACTACATACACAGTAGCTATGTATAGATTTGGGATATTTGCGTTATTGCTTCTATCCGGTACTAGGACAAGTAGAACAACACGTTCTCGTCACCATCATTGAATATGGAGCTTGGAACGTTGATAATGCAAAGCCACGATGTAGAGACAACCCTCAAACTTCCTCCAGAATACTCAGATATGGTCTTCGCGATGGAATTAATACTTATTTCTAAATCTAGACCAACACGAGTTTCCAGTATGCATGGTGTGACGGTGTTACAAGGGCAAACTCCTCCATCCGGTAACAATATGTGTATGAGTTGCCAAGGAGTTTGGTCCATATTTACTATTAGTATCCTACTAGTCGTGTTACCTGCCGCTGATAAACTAGCTGTTTGATTTCAGTTGTCACTTTCCCAGAAACCAAATCTAATAAAGGATACGGCTAAGAAACCGACATATCACATGAGAAATGCATGGCCACACATAGAAGGGTATTCTGGGAAGGGAATAGGGGAAGGCTGAACCACACTATTAGATTGTGACGTAATGTACAGTTAGAACCAGACGTTTCCATACACTCTATACAAAGACACATATACAAGTTATTCCCACAATCTGACGTGAAATCAGAATAAACCTTTCCCATTTTAGGTTCAAATCGGATTAACAAATTTATTTATATTTGGCAAATGCCGGAATAATATGAGAGAATTGTCTAAGGCATTGTTATTACTATCAGCAAAGTCAGAAGTTTCCATACCCTAAGATTACTCCGCCTTTAAACAATTTGAGACGGCCCATATGTTGACGTCATGTCTTTGGAAGCTTCTGATAGGTTAAATAGAGACACCCGTGGATGTATTTTAGGGCACACGGCTTATTTATGGGAAAGTCAAAAGAAACCAGCCGAGAAATCAGGAAGAGAACTGTGCGCAAGTCAGATTCATCCGGATACCTGAAGATTTCAATCCTATTGGAAATGTATGGGCGAAGCTGAAAAGACAGGGGAGAACAAGCAGCCTCCGAACATGGCTCAGGTAAGGAGGAACGGGCCCAAATTCCTACCAACTATTGTGAGGAGTTTGTGGAAGGAGATCCAAAACTTGACCCATGTCATACAGATTAAGGGCAATGGTACCAAATACTAATGAAGTGGATGGAAACTTCTGGTTTCTACTCTCAACACCAAGACAAGGTTTTTTCTATGGCTGTGGAGTATGTAGACTAAAGCATTGACTCCTCCGTAAATGGCTACCAGCCTTGGTCAGACCGTCGGCGAAGCTCCTCAAACCCATAGAAACAGTCATTGATCGATTCCTATGAAAGTAAATATGTGATAAACTCTACATCTAATTTATTAGACAATGACAATTCTTATATAATATAATCATTTTATTCTGAAGCTGAGTCAGTGACTTTTTTCCAACATTGGCCCCAACAGACTCCACGGCGCTGGTATGGACTGTTACGGGTCCCTGCACACGAGCAGCTACAGTATGGACATTTGTTCACTTTATAACAGGTAGTCCTCGGATTACAACAGTCTCGGGTTACGACGTTTCGTGGTTACGGCTAGAGATGAGCTAAAAAGTAAAGCTCCCTCGTAACAGAACGTTGCCAGCACTCCCGACTAGCAAGGAGGAGCCTGCGGCAAATCAACGCTGGTTCTGCAGCAGGCTTGTCCTTGCTAGTCAGGAGAGCTGGCAGCTTACTGTTACAAGGGAGCTTACTTTTTCTCATAGGAATGAATTAACCAGCGTTGATTGGCCAGTGTACAGCATTCGACCAATCAACGCTGGTTCTGCCGGAGGCTCGTTTGTAAGGAGGCGGAGTCTAAGATCGGACCACAGCAGTCTCCATTGTGGTCCGATCTTAGACTCCACCTCCTGGCCAGTGTTGATTGGCCGAATGCTGTACACTGGCCAATGCATTCCTATGATAAAAAGTCAGCATAAACGCAAGCTGCCAGCTCTCCCTGTACAGTACGTGATTTAGTGTGCAGCGGCTCGGAACCGAGGAAGACTGTACTGTACTGTACTGTATATGATACAGTCTTCCTTGGTTCCGAGCCGCTGCACACTAAATCACGTTGATCCGTTCCTACGTCGCGTCGTATGGTATGTATCTGACTTACGTCAAAATTCGGTTTTACGACGCTGCGTAAGAACGGATCAACGTAAGTCGAGGACTACCTTTAGGTCATATTTTCCATAGACCCTGACACACACAAGTACACTTATCTATGATGCTAAAATACACTACCTAGCCATATATGGGACAGTGACTGGGAATATGGGGCGTATACAGTACAGGAATACAGTCTGTGCAGGGACCCTAAAGCCCTGGAATCCATTTCCTACATGGCATGCTACTTGTGGGTCATTTCATGGAGAGACTTCTACTATAAAGAAGATATATCTCCCCAGTGTTTGCACAAATCTTGGAATAAAGGGTTATAGGCCTAAGCATTGAGACTGTAGGATATAGTGACAGGATTTAGACAAGTTACCTGGATTGTCTCGCATGTGTATCTTTGGGGTTTTCTACAAACAGTGCAGATTTTTTACTCCCTACAATGTCATGCAAATATTTCAGGCTGGTGTGGAGGAAATGCTGCAGAGTAAGAATGCTATACGTGTTAATAGTTTATTTTTTCTCAATTAATAAAATTAAGTGAATGAAGAAAAGAGAAATCTACGTAGACATGAATATTTGATGCAGCCGCTCTTTGCCTTCCATCAATACTTTTCGGTGCACTTCCATACAGGGAGGTTGCTCCAAACATCTTGGGGCACTAAGCACAGATATGGAAATGTAGGGTGGCTCAAATCCTTCTGTCTCTTCATGTAATCCCAGACAGACTTGACAATGTTGAGATCAGGGCTTTGTGGGGGCCATATCCTCAGAATGTGTCCTTTGGTATGGGCGCCCGCTGGACTCCTGAACCCCGAATGCATAAATGACATATTGCGTGTGTGATTATACACATATACACAGTATATTATCTGCTCAGCTCCCCCCCACTCTTTAACATGCTACCTACAGATTGGATGGAGGTTTATGGACCACAGAACTTCCTTGTCATAGACTTAAAGGTTTGTCACATACGCCTGGCTATTCGGCCCTCGGCATGCTTACAAGGGGGGTCATTTAGCGATGAACTTACTGTACAATGTAAATAGTCTTACGGAGAACGCCCAATAACTAGATAACTCTCCGACCCCAGACATGAGGGTCACTCTGGAGACACAAATCTTGTGTTTGTGTCTGTTGTTCAGGTTACGGTTTACTTTGGTTTATATTAAGATTTATGAGAATTTCTTTATGGACATTTATTGGACAGCTATGCATTAAACATTTGTTTGGACAAAAACAAACCCTAGTTATATTTTTGTATATTGTTTATTTTAATTTAAGTGAAAAAGTCCTATAGGTGACAGTTCACATTACTTCCAGATTTTTACATCATTGAACTGTTGCCATATGACGGCTCTGTTTTGCTCTCCTATTATACTACAACATATTGTGAGGTTACAACCAATACAAACTTCTTTGAGGGGCTTTGTACGCCCTTATGTTCATTTGATGGAATCTTTGTGGATCTGAAGAAGAGACCTGAACAGTCTTTAAAGCTTGTCTTGTACTATCTTCTATTTCATGTGCCATTAAAAGGGATCATAAGTGCAAGGTAGCCATTTTGTTTCCCTTATAGGGCAGACAGAGGTATCGTATGTACCCATAGACTTCCACATCCACCCTATTACTGATTTGTTCAGGACACATTCTGGCAGTCTGCCCGCTGTAGTAACTGGGATCCAAGTGACATAAAACCAGATTCCGGTAGCCAGGTTTTTTGAGATTGCTCACGTTCCTGATGGCTCGTATATCACATCAAACTAGAAGAGGGAGTAATAAAAAAAGATAGGGGGGTGGGAGTGACACAGCTGTAAAACTATCCAAGGGAAGGCAATGTAGTGACTTGTTAACATTGTATGGGTGCAAGAGTTTATGAGGGTGACCCTGAATCTAGGACTCTGCACCATACACAAGTAAGGGTCAGTGCACACAAAGTTTTTTGGCGTTGATTTTGACGCTGAAGCCACCTCAAAATCAGCCTCCAAAAAAAGCCTACCAATGGGAGGAATAATCTCACCATTCAGGTGTTATGAACAAAACAGGTTCTAAGATAGACAGTACGTTCCAGAAACCAGACACCCCTGCACACTGTGGTAAACAGCGCTAATTTCCCCTGTACCTGCGGCCAGTACATTTGGCCACAGTTGCAGGATAAATACAGCTTCCTGCCCATTCTATAGAGCTGGACTGGGTTCTGTAGGACCAGCAGCTGTAACAGACTCTGATCCGCTGGGGTCAGAGAGGAGCCGCATCATGTGTACACAGCGATCAGGGAAGGCAGGAACAGTAATAAATCGTACCTGCCTTCTCTAGGGGAGCTCCGGCTGTGGAAGCTGCTGAAAACTGCAAGAAAGTACCAATACATCCTTGCAGAACGAGGCAACCACGTCTGGACGTAAATACTCCATGGCCGGTCTGGAAGTGGTTAAAAGGTGTTAAAACGTAAAAAAAAAAAAACTATGTGAGACTGAGGCCCCACGTTACGGAAACGCAGCTTTTTTTTTGCAGATTTTGTTGCGTTTTTTTTTTTTTAGCCAAAGCCAAGGATGGCTGCAAAAGGAAATGGGAAACATCTAGGAAACTTCTTATACGTCTCCCTTCTGCTCAATCCACTCCGGGCTTTGGCTCAGAAAACTGCAGCAAAATCTGCAACAAAAAAGCAGCTTTTCCACGACGTGGGGCATTGGCCTAAATTTGGTATCCCCAGAATTGTACCGACCCATCGAATACAGCTAACGTCATTTTGGCTGCACAAGTGAAACCGTAAGAAAGTCGCTCAGATGCAGTTTTTCCTCCAATTCCACCAAATTCTGATTTTTTTTCCAACTTCCCGGTACATCGTACGGAATTGGTACCATTATGAAGTATAATATGTTCCCCCCAAAATTAAGCCACCCTATGGCTCTGTGAATGGAAAATAAAAACGTTCTGACTAGAGATGAGCGAGTATATTCGATCGAACAACTCCGCCGCATAGCTCCCAATGCAAAAACACTTCCGAGGCATCGAATTTTTACTGCCCCTCCCACCTTCCCTGACGCCGGGAGCTATCTGGCAGAGGTATTCGATCAAATATACTCGCTCATCTCTAGTTCTGACTTTTGGAAAGCAAAGAATCAACAGCGAAAACAGAAAAACATCTGCGTTAGGAAGGGGTTAATAGAATAAATGTTTTACTAGATGGAGGACCCCGACATCCCCCTCCTCACTATCCCCCACACTCACAGCCCGTTGAGGAGGGCCAGCTAGTCTGTCATGAGCTAGACAAAGCCACAGGACTCCGCCCTGGTCATGACGTTATCAAAGGTCCTTTAACCCATTAGGCTGTAGTAAGACTACAACTCCCAGAATCCCTTGTGCAGGCTGTTTCCTGTAGCTATGTGAGCTGCTGCTGAGGTAATATGTCTGCTCTCTGGTTGTTGTTATTCCTTCGGTGCACTGCATATTACATGACGTTGATAATACGGACGCTCTGATGGATCTTTACGTATTCAGAAGTGTCCCCGAAAACTGCTGCAACTCATTCGTCAATGGGGTGTCAGTACTGAGGGTGCTAAGGGATCCCCTGCTGAGGAACTACAAATCCCAGCCAGCTTGTAGATTTATTGCTGCTATTATATATGGCTGGGCCGGTAACTTGTAAAGGTAAGAGTAGGCCGCCGTGTCACAGAGCACGTGATAAGTAATATACCTCCGCTATATAGGGTACCTCCGCTATATAGGGTACCTCCGCTATATAGGATACCTCCGCTATATAGGGTACCTCCACTATATAGGTTACCTCCGCTATATAGGGTACCTCCACTATATAGGTTACCTCCGCTATATAGGGTAGCACTGCCTTGGAACCCCCCTAACGGAAACCTAATCCACTTAAGAAAGTGGTTACTTATGCAATGAGACAGTCAGTGTATTGTATACACTATGTGCACCACAGCGAATTTATGTCATGTAAGACCCACCCCCCTGACATAGTATGTCCCCACATTGTAATGTCCCCCTCCAGTAGCCCCCACATTGTAATGCCCCCCTCCAGTTGTCCCCACATTGTAATGTCCCCTTTCAGTTGTCCCCACATTGTAATGTCCCCCTCCAGTTGTCCTCACATTGTAATGCCCCCCTCCAGTTGCCCCCACATTGTAATGCCCCCCTCCAGTTGCCCCCACATTGTAATGTCCCCACATTGTAATGTCCCCCTCCAGTTGTCCCCACATTGTAATGCCCCCCTCCAGTTGCCCCCACATTGTAATGCCCCCCTCCAGTTGCCCCCACATTGTAATGCCCCCCTCCAGTTGCCCCCACATTGTAATGTCCCCCTCCAGTTGTCCCCACATTGTAATGTCCCCCTCCAGTTGTCCCCACATTGTAATGTCCCCCTCCAGTTGTCCCCACATTGTAATGCCCCCCTCCAGTTGTCCCCACATTATAATGTCAAGTGAACGAGGGACCAAAAGTCTCCCTAAGGCCTCCTTGTGAATGGAGTGCTAGTGTACATATGTGACCTGTGCTCCATTCACAAAGAGACCTTTAGGGGACTTTCGGTTCCTCCCAAGGATAAGCGTCCATAATGGGAAAACTCCTTTAGATTTCTCTTTTGTTTTAGCCATTCTATTTCTTACATTGCAGCATTTTCCCACACCCGTCTAAAACCTTTGCACCGTACAGTACAATGTAGACAGGAAAGTTTATTGGACTAGCCAAGGTTACTGTAATCCCAACCAATAGGATTATGTAATGCAGGTAGAATAAGGGGCTTCTGTTATAATGCATTGCCTGTTTTTATACATCAAGGAACACATAATCCCCCTACCACGACCAGTCTTTGTTGGTTCTGATGGACAAGACCAGGAGTCATGGAGCAATGGAGAGGATACTAAACCTCACCCTGGAGATCATCTATCTACTGATTGGAGAGGTGAGGGGTTCTGGGAATTAAACAGGAATATAGCTAAAGGCATGGGGCGGCAAGATTAATTCATGTAATATCACCATTATATTTACTGCTTGTACAGGAATACACAGTAGTGAAGAAGACATCTGGTGAGAGCACGGCCCCGGCCCTACCCCATGTGCCAGGAGGATGGAGCCAGACCCCAAACTCCATTATAGAGAGCCACTTACTGATACAAGAGAGAAACAACAAGAAGAAGATCCTGGACCTGACCAGCAGGATCATAGATCTGCTGAGTGGAGAGGTGAGCGCTGAAGAGACGTTATATAGTCCTAGCAAGGCCTCGTCTTTCCAGGAGAAGGCCCATAGTTTCGCCTAGCTGCATTCTTAAGGGACTATGTGTAATAAAATGCGGGAGTTTATAAGGATTTCTGATTTTCTGTTCAGCAATGGGAGTATTCTGAAAAATGTAAAGACAAAATTGTGAAGAATCATCAGAAACCCCCATCAATGGGTAAGACAAGAGTTCAGTGTTGTATTACATATAGCCATCGTCTGGGCATTACATATAAGCAATGTGTTCTCTGCAGATGGACCCAGTTATGGAAATACAACAAAAATATGCCCCAGTCCTCAGCATTCATCGGAGGAAAGCCATTGTGCTCCAGAACATTACCAGGTACATCTCATTGCTAGCTATGAAGAATCTACACAAGAAACAAAACTTTTTAAAACTTTTATCTAAGTCATTTAAACCTTCACAATTCCTGTAGGAAAATAAATACAATGGCCTTTAGGCAGTGACATGGCCTTGTCACTAGATTTACCAACTCAAACCTGGCTCAGACAAGGTTCACATCTGCATTGTAGTCTCCATAGGAGACTTCACCTAAAATCAGCATAAAGAAAAGTCCTACACGAAGGACTAATCAGCGGAAACCTGTCGGACTCCTGATGGACCTCACTATAGTCTATAATAATGTCCACCGGTAACTGCTTTTTTAGCATACGGGTCCCCAAGGGGGATTTGAATGATGGAGAGACAACGCTAGTGTGAACCTAGCATCAGCTGAACTGTACTGACGTGCTGAGTGCAGTTCTGCGGAGCCGTGTTCAGGTTGTTAAAAGCAGCCTATATATGGATCAAGTTACACGGCCATGTACAAATATCTTAAATGGTATAGAGAACCTCCAGAAAAACATGTAGAATGAGTTCCCACTGCTCAAAGGCATAACTAGCAAAGACTGGGCCCCATAGCAAACTTTCCTGGCCCCCACAAAGTATAACACACCTCTGATCATTATATATAATAATAGCAGTATTTGTTGGGGCTCACCCAACAAATACTCTTTCCACAGGCCCATGGCCTTACTTACCGCTCCCCACTAATGCTCATGACTTCCTTTGCTTCCCCTTCTTCTCTCCAGTGGGCCCCAGCGATGTGATATGGGACTCACGGGGTGCTCTAGAGAGCAGAAGAGGAATCAGAGATAGCAGTGAGCTGGAGCAGGGATTGGTAAGTAAATGAGACCTGTAACCTGCTGGAAAGAAAAAAAAAAGCAGCAGAGGCCCACCAGGCGCCCCTCCCAAAGTCGCAGGCCCCGTGTAGGCAACTACAGTGGCACTTACACCACTGGGGGCAGCTGATTTTTTTCTTATCTGTATAGGGGCTTTTAAACTTATTGGCAAGCACAAAGCGAGTTTTAGGAACTGTAATATTTTTATTGCTTGTTGGTTATTTAGGTTGAAGACCTTATTGATATTAAAGTTGAGGTGATAGAAGGAGATGAAGAGATGTACGCAATGGGATATCACCAACAAGAGGAAGATTCTCCTGCGTATATCAGCCCAGGTTAGTAATAATCATTAAATGCAGTCTCAGCAGTGTTCAGCAGTCTCCTATGTGACAGTAGAGGGTGATAGGGGCGCTACTACCACCATCCCGCACATTCCTAGCTGACCAGCCATGTTGGAGTGGGGCAGACTAGCCCCACTATGTCTATTTTACCAGCCAAACACTTTGCTATTCAGCGCTGGTAGGAGTACGGCTGGGTCAGTGAGAGGCGACAGAGAGGAGATGTCTGTTTAACGTCACATTAACATCACTTTCCAGTTTTAGGGCTTTTTTTTTTTTTTTTTTTTACTGCATGTGGTTTTTCAGATGTAAAAGCCTTAATGTTTATGCCTCATAACTCCTATTTTTCAATATTTTTGTGTTATTGCCATTTATTTGATAAATTTAGCCAAATAATCTCATTTCACCTGCAGGTTGTAAAGAACAAGAGCTCACCATTGCTAGAGATGTTCCAGAAGATAAACCTACAATCCCAAAGACACAGTCACTGTCTCCTCCTGCTATATCCACACGCCATCCATCTAATCCTATGGAATGGTTTCCTAATAAATGTGATATACCTTATAGAAGTGAAAGAATCTATCCGTGTCCCATTTGTGATAAATCCTTTACACACATCTCAAATCGGATACGACATCAGAAAATTCATTCTGGTCAGAAGCCGTATGCCTGCTCCGAATGTGGCAAATGCTTTACGCGGAGGTCACATCTGACTGAACATCTGAGAATTCACACAGGGGAGAAGCCATTCACATGTTCTGAGTGCGGAAAGTGCTTCAAGCATAAGTCACATCTGGTGATACATCAGAGAACTCACACAGGAGAGAAGCCCTTTCACTGCTCTGACTGTGGGAAACTGTTCACACAGAAATCCAATCTCCTCTACCATCAAAGGATCCATCTAGGTAAGATGTGCGGATCACAAATGACCTGCAGAATATTCCTGCCCGTAAATTGTTATAGGTTTTTAATCCTCACCTCCTAAAGGGGATTTCACCCTCTGCAATGCCTATGTAATGAATTCTACATCTAATTCATTATATAAAGTTACTAATGGAAGAATATCGATAAAAATAATTATTCATTTTGATATCAGAGTCTTCAACCTTTTTACAACTCCAGCCAAAATTGGTCAAAATTCTGACTCCGCAACACTGATTGTAGTCCCCCTACGGAAAAATAGTACAATCCAGGTCCCCACAATTGCTTCCCCCCCACACAATCCCAGTGCTATATTCTGTCTCTGTGTGTCCATGTGGTGCCCATTGGTGAAGTCCCTCCCAAGTTCTTGTATGGTGAGTGCAATCTAGAACAAGATGGACGCCACCTAAGCTTTTGCAAAACTCCTGATTTTTGCAGGGCGTCTTGGTTCGGAGGGTTGGTGAAGGTTTGTAGTGGCCCACCATCTTTTGGAGAGGGTCTCCGATAGATAATAGATCGCATCCGGTGGCCATTTTTGTAAGGCATACTGCACTTCATTATTTGCTTGTAGTTGTGTCCCGAGGCCAGTCTGAAAGGCCATTGACTTGTAGGTGCTAAACCAAGTGTTCATGAGTATTAGTAAAATTCTAAATCTATATTTTGATTGTACCAACAGAAGGAAAGCAATGCAGTGACCCATCAGAGGGACCGCTCATGTTATCTCCAGGTTATAGAGTAGAAGATAAGGACGTCCCAGGACATTGCCCTGATGCCATTATGGTGAATATACATCCAGTCCTCCACACTTCAGATCTGTCACCTGGACCCGCTATAGAAGACTGCCCAAATGTCACCAAAAACCAAACCACTAAAAGTGATAGAACATATCCGTGTCCTATCTGTGGCAAATGTTTTACAGACATATCAAATCGGAGCCGACATCAGAAAATTCACTCTGGCGAAAAGCCATTTTCGTGTTCTGAGTGTGGGAAATGTTTTTCACGCAAATCGCATCTCACCGAGCATCACAGAATCCACACAGGAGAGAAGCCATATTCATGTTCGGAGTGTGGAAAGCGTTTCAAACATAAGTCCCCGCTTGTGATACATCAGAGAACTCACACGGGAGAGAAGCCCTTTTATTGCTCCGACTGCGGGAAGGTTTTTACCCAGAAATCAAATCTTCTTTACCATCAGAGATGTCATTCAGGAGAGAAGCCATTCTTGTGTTCTGAGTCTGGAAAGTGTGTCAAGTACAAGTCGCCTCAGCTAATACAACAGAGAACTCACACAGGAGAGAAGCCAATAAAGAGCTCAGACCGTGGCAAACTCTTCACACACAGAACTAGTCTGATAGGCCATCAGAGAAGTCACAAAAACAAGCCATGTCCATGAGGACGTCAGGCAGATTTGTAAGGGATGGACAAAAAATGCAGAGGTGGTGGTGGGGTGTATGGAATGACATAAAATACAAGTACCTATTGAATCCACTACTGGTGCAGTGATGTCTATTGTCTCCATTGTCTATGATGCTACACCAATGACGGGCTGTCTACAGCTTGAAGGGGTTATCAGGTTTCTGATTGATGGTCTAGCCTTGGGATAGGACATCCATATTAGATCAGCCGGGACCCTCGCAGATCAGCGGTACCAAGGCAGCAGAGGAGAGCTCTACAAATAGTAGTGGTGAGTGTAGTTATGGACGCTGCTTCATAGACTTAAATGGGGCAGTGTTGTTGTACCTATACCCTCCGCCATAGTTTGTACTGCGAGAGAACAGCACAGCTCTCCAGCACGCTGTCTTGATGTCCCGCAGATCTAATATTGATGGCCTTTAATCATAGTAACTGGATAACCATTTTGGTTGAGACCAGTGTTTGGCTTGTGTAGATGACATGTGGGGAGCACTGGTTCAGTCGCACCAGAACAGCGGGGGATTTAACAGTTAAGTAAATTATTTTATACCTTCCTAATCCCTCTTTGTGTGGGTCCTGAAACTGCATTATAAATTAGGTGGCCGAAGGCCATGTCCACTCTGCCGTCATCCAAGTACGTTGTTCTGATCTGTCAGCAGATCAGAGCGATGGACTGAAACACCAACAACATGACTGATGCAGATGGGCACATTTCTCTCTATTCACTGTAATGTTGTAACAAGATGGAAGCTTATAACATACAGTGGATGGGTGCGCCTTCTGCATCCATCACCCTGTTGGTGTTTTAGTTGTTGCTTTGATCCTGTGATGGATCAGAACAATGGACTTTAATGACTTAGTGTGAACAGTCTTAATAAATATGAGAAACCTCCTGTTCCACGGTGCCAACAAAACTAATTAAAATAAAATAAATTATTAAAATGTATAAATATATTATTTATTGTGGATACACAAAGCCGTCCAGCGTTTGCTCACATTCTTATTTTCTCTTCTAGGCTTTTTTCCCCTTTTGTGTTACAACCTCCCCCACAGAATTTGCCCTTGACTATATTCTGACCAGTTGCTCCATTTGGCACGAAAAAGGTTAATGTTCAGAAAGGTGATCAAGACGTTTAATCCGCCTGTGTGTGATGAGGGTGACCTACAGACCCCCAGGCTAAAAGACCCAGCGGTAGATGAGACCACGGTGAACCCTTTAAGTTAAGCCAGTGCTTATGGGGCCCCTAAGGCTCCTGGACCCAGGTGTGATTGCACCTCTGCATCCCCTCAGTTCACGCCCCTGACAGTAGCATTGTGCCCATCCCCACCTTTCTTGTAATGGCAGCAGCATTGTGCCCTTCCCCATTCTGGCAGCCTAAAATTTCTTTCCACCCCACCTCAGGACCCTTGCTCACTGATGGCAACACTAAACCATTCAGACTCCTAGCTGACTACCAGGAGTACAGGAGATGCTGGAGACAGAGGGGGGCGCTCTCCCAAATCCTGCCCTAAATCCTCTCCTGGTTCTACCTTCCAGATTTCGGTTGCAGGATCTGTGCACTAATGTTTATGTTACCATAATGTCACTTCAGGTCCATCAATTCAATGGATGGGTCAGTGTCAGTGAAAAGCGTGGATGACACAGATACCAATCCAATATCATCCGTGCTGATTTTACTGTTCCGTATCCAGTAGACGGTCGTGTGCAGGAGGCCTTACTATGGCTTGCTATGCTGGGATGAAACAATAGGAAAAATAGTAAATCCTCATAGTTTTTTTTTTCACATCATGGTATACATGTTGTAATATATTTATCCTATAGATCCCTGTAATTGCAGCATTAATACATATGTATATTTAGAGTTTATTTTCACTAGGTAAAATATACAATGAAATTTCCGAACAGTGAGGGTTCATTCACACGGAGGAAAATGGTGCGGAATTTGGTGTGGAATTTCAGTGCTGAAAAAAGCACCTCCTATTGACTTCAATGGGTTCCTTTTTCTGCCAGCATTCATTTGGGCCTAATCTAGATCGGAGTGCACTGCACCGGCATCCAGTCGTGGCTACCTGTTTTTTGGACCGGAATCTGAGGCGGCCTCCGCGTCAAATTCCGGTCCAAAATACGCCGAGTGAACCCGGCCTAAGGACTCATGTAGAAGACTTTACAGTGGTGAAGTCCCTGTGGTCGCTCACTATGGAGTCAAAGGCAGTGCATGAACCACCCATTGAAGCAAAGCTCCCTAATGGGGCATAGGATGGGGCATACAAGAGTCACACCTCACTGGGTGTCCTATAATAACTCCTATACAACCTGGACTTTGTATGGAACCCTAGTAGGACTTTACACTCGAGAACGCCTCTAGGCGCCTTAATCCCCCCACCCAGTTGCCTAAGCATGTTATGGATCATTGTTCACAGCAAGTTTTACCTCAATGTCCACCCAAGTTTTGCACTGGCTGGTTCTGTCCATGGTCCAGGCTACTCCAAGATCACCAGCTCCATGAGTGAACCTCGCAGATCCTCTAAGCTGAAGCTGCCACTGGTGCACCCCATGCTATATGACTCCTGCATGGATCTGCTTTGTGCACATATGTAACCTTCCTCCATTTTGTTCTCCCTACTAAGATTCAGATTGCCGATGCAGTTGTGGATTCAAGACATGCTTCTTCGCACATCTGAGATGTGGTTTGTCCCATAGGACCCCCTCAGCTGTGGCTCACTATTTTGAGGCTTGGATACTCACTAAAGAGCCAGAATGGTATTGCCCCTGATGTCAGGGATGGAGAAGTTCAGATGTGCAGCAACCCCCTGGAGTAGCGAACAGATCATTTGCATATGGATTGCAAATCGATCTTCTCGATAGTGAGATTGCACTTTATTACGTTCACTAGGTCACTGTCTACAGTATATACGGTAAGTGGTTTATGTGCCTAGTGCTTTTCACTGTTGTATATTTGGTGCTTGTTCACAATCATTTATATATATATATATATATATATATATATATATATATATATATATCTTGGAAAATGCTGCTTTCTGGAAGGTTCACAATACTTAACAGAGAAGAAAACAAAAAAGAACCATATTTATTAAGAAATGTATATGGGATTTCTGAAAACAGCAGCATAGCCAAAACTTCAGCAAATACAAAGTAGAAGTCTCGTCATTCACATGATAACTACCGTATATTACTGGAAGAAACCATATGTGCTGTGGGTGTAATACAGACATTGTCCGGACACTGTGGTGCATAGCAGAAGTCATGGTAATGTAGTGTATGACGTAACGCGAACATCAGGTTCAGGCTGCACAAACCATAGGCCAGGCTACACATTACAGACAGTTAGGATTTAGGTCTTGTTCACACATTTTAATAACAATGGATGGGTCATTCACATGCACTATCTTTGTCAAAATGGACATAATCAGAGCTGTGTGACCAGATCCATAGACCCTCATGGGTTTCAAAAATGGCTGTCACATGGCCGTTATTCACTGCCATTCGCTTACATGGAGTTGAACAAGCCGACATGGCACGTCTGTTTTGTGAATTAGGGAGCCTTCATACGGAGTATACGCTCCGCTCATTCTGAACGTAAAAGTCATTCAGAATGACGCGTAAAAACCAGCTCCTATTGACTCGAATGGGTGCCGGCATACGAGCGCTACCCATTGAAATGAATGGGAGGCTTTTTTCCCTATTGCTTTCAATGTGATATACGCATATGCCGGCACCCATACAAGTCAATGGGAGCGGGTTTTTACGCGCTCATTCTGAACGAGTTTTACGTTCAGAATGAGCGGAGTGTATACTCCGTGTGAAGGCTCCCTAAGACCATACTCACTAGTGTTTCACTGTAGGAGTAAATACTAAAACATAACTTTTACTAATATTTGTTTAAAATTGGCCTATTTTTTATTGGCCTAATTTTTATTACCTTCCCTATACAGTCATCTACAAAATAACTTTTTCCCATATGTAGCTCTCAGATAGTTTGCTGAGAACCACACAGTTTA
This sequence comes from Leptodactylus fuscus, assembly GCF_031893055.1. Taxonomy (NCBI): domain Eukaryota; kingdom Metazoa; phylum Chordata; class Amphibia; order Anura; family Leptodactylidae; genus Leptodactylus; species Leptodactylus fuscus. The sequence continues at coordinate 35,305,669 of NC_134274.1, forward strand.
CCCCTTGATATCTGGGTACTAACAAATGCAGAGAACAGAGACCCAGTTGATCAGGTAGCAATCAACATCTCCCAACAGGTGAATGAAAGCTCTGTGGTCTATATACTACATATGCAAGGCTGGCACAACAGGTCCCAGCCAGACCTTAAATAGTTCCATTCATCACAACGTTTTGCAGTGATGTCCACATATGCTGCTAGGTATTTCTATATTGTGGAGCCTGTATTTAGCATTGCATCCACAGTATACCAGTAATAAGGTCTGGAGCACTTCCTAGCACTGCAGCCTAGCCACAAGCCGTAGTTTCATCTCTCCCTGTGTAGTGTTAGTCAAACTGTCTACCCTACAGCCTCATAGGATCCCAGATACAGCACGGCCCCAGGGTTATTTAGTCTCCAATTTCTCTGCTATACTAAGTTACCAGGTCCTCCCCATTTGCTTTAGAGGTCCCTGTAGGGTAGACAGTTTGACTAACACTACACAGGGAGAGATGAAACTACGGCTTGTGGCTAGGCTGCAGTGCTAGGAAGTGCTCCAGACCTTATTACTGGTATACTGTGGATGCAATGCTAAATACAGGCTCCACAATATAGAAATACCTAGCAGCATATGTGAACATCACTGCAAAACGTTGTAATGAATGGAGCTATTTAAGGTCTGGCTGGGACCTGTTGTGCCACAGCCAGCTTTGCATATGTAGTAAATAGACCACAGAGCTTTCATTCACCTGGTGGGAGATGTTGATTGCTACCTGATCAACTGGGTCTCTGTTCTCTGCATTTGTTAGTACCCAGATATCAAGGGGTAAACTGTGTGGTTTTCAACAAACTATCTGAGAGCTACATATGGGAAAAAGTTATTTTGTAGATGACTGTATAGGGAAGGCAATAAAAATACTAATTGTTGCCTGATAATAGTGAAGTCCTACTGCAATTGTGTTATTTTATTTAGGCCAATTTTAAATAAATATTAGTAAAAGTTATGTTCTAGTATTTACTCCTACAGTGATCTAGTTAAGTACCTTGAGTAAATCACCCGTCAGTGACTCTCTCACTAGTGTTTCAGCACTAACACGAGGGGGGAATTTCTTAAGGCCAGTGATTCCTCTGCCAGTCTTTATTCATGTCCCAGCTCCAACCTCTTCAGGATTCGGCCACATCTTGCAGGTATAACCTGCACCAGTTTTATGGAGTGAGTTCTAGTTAATGCGTTGGGGCCGTGGTGCCCGACCCAGCCTGACTTGGTCCCCCACTTTATTAAAAAAAAAAAAAAGGCAGCAGATTGTAAAATGAAAAAAGTTCTCTGTTTTTTCCTGCCCAACTGGATCTGATTGACAGGTTTCTCCCCGCACACAAACTGGAAGAGACAATCTATCAAGCAGAGCTGGGCAAGGAGAAGAGCATGAGCTCAGAGGCCAGAGGCTACGAGGTTTCCTAACTTCACCTATTCACCTCTATGGGAGTTACAGAAACTGCAAATGACAATGACAAACGTGTAATGCCCTTTTCTCACCAAGAGAATCAAAGTACAGTGAATATGGGATTTAGTGGCTGCCATACAGACTCATCCCCAACAATGTACTTTTAGGACATTACAGTACAAGAATACTTTGCCTACAGCTCCCTCACAGGCGTCACGGTCGCGGCTTCTCTAGGTGAGTCTTTTGGTGTATGGCTAGATACGCCCGTTGCGTGAACCGTTTCCCACACTCTGAACAGGTAAATGGCTTCTCCCCACTGTGGACTCTTCGATGTCTGTTCAGATCTGACTTGTGAGTGAAGCATTTTCTGCACTCCATACAATGGTGGGGTTTGACTCCTGAGTGGATTCTTTGGTGGTCTATAAGATAGGATTTATAGGCAAAGCATTTCCCGCAGTTGGCGCATGGGAATGGCTTCTCCCCTGTGTGAACTCTGCGATGGTTGATGAGAATGGATTTATGTGCAAAGCATTTCCCACAGTCAAAACACAGAAAAGGTTTCTCCCCCGTGTGGACTCTCTTGTGATACACAAGGGCGGATTTCTGGGTAAATCGTTTCCCACACTCGGTACATAAAAATGGCCTCTCACCTGTGTGGACTCTGAAATGCCTGATCAGATCGGCGTTCTGGCTGAATGTTTTGCAGCATTCGGTGCACTGGTAGGTTTTATCGGTTCTTCTCACCGCACTGGGTTTCTCACCGTCTTTTGTATTAGTAGGTTTCTTGTATGTAGTGGTGTCAGATGTGAGATCCGGGCAGTGACGCACCTGGTGCAGAACCGCAGTGATAGGGACGTCTAGTGAGTCTGTTATAATGTCGTGTTCTGATTTACAGTATTGAGGTAACTCTAGACATGTCTCCCATGTATCAATGCTGCTGTAGTGCCCATCCTTATCGATGTAAGTCGGGTTCTCTTCTTCCTTACATATATGATCATTGTTCAAGGAAGTTTCCTCTTCTTGTTTTCTTATCTCAACCTTAATATTAATCAAATCTTCATCCTGTGATACAGTACAACATAAAATAGTACAGTTGTGTATTAAAGGGGTTGTCCAGGATCTTTAAAAAACTGGCACCTGCTAGAAATGAGCTAAAAACAAAAATTCCACTACATCTCAAGCGCCAATGCTCACGTGGGCCTCACTGGTCGTGGTCGTACATGGACATCACCAATGAAGCCAATCAATGACCTCAAGTCTCATGATGAACAAGCTAGAATCATGGCTGAGGCCGCAGTAGATGTGTAAGGCTTGTACTTACCAGTGCTATCATGTTTGAGAAGATTGACATCCGCTATAACATAATCTGGGGGGGGGGGGGGTAGTGGAGATGAGGTCTGTTCCCATGACAGATAAGAGCCTATGGACGGCTCCTTGGCTTGTCATTAGTATCATTCTATTACAGGCTGCCATAGACAATACACTGCAATGTACAATATACTGCAATACTAGAATCAGGCTGCCATAGACAATACACTGCAATATACAATATACTGCAATACTAGAATCAGGCTGCCATAGACAATATACTGCAATGTACAATATACTGCAATGTATTAGCATTGAAGTATATTCTGCTAATAAACAAATCAGTTGAAAAAAATATAGAAAATAATACAATAAAAAATGTCAAATCTCCCCTTTTTCATCAGAAATAAAATGAATAAAGTGAAGCACATACACATTAGGTATCCCCGTGTCCAAAAACGCTCCAAACTACAAAAATATCAAAATATTTTTCTCATATAACAAAATCTCCAAAATGATATCAATATGGCTGCGGCAGGAGAGGGTTATAGTTGGCACAACCCCATTTAGGTTAGATAGAACCAATATATCACCTTAGAATATGAAGAAACCTCCGTGTCAGGCTGTTGTGGTCGGACATTACAAATATCCTCTGGGCAAATCCTGGAACACAAAGGACTAGGACATCTCTCTGCTGGGAATTTTTCATTGGATCCATCTGAAATACACACAGTGATAAATCGAGTATTATGGGTATATCTGTGTGATCCACAACAGTCAATGAGATTCTCTTCTTACCTAGTGCAGTGAGGGGCTGCTGATCTTCCATCATGACGTTCTTGTACAGATCCTTGTGTCCTTCTATATACTCCCACTCCTTACTGGTGAAATGGACGGCGACATCCTGACACCTTATAGAAACCTGACAAGACAATGATACAGTCATTATTCCTTGTGTTACTGTATAATGTCCCAGTATTCCCAGCAGTGTCACCTCTCCAGTCAGCAGCTCAATGATCTTATGGGTGAGGTCCAGGATCTTCTGCTCATTGTCCCTGATGAGTCTCCGAGTCCCGCTCCATCCTTGTAAGACACATGGAGGTTTGTGTTCACTAGATGTCTTTGTTACAGCGGTGTAATCCTGAGTATCGAGATTGAATATATTAGATATCCCATCTTATCGGCCATACAAGTGATGAGATTTCGTAGACTCCCTCACCTCTCCAGTCAGCACATAGATGATCTCTAGTGTGATCTCTAATATCTTCTTTGTTACATCCCATCCATCTTTTTCCATTATAGCTGGTTGGGTCCTGTCTTGGCGGTAACAGTGAAGTGCGCTGTGACCTCTGCAGCCAATAATAAATGATAGGAGCACCAATAAGTACATGATAATCTATAGTTACATAATATATCATACATGTAATTAATGTAAAAGAAGATGATCAGTAATAATATAATGGAAGCCATAGGCCTATGACCAGCCCTGCACTGAGGCCTCTATGTTCTTGGCAGCTACTCCTAGATGTCTGGAAATGGGCCGTCAAGATGGCTTCTGGTTAAGGCCTGGTTCACATCCGTGTTCGGGTTTCCATTTGGGAAGTCCACTTGGGGACCCCTGAACAGAAACCTATCCACATAAAAAAGCAGTTACATAAAGAAACCTGCGGACTCCATAGACTATAATGGGGTCCGTGTGGTTTCCGCACGAAAAATGCAGAGAGGAAAGTGCTGCTGATCCATGGGGAAGGGGTTGTCGGACCGTCCCCTTCCCTATGATCAGATATCTATAGCCTTTGTCATAAAAAAAAAAAAAAAAATATGGAGAAACCCTTTAAGTCTGGTGTGCTTGGGATAGCTCCCATAAGAGACAGTTTATAGATCTTTTCCTTCAGCTGTTTATTCAGTGCTGGAGATGGCCAATGTACAGGGCTTGTCTATCAATGGCAGCACCATTGAAATGAATGGGGTGATGGGTGCGCCATGCTGACCCTCATTCCTGAGTAGTACCCCTGGGGAGCAGCTTATACCAATCCTGTAGGCGGTGGTACCAATGTTATCATGTCCCCGATCGCCACGTATAGGGGCGAGCACTTATAGACAGTCTGTCCATATAACAGGACAGGCAGTCTATATGGGCACTGCTATAGGGTCTGATAACATGACGTCCATTATTACATGAATGAATTATAACAACAACCTCAATGCAATGTGAAGAATGAGAATAATCATATTACTAATATAGGAGATTACTTCTGTCAGGAGATGCGAGGTCCTGTCATACACAATGTCAGTAAGAAGCAGGGCTGACTGGGATTTGTAGTCATGTAGAGCCCTCAGGGAATTCTGGGACTTGTAGTGCTGAGATGTCGGGACACTTCTCCACTCCGTAGTCCGATAGTGATAGCATTGACTCCTCAGCAGGACTACAGAAACATGGCGGCCGTAGTGCTGCAGGGATACTCACGCCCTTCTCGCTCTAGTGACTGGACACTTTCTCCTATGACGTCCCTTTTTTAAGGGTTTCCAATCATCTGCGCTGTTCTCTTGCATTGTCCAATCACCTACGAGGGGCGTGGCCATTCCATCCCTCCCAGTGACCTCAGGTGCACCAGCCGTTTCCGGGACGGTCAGTGAAGGACCAGTGACTTCCGGTTGCCTGGGGGACAGGGAAAGTGTTTTCAGGTGAGGACTCGTATGTGCCCTCAGCCATAGGACTGGTCGGTTATAGGTGCCCAGAGAGTATAGGGGCTTGTGGGCGGAGCTATAGCCCCGGTCCTGTCACTTATATAGGGCACTGCTTAAAGGGGCAGCACTAAATATTACAGTGATACAAGAATGTTACACAATCCATGGCAAGAACCCCAAATGCATCGTCCCCTCTTATTATGGCATCCCATCACTCATGATCTTCCTACCTCACATCAGTCTTCCCTTACTACACCGTCCTTTAAAGGGGTTTCTGGCTAAAAAAATATTGATGATCTATCCTAAGGACAAGGATCAGTATCAGATCTGTGGGGTTTGACACCCGGCACCCCCATCAATCAATTGTTCTCAGCTGCTGATACACAGAGAATGGAGCAGGTAGCAGACAGCGCTGCTCTCTGTGTAATGGTCAGATCCAGGTACTGCATTCATTATAATAGGAGCTAAGCTGCAGTGATTTGGTTCTGCCACTACATAGGGAACAGAGCCGTCAGATCTATACTTAGGATAAGTTATCAATATTTTAATCCCAGAAAACCCCTTTAATCCATTTCCTTTCAAACATCAGACCTCTAGGTCTTAATCCTTTTTGTGATCCCCATTAACCCTTCCTTAAAGCTCAGATTATAGAAATCTTAAATGTGCATTATTTTACCTGCTATAGTCTTGCTGCTTTTGTCTCCCACCAGTCAATATGTATGGAGGATCCTCACCTACTGATACATAAGAGTAAGAATGAGCAGAAGATCCTGGACCACAAGATCATTGAGCTGCTGACTGGAGAGGTGAGCACTGCCGGGACATTATACAGGAACACAAGGGATGATGTGTCTGGTGATGACTGTACCATTGTGTTGTCAGGTTCCTATAAGATGTCAGGATGTCTCCATCTATTTCTCCATGGAGGAGTGGGAGTACATAGGAGGACAAATTAGAAGAATCTAGAAGGAAGCCATGATGGAAGAAGATTACCAGCTCCTCTCATCTCCCGGTAAGATGAGACTTTCATTGATTGTTATGCAATAATACCTGTACAAGCAATTATACTTAGACGTATACTTTGATATACTGTGTGTGTGTCTCCTGCCGTAGATGGATCCACCAGTAGTGGTAACTCTACACCAGAGAGAAGTCTCAGCCCTGAGGATTATAAGGTAAAAATAAAATATGCAACACGTGACATCGCCGATATTCCCATCTACAATAAAGCTTCAGCGTTGACCCCTAATGTACATATAAGGCTCCTTTCACACCTGAGCTCGTTCCCCAGTTTTTTCATTCTGCCAAATTTCTGTCTTCAGCAGCGGTGAAGACCTTTAATATGGCCGCCAGAATACTAATAGCTGCATGACAATACCATGTTAGTAAAATATTTACCAGTGTCAATGTGCCCAATAATATCTCTAGCAAAGAGTCCTCATTACCATTGCCACCGAGATGCCCAAATAACGCCACCATCAGTATAGCGCCTTCTATTGACTGCAGTGAGGAAGACGTCCGTCCCTATTAGCTAGAACAGTAAGTTCTTTTCCGTGTCCAGAGAATGAACCAGAGCTTTATTTAGTCTGTTTAGCAATGTTAAGATGAGAGGAAAGTATCCAGGCCGTCTAATAGATCTGAGACGAGAAGTGCGGCGCGTTAGGGGAGAATATTCAGCTTGCACAATTTTTTTCCCGTTTTTTCAGGATTCAAGCCTAGTAATTGTTAAAATGGAAGAGTCAGAGGATGAAGACGATAAATATGAGATGGATGATCAATTCTGTAAGGAAGAAGAGACACCTATAGATATTGACACATGTGAGTAATAACATTCTTCACTAAGCCTTCATTTTAACCCCTTCCTCTGGTAGTACAGTGTAATACCTGGTGTGGCCAGTGGCGGAGTCAGGAGCCAGCAGCACCCTTTAGTGGGACGCTCTGACCAATGAACGTGGCCCAGGTGAGCTTAGTAGTGGATGCCTCTGATGTCACGTGGCACCGAATCTCATATAGAGTAGAACTGATGCCACGTATTGATATATCATCACCAGTAGTTTTACTCCACGGTGCAGAGATGACTTTGGATAGCTAAGAAGGTAAGGAAGGGGGTTCTTGCTCTCAGGATGCTGCTATTGTGAGGACATTTTGCTTAATACACGCTTTCTAGTTATTGAAGCTCTCACAGGGTAAGCAATTTGACAGAAGTTGCGCTGATGTGTCCGACTAACGTAGTCGACAGGAGTTTACTGTAGTGCCCAAGATTAGAAAAACATGGCTACTTTCTTCCAAAAACAGCACCAGGTCTGTTTGCAAATATGAGTAACTAAAGAGTTTATCTAAAGAGGTGGCGGTTTTCTCTCGATGGTGACGTCTGTTGTGTCTTCATCAGTTGCTAATGGATATGACTATGAATGCAAGAACTTTCTATGGTCTAGCACTTCCGTCCAGCCATGATGTCCTTATTGTGGTCAGGTTATCTTCTCATACATGTCATACTGGGACCCTGGTGACTGTACTGTGGCCCTGGTGACTGTGCTGTGGCCCCGGTGACTGTGCTGTGGCCCTGGCAACTGTAAATTACATTTACAAGTATCCATTTTATTCCTAGTAGATGGACGAGACGTTGGGAATATCCCAGAAGAAAGCAACAGCGGTCCCGAAGAATGTAAAATGGAAGATTATAACATCGTACAGATTAGCCTGGACAATGATCTGGTGGATCCCTCATCTGATCTCCCTAAGAATGTGGAACCTTTTACCAACATGTCAGACTTTGCTGAGCAGGACGGCTCTTACCGAGTACGTAAAGTATTTCCCTGCCCTGAATGTGGGAAATGTTTTGCTCATAATTCTAATCTTATTACACACCAGAGAACTCACACAGGGGAGAAGCCATTCCCATGTTCGGAGTGTGGGAAGTGTTTTAAACAAAAATCAGATCTCGTTCGCCACGAGAGAATACACACTGGACAGAAGCCCTTCCCGTGTTCTCACTGCGGCAAGTGTTTCACGCAGAAGTCAGACCTCATAAAACACGAGATCAATCACACGGGGCAGAAGCCCTTCCCATGTTCTGAGTGTGGGAAAAGCTTTACACGGAAGTCTGTACTGCTGCGACACCAGAGGATCCATACCGTGGAGACGCCATTTCTGTGCTCGGAGTGCGGGAAGTATTTTGTACAGAAGTCTGATCTCGTCTACCACTTGAGAATCCATATGGGCGAGAAGCCCTTCTCATGCGCTGACTGTAGCAAGAGTTTCACTCAGAAGTCGGATCTTGTTATACATCAGAGAATTCACACAGGGGAGAAGCCATTTTCGTGTTCTGACTGCGGAAAGTGTTTCACCCATAAGACAATGCTTATCAATCATCAGAAAATTCACACGGGCGAGAAACCTTTTCCCTGCTCAGAGTGTGGGAAGTGTTTTGTACAGAAGGCAAACCTTGTCTATCATCAGAGAATCCACACAGGAGAGAAGCCCTTTCCTTGTACCGAATGTGGCCGCTGTTTTACACAAAAGTCTGACCTTGTTCGACATCAGAGAATTCATAGAGAACAGACGTCACTGACTCATTCTGATGTATGAGAAGGATATTGCACTACCCTTTGCAGAAGCCGATGTTCCTCAAGCCTACAAACCTGAGACTGACTTACCCGGCATCGCTCCTATAGACTCAATGTCATGTAGACATAGGTTATTCTGATATTAGATTGTGGAGTCTGTCTCATGCCACATGTGTCCTAAATGACCACCCATGTAAATCCATCTCTCCATTGAAAGTAAGTTCTTGACAATCTCTGAGGCTCCTAATGTTCCATCTGCAACCATGTCAAGAAGACCTTTAGGCCGAGGCCACACATTGCTGCAGATTTTGCTGCCGTTTTTTGAGCCAAAGTCAGGAGAGGAGTGTGCAGAAGGGAAAAGTATAAGAACAAAAAAAAAATCAGCTTTTCCATGATGTGTGTTCTCAGCTTTAAGAGATATTCAAGACTGAAGCGAGTGACCTATATTTCAGATCAGGTTATACATTTGAGAGCAGTGGGGGCTGTTCCCTGCACAGTATACAGAGCCAGGAGATGGCGGCTCCATACACTGCGTAGTAACCCCACTATGTTATTGCAGCTATGGCTGTTCTGCGTGGAGTTGTCAGCTTCCAGCTCTGTACACTGCCGATCATTGGGGGTCCCACCAATCTCAGATGAATGACCTAAGGATGGGCCAGGGATAACCTCTGTAGTTAGATTACAAGAGAGTGAACAACATTTTATTTATTACAGTTTTTGTAGCTAATACAATAGGTGTTAATGAATTGCTTTGCACAAATAGTGGTGATGATTAAAGGTAAGTCAGACCAGCTGAATATGTCACCGTCACTGTGTCAGACCGGCTGAATATGTCACCGTCACTGTGTCAGACCGGCTGAATACGTCACTGTGTCAGACCGGCTGAATACGTCACTGTGTCAGACCGGCTGAATACGTCACCGTCACTGTGTCAGACCAACTGAATACGTCACCGTCACTGTGTCAGACCGGCTGAATATGTCACCGTCACTGTGTCAGACCGGCTGAATACGTCACCGTCACTGTGTCAGACCGGCTGAATACGTCACTGTGTCAGACCGGCTGAATACGTCACCGTCACTTTGTCGGACCAGTGGAGATAGAACATTTTCTAATATATCTTATTGGAGAAAAATCTTCTCCCCTGCCCAGCTTCTTTCCTTGTCTTCTCCTTTCTTTAAAATTGAGAATCAGACCGACATCTCTCAGGGCTGGTGGCACAAATACAATGGTAGGGATAAGCTTCAATATCAGTTTATACAGAATTTTGGAGTCTGGGCTGGTTCTGGAGTCCTGAAGACTATTTTTGGTCCCAGGGGGTCCCGTTGAGATGTTTTCTAGGAGCCCCGCCCTGAATGTGACATATATGTACTGTGTAGCCATGGCCAGCATCAGCATGTGAGCCTGCCATTGCTCAGTGTCTGGATGAATTACATGTCACCTCACATCATTGCTCCTCAACAATTTAGTGTTCTTATTTTTATAATCCGTCCCCCCTTCAGAAGATGTGACCCCTAGAAGAATATATGTAAAACTTCAGGCAGAGTGTGTGTGGGAATGTGAGTGGGAGCCCCAGCATCAGCCGTAGTGTGCCCAAACCCCCCGGAATCCTCATCACTATACAGAAATCATTAGTCTATATATTAATATAGAGATCAGTATATAGGGAGCAACGGCACAGCAGGACACAAATTAAAGTGGGGCAAAACAGATCCAGGCAGACGGGGGCTTTATTAAGGGGGACATTATAATGTTTGAGGCCCATACGGGGGCATGTTACTGCATTAGGACCACTGTACTGTACAAGGGGTGAGAGTGGGAGGAACCAAAGTGGGCACTAACAGGAGGCGGGGCTTACAACATGTAAATGTGCGGAGTTTTGCGTGCATTGTCCCTCTCACTCCTCTGAAGGTCGGGGGTAAAAGTTTGGGAGAAAGAACTTAAATGGCTTGTGCAGACTCTGACCTAAACCCCATTAAACACCTGTGGGATGAATTGGAAAGCCAAAGCTACAAATCCAGCGTCATTGCCAGACCGGACAAATGCTCCGCCATGTTTTTTTTCGCATGGTATTGATCATCTCTATGGCTGCAGTTCCATTCACTTGACCACCCTATAGCGGCCTGGCCGACATGTTTTCCTGGCTCACCAGGTCATGGGGACTGTTAGGCCTGTAAATGTGGGAGTAGATCAGCCCAGCCCATCCACTAGAATCTTCTGGCACCCCAAAATTGTTAGAACAGCCAATCTGTGCAGGGTGTCGGGTCCCCACATCACATGTTGATGGTTTATTCTGTGAATTGGTCATCAGTATGAAAATTACATTTGTGTCCTAAAATGTGTTTAACCCCTTCCTGACATCCGCCATAATAATACGGTGTATGTCAGGTATTTTGGGTAGGATCGTCATCAAAGGGGCTAACAAATCAGGTGTCCTTTAGGGTGCCAGAATGGAAATGTCTGCCAGTCAGGAACTGGTGTAGATATCTGGCATGAACTGTTTGTTGGATGTGACAGATCTTCAGGTGCGATATATGTAATAGTGTCCTCGGGTGGTCAATATGGGAACTGCTGCAGACATCCAGTACTAACTGACTTGTGCTTTCAGATTATGAACCCGACCTGGAAGGAAAATGGCTGGAGCCAATCTGTATATTACTTCAAGGTAAGGGGGTAAATACAGTCCCAGGATCCTCCTGTCCATATACATGGCAGTATGTGACTGTTTATAGTGGACCTTCCTGCTGATCAGGACCAAGTGCAGTTCATGGTGTGGCCAACAGAAGGCGCTATGAGACTACATTTACATTCTGCCGCTAAAGCCTCAGAAGCCGAGCGAGATGCTAAATGTTGTATATTCAGATGTCCTGAAACTCCCCCTCATATCTAGGACATGGCCTCACATGTACAGAGCGAGACAGTGACAGCCGATGCCTCCATAACAATACAAGGCGCAGAGATCACATGGCAGGCTTCCATGTACATCAGGCAATCTAGAGGGATAGCTGGAAACTGGCCTACAGCTATTGGAGGTGTGTAAGATAATCCCATACATAAGATATGTTCTTCCTTCAGCCTCCTTACATCAGCAGCCATTGTTACACCTCTGCCTCAGCTCTTCTGTCACTTTTGTTACCTATTCTTTGAAAAGTTGCGGTTCTTAAATGGGTTTTCCTTGCAAAAAAGGTCTGTTAGTGCTATTAATGGGTTAATAAGTGCACCCAAATACCTTTAGCAGTGATTTGAGTGATTTCTGTGTTTCTCTGGGAGCTTCCGGCATCCTCTGCATTTGTTTACTTGGCGCAGCTTCCTGTTCTGATTGACAAGCAACCTCCAATGGCGGCCGCTGAGATCAGAGGTCACCCCCCAGATACCCCTGACAATAGTGACAGTAGATTTCTGATGTACAGCGGTAAAGGTTCGCAGGTTTGCTGTTTACGACTTGTTGCGATTCCTTGAATTACCGCAATTACGACAATAAAGGCCTTTCATCTAACAAAACACTAAATCCCTCGGCGGTCTTAAGAAGAAACAGATGTGAAGTAAGTTAGGGTGAGTTTTATTTAGGATTTTCCCCTTTTTTTACCGGTTGAGGAGACAGAAGTGATGCTTTAGGATTCATGTATTATTGTCTGTAATATTCCCCATCATGAGAAGGGCTCCTGGATTTTGTGCATCATTTGTTGTATCGCCATGTCCGCCTTACGGTCAAAACACTTCCCACATTTTGTGCAAGTAAATGGCTTCTCCCTGGTGTGAGTCCGCTGGTATATGACAAGGTGTCCTTTACTTGTAAAAGCTCGTCCACATTCTGCACAGGAGAAGGGTTTCTCCCCTGTGTGGGTCCTCAGGTGATAGATGAGGGCACCCTTGTTGGTCAGACATTTGCCGCACTCCGTACAAGGATAGGGTTTTGCCTTTCTGTGAATTACTTGATGTTTAACAAGATTGGACTTGTACTGGAAAGCCGTCCCGCACTCCGAGCACTGAAAGGGCTTCTCCCCGGAGTGGTATTTCAGATGTGTCAGGAGAAGGGATCGGTTTGTGAAGCATCTTCCACACTCCGCACATGGGGACGGGTCTCACCTGTATGGGTGCGCTGGTGACTGACAAGCTTAGACTTCTGACTGAAGCACTTACCGCACTCCGAGCACACAAAGGGCTTCTCTCCGGTGTGAACTCTGTAATGTCGGACAAGGTCAGACTTACGCATGAACAACTTCCCACATTCTGAACACGAGAAGCATTTCTCCCCTGTGTGGATTCTCTTATGTACATTAAGGGAGCCATTTTGGGTGAAACATTTCCCACATTCAGGGCAGCGGTATTTGCTGCCACCCCCTGGAGCTTGTCTAGCAGTATGTGCATCTGGTATATCGAGTGATGAACATATAACTGGAGAAACTGGGTAATGTCCTGGAGACCTGGGGGTGTCAGAATCCGGGTTACCATCAGAAGACAAAACAAGACGTCTCTCCAGATCATTCATAATCCTGGATCCATCTACAGAAAACATTACAGATTACTACAGAAACACTGAACAACTCTTACCAGCTAAAAGGCCCATAATATTAATGTATTACAGAAGGAGATCAGTGAGGTCATTGGGAGTTGCCACACTAGCCATGGGATCCAGAATACAGGGGGAGTCCCAAGGCCATTCAACCAAAAAAAACAGGGCATATGCTCCTCATGTAAGGTAGACAAGGCTTGAATACAATGGGGAGTATACGTCACACACAGATAATGTGTTTCAGTCTCTTATTACCCCTTCCTCAGTAGACTGATGTGTATACCATAATATACAGTCCTATGAAAAAGTTTGGGCACCCCTATTAATCTTAATCATTTTTAGTTCTAAATATTTTGGTGTTTGCAACAGCCATTTCAGTTTGATATATCTAATAACTGATGGACACAGTAATATTTCAGGATTGAAATGAGGTTTATTGTTCTAACAGAAAATGCGCAATATGCATTAAACCAAAAATTGACCGGTGCAAAAGTATGGGCACCTCAACAGAAAAGTGACATTAATATTTAGTACATCCTCCTTTTGCAAAGATAACAGCCTCTAGTCGCTTCCTGTAGCTTTTAATCAGTTCCTGGATCCTGGATGAAGGTATTTTGGACCATTTCTTTCTACAAAACAATTCAAGTTCAGTTAAGTTTGATGGTCACCGAACATGGACAGCCCGCTCTCAAATGATCTGAAAACAAAGATTGTTCAACATAGTTGTTCAGGGGAAGGATACAAAACGTTGTCTCAGAGATTTAACCTGTCAGTTTCCACTGTGAGGAACATAGTAAGGAAATGGAAGACCACAGGGACAGTTCTTGTTAAGCCCAGAAGTGGCAGGCCAAGAAAAATATCAGAAAGGCAGAGAAGAAGAATGGTGAGAACAGTCAAGGACAATCCACAGACACCTCCAAAGAGCTGCAGCATCATCTTGCTGCAGATGGTGTCACTGTGCATCGGTAACAATACAGCGCACTTTGCACAAGGAGAAGCTGTATGGGAGAGTGATGAGAAAGAAGCCGTTTTTGCACGTACGCCACAAATAGAGTTGCCTGAGGTATGCAAAAGCACATTTGGACAAGCCAGCTTCATTTTGGAAACAAAGATTGAGTTGTTTGGTTATAAAAAAAGGCGTTATGCATGGCGTCCAAAAAGAAACAGCATTCCAAGAAAAACACTTGCTACCCACTGTAAAATTTGGTGGAGGTTCCATCATGCTTTGGGGCTGTGTGGCCAATGCCGGCACCGGGAATCTTGTTAAAGTTGAGTCACATGGATTCCACTCAGTATCAGCAGATTCTTGAGAATAATGTTCAAGAATCAGTGACGAAGTTGAAGTTACGCCGGGGATGGATATTTCAGCAAGACAATGATCCAAAACACCGCTCCAAATCCTCAGGCATGCATACAGAGGAACAATTACAATGTTCTGGAATGGCCATCCCAGTCCCCAGACCTGAATATCATTGAACATCTGTGGGATGATTTGAAGCGGGCTGTCCATGCTCAGCGACCATCAAACTTAACTGAACTTGAATTGTTTGTCCAAAATACCTTTATCCAGGATCCAGGAACTGATTAAAAGCTACAGGAAGCGACTAGAGGCTGTTATCTTTGCAAAAGGAGGATCTACTAAATATTAATGTCACTTTTCTGTTGAGGTGCCCATACTTTTGCACCGGTCAAATTTTGGTTTAATGCATATTGCACATTTTCTGTTAGTACAATAAACCTCATTTCAATCCTGAAATATTACTGTGTCCATCAGTTATTAGATATATCAAACTGAAATGGCTGTTGCAAATACCAAAATATTTAGAACTAAAAATGATTAAGATTAATAGGGGTGCCCAAACTTTTTCATAGGACTGTATACTGTATATTCCATATGGTGTGTACATCAGTGATCTGACTAAGGGGTAACAAGACCCTGGAATGTGTTATCTCTGACATTTTAGTTGCCAATAAAGCTGTGGGCCGT
This sequence comes from Leptodactylus fuscus, assembly GCF_031893055.1. Lineage (NCBI taxonomy): Eukaryota > Metazoa > Chordata > Amphibia > Anura > Leptodactylidae > Leptodactylus > Leptodactylus fuscus. The sequence continues at coordinate 35,321,151 of NC_134274.1, forward strand.
GTACTCTCCATTGTATCCACGCCTAGGCTATCTGGGATGAAGAGCACGTACCCTGGATTTTTGGTTTGGGAGATCCCTTGGGACTCCCTTTTACAGTAGCACTCGCCGGCATGGTGTGAATAGGAGTCTAATGACATTTCATTCTCTCACTTAGCGCAGGCATTTTCCTCACTAGATGAAGAATATGGGACAGAGATTAAGGATCTGCATTTGGTTGCTTTTATTCACCTAAACTGGTATCTGTGAGAATGTCGTCCTCTGTATTCGGGCCCTCACCCCACAGACAGGCCTCTCCTTCTCCTTCTAGCTCTTCTACTTTAATAATTACCAGATCTTCAGCCTATAAAAATGGAGAGAAAACTCAAAATGACACATTAAACATATTCTTATTTTGTGTATTGGCTGTATAATTCACAGTGCAGATTCGCATGGTATTAGGTCTCTACCTGATGACCCTTTAGGACATTGGGATTTTTCTCAGGACCCGTCTTGGGGTACACAGAGCCGGGACATCTTGTTGCTGAGCGTCTATTACCGGATCCATCTGTGGGGACCATATACAGTGACTGACCCCATGGTGTATATATGACTTGGTGTATCTAGGTCACCTACAAAACTGCTCTTTTCTTTATCATTGGGGAAAGTCTCCCTTACCTGGTGATGTGAGGGGCTGGGGATCCTCCATGATGACGTCCATGTACAGATCCTTGTGTCCTTCTACGTACTCCCACTCCTCAGCAGAGAAATAGACAGCGACATCCTGACACCTTATAGGAACCTGACAACACAATGATACAGTCATCACCCAGACATATTACAGTGTTGGCCAAAAGTATTGGAACCCCTGCAATTCTGTGAGATAATACTCATTTTCTTCCAGAAAATTATTGCAATCACAAATTCTTTGGTATTATTATCTTCATTCAATTTGTCTTCAATGGAAAACCATAAAAAGAATTGTCAAAAAGCCAAATTGGATATAATTCCACACCAAGCATAAAAAAGGGGGTGGACAAAAGTATTGGCACGGTTTGAAAAATCATGTGATGCTTCTCTAATTTGTGTAATTAACAGCACCTGTTACTTACCTGAGGCACCTAACAGGTGGTGGCAATAACTAAATCACTCTTGCAGCCAGTTGAAATGGATTAAAGTTGACTCAACCTCTGTCCAGTGTCCTTGTGTGTACTACATTGAGCATGGAGAAAAGAAAGAAGACCAAAGAACTGTCTGAGGACTTGAGAAGCAAAATTGTGAGGAAGCATGAGCAATCTCAAGGCTACAAGTCCATCTCCAAAGACCTGAATGTTCCTGTATCTACCGTGCGCAGTGTCATCAAGAAGTTCAAAGCTAATGGCACTGTGACTAACCTCCCTAGATGTGGACGGAAAAGAAAAATTGACAAGAGATTTCAACGTAAGATTGTGCGGATGGTGGATAAAGACCCTCGACTAACATCCAAACAAGTTCAAGCTGCCCTGCAGTCCGAGGGTACAACAGTGTCACCCCGTACTATCCGTCAGCATCTGAATGAAAAGGGACTGTATGGTAGGATACCCAGGAAGACCCCACTTCTTACCCAGCACTGGAGACTTCTAAAGTGGCAGCAATGAGTCCAGCCGTGAATCCCATAGAACACCTGTGGAGAGATCTCTTGATGGCAGTTTGGAGAAGGCCCCCTTCACATCTCAGGGACCTGGAGCAGTTTGCCAAAGAAGAATGGTCTAAAATTCCAGCAGAGCATTGTAAGAAACTCATTGATGGTTACCGGAAGCGGTTGTGCGCAGTTATTTTGTCTAAAGGTTATGCTACCAAGTATTAGGCTGAGGGGGCCAATACTTTTGTCCGGACCATTTTTGGAGTTTTGTGTAAAATGATCAATGATTTTACTTTTTTCATTCTCTTTTGTGTTTTTTCATTGCAAGCAAAATAAATGAAGATATTAATACCAAAGAGTTTGTGCTTGCAATCATTTTCTGGAAGAAAACGAGTATTATCTGACAGAATTGCAGGGGTGCCAATACTTTTGGCCAACACTGTATCATATAATGTCCCAGCAGCGCTCACCTCTCCAGTCAGCAGAGCTATGATCTTGTTGGTGAGGTCCAGGATCTTCTGCTCATGGATCACAGAGTTAGACAGAGGATCCAAGATGGCGCGCGTGCTATTGCTCCATACGTGTGATACACGGCGGCTGCAGGTCACGCACTCACCAGATGTTTTCTTCACTACCGTGTAATCCTGTGTATGGAGAGTGACACGGATAAGTATTCCCATGTACATTTCTCTGCACATTTCACACGTCTGTAGTATTAATAGAGGTACGTGAAGTTAGGTGACATGGTTCCCAGAATCCCTCACCTCGCCCATTATCAGGTAGATGATCTCCAGGGTGAGGTTTAGCATCTTCTCGTTCTTATTACTGATTCCTTTATCCATCATGATGATGCCAGTAATGGACCTAATATGGACTCAACCGGGAAACCATCTAAAATAGACAAAAATAACTTTATGTAGGCCTAGAAAAATCATAGCCAAGTCATGGGGCCAGCAATGATGCTATGAAAGGCCTCCCATAGTAACCAGGGATGTATAAGCCTGGTCTGATAGATAGAGAATTACCATGAGGAGCTTTGTCCTATCTGCCTCTGCCAGATTAGTAAGGCCACATTCACACAGGGTAGTGTTTGCATATCAGACAGTGACAACATTGCATTATGGCAAAACTGCATCTGCAGCAAGAACACAATCTACAGAAACGCGGTTCTGCCATGACACAGTAATGATGAGATCCAGCCCAATTAGATGTACCCTAAAATTGTGCTCACCATGTTTTCTATACACAATGCAACGCCCTGCAGCCCATTCTCCTCCCAGAGGTTACAAGTACCCCTCTCAAGCTCTCCTGCTTCACTACTGTATTCAATTCTTGAAGCCAGGAAATACCTCCCACCAACTGGGACAGCAGGACAGGACCCGGAATCCAGGACTGTCCCGCTGAATCCGGGACAGTTGGGAATAATAAGCAGAAACTATTCCAATGTTGTCCCTTCACAGCAATAATGTTTTATTTATATAAGAGGCAAAACATAATAAAAAACAATATAAATCTGGTATCGTCGTATTCGTAACGACTCGATGGACAAAACTGTCATGTCATTATTAATGCAGAGTGAACGCCATAAAAACAAACTGCAAAAATAGAAAGGTTCATTGTTATCTCTGATAAGAAGGAAAAATTACTCAATTGAAGACATTTCTAAATAAATAAGGTCATGGGTTGGTCCGAGAATTTATTCGCGTTTTAATTTTGCCCACTGTGTATGCGACACCCCTGCTATAATCTGAGTTATTCGGCAGGTTCTCTGGTTTTCATTTTATTTCAGAGGAGTAAAGCTTCACTGCTGAGATGATCTGGGACCGCTCGGACCCAGCTGCTCCTTCCATCATATTATTGCCAGCGTGGGAGACGGAAGTGTCATGGCGAATTCATTGGGGGCTATGTATTAAGAGATGACATAATAAACTGTCCCTGCCTTCTGTATGGGGGTCCACATGTCACTGACAGCAGTCCCCCCCCTGCAGCTACGCATTCTGTTACATTACTGACAAACTGGATATTTACAGGGGGCATCAAGGTCGTCAATAAGAGATCCATGTGGTCCAATACCCAAGACCCCTGTTCATCATCTTCTTGAAAGGGCTTCGTTGCTCATCCGAGCGTCATGCAATGAAATTAGAGTCGTGTCCCGGTCACTTCCATGAGACAAGGCTGTAAATACACCGAAGGCTGCTAGGAAACAGTGTGCAATGTAAGCTATGATGATGCCCCTTCAGACTGCTGATCGGCAGGGTCCCAGATGTAAGACCCCCCACTGATCTCTTACTGATGACCTATTGTGAGGATATATGCAACCTAGACAATCCCTTTAAAGGGGTTGTCAGGGGTTAAGGTTTTTAGGGCCTATCCTCAAGACAGGCCATAAATGCCTAATTGATGTGGGGCCGACAGTTGCGCCTTGGACCAATCCGCTCTACAGAGCTACTTCTGCTCCCATCATATACACAATACAGGGTTAGTAGCAGAAAGCTTAGTCCCCGTATAGTGATCAGGAACCGTCACTGCAGCTCAGCAAAAATAGAGGTCAGTGGGATCTGAGCTGCAGTGAAGGCTCCAGGCCGCCATACACCAGACTGAGCTTTCTGCTTCCAAACCTGCACCAGAAGCAGCTTGTACATCTGACCAGTCTGTGACTGGCTGCTGCCCCCTACAGTCAGGTATTAACCCCGGAATAGCCTTTAAAGTCATTAGGTAGTTGCAGGCAATTAAAGGGGTTCTCTAGGTTGTCTGTGAACACTTACTTTTTTAGGTGATTGACCGCCGGTCATGTGATCAGCACCTGCCGAGGGGACCTGAGTTTCTCCTCCTCCTCTCTTGTTACCTGTGTATTGAGGGCCGGCTTTAGTATTATTATGATATATTCATTAGAATAGTAATGTTATACTGTGTTTGGATCACAAGGAGCATGATAGCACGTTGGGGCCATTAGAGGGTGCTGTACTGTATGGGGGCACAAAGAGACAAGGATGGGAAAGAGCACGGCCAAATTGGTCACTGTTGAGGCTGGAGCCATGGCTTACGAGACCCAAATTCATCACAGCCATGGCCATACATGTGACATATTTTATTTCTCTTTCAGCCATTTGATAGGAGGTGTGCAGGTACCTGTCAGTATACATGGGGGGAACGAGGCGAAGTGACTCCCGGGGAAAACCTCTGTAACGTTCCTGCCTCTCGGTGACTCCCTTCTACTGTAGATAATTTACAGTTCACTCCATTGTTAGGCTTGGTTGGTCCATAGATACCATGGATTAAGTATAATGGAGTCACAGTGAGTCGAGGTGCGGTCTTTTCTTTCTTCACATAAGGCAGATGGAAAGGGATGATTCTCTCCCCACACATCTGCAAACTGTTGCTCTATGCAAAGGGCAGAAAATTCTGCAAATCTCACATCTTACAATGTAAGAAAAAAGTCTTCTACCGTATGTACTTGTATGTCCTTCTGGCTGCTGGTTACAGATGGGTATTATTCACACACAGCAGCAGATTTACTGACCGTGCTCATAGATTGTGGTTATTTCCTTGTGTTTTACCTGCAGGTATTTACAGCCCAGTGTTCCTGGATCTCCTATATTATACTCACTGGGGTTTTCTCAGCTATTTGCTGTTGGACAGTTACTCCTGTCAGTATGGCAGAACAGTGTACATAATGGATAAGGAAGGGGAAGGAGCAAACTGCTCAGCCTCAGAGACAAATGCAAAATGGGGGGATAAAAGCATCAGAAAAACTGATCAGAAACCACGTATGAAGGCTTATACATCATTGAACGGACTGCCCAGCAAGTAGAGCAGAGCATGTGGGCATGCTGGGAGTTGTGGTCCCACAACAGCTGGAATACCATAGGCTGCCTGCCCCCTGTAGTGAGGGCACATACACTGCAGATGTGGCTACAAATCATTACGAGGACATTTTGGCGCAGATTTAGCCCTTCTCTGAACTTGGTTGCAGATTTAGACATCGCATCAATGGTTGTAGCAGAAAATCTGCAGCATTTCCGCTACATGTGAACATGCCCCTATTGTGGGAAGCGTGCAGGTCTTAATGGCTGGTGAAGAAAACATGAAGGACAATGGTGTAATAAGGAGTTGGAGCCTATACCTGGCTATGTCATACATATAGTATCAGCTAGCTCCCTATCATATACAGAACAATAGGGACACGGGTAAACATGCTTCTCCAAAATACTGAACTGGAATAAAACGCAGCAGGTGTGCACAAGGCGCTCTAGTGCTGCCAGGCAGGCGCAGACATGTAATAAGCGCTAGGATACCTGCCATTACCTGCTGCCAGTCACAGCAATGTCTCCTCTGCTCCCGCCCACCGTGACCTGCTCACCCAGAAGTCATTAGCATATCCGGCCCCCGTGCGTTCCACTTGCGTGTCACCCGCCCGGCGCTCGCACCTTGTATCCCGCACTCTGCAGCAGTCCTAGAGATGGCCGACCAGACCTATAATACACAGACACGAAACTGTCAGGGGGGCGCAGCCATGTTTTTGTGGTCCAGCAGCCTTATAGGGGGAAAAGACACCCTGCAGCCTGACACTAATATAACACATGGAAGAAGAGGATGTAAACCGGACAGTAATAACACAAGAGCATCCCGTCTGTGACAACTTGTCTGACAACCACCTTGTTCTCCAGAATGATGAGCTGTTGTGAGGGGAGGCCATAGTTATCAGATTGGGGGTCATCTAACTGGAGTGGCAATGGCGCCGCATCATAGACCAGTGATGTCACTGTCATATCTCATATAGCCTGTGTGTAGCTCAGTCCCATTCAAGTGAATGTACCTGAGTTGGAGCCACACAGTAGCTCAGTGGTTAGCGCTGCAGCCTTGCAGTACTGGAGTCCTGGGTTTGAATCCTGCAAAGGACAACATCTGCCAGGAGTTTGTATGTTCTCCCTGTGTTTGTGTGGATTTCCTCCCATACTACAAAGACATACTGATGGGGGGAATAACATTGTGAGCCCTATAAGGGATTCACAATGAGCTGAGCTGCTATACATGAGTCCCCCTTTGACAACAATAACAAAGGATTAAGTCCCGCCCTTCCTATTTCCGGTCGAAGATCTCTTTCCGGTTTTGAGAGTTTGCCATGTCTAGCAGGGGTATAGGCATACTGTTTCGTGGTTACGACGAGCCTGCTGCAGAACCTCATTTGCTAAATGCTATACAGTATATATATTTATTTGCCGAATGCTATATATATGTATAGCATTCGGCAAATGAACACTGATTCTGCAGCAGGCACGTCCTTGCCACGGGCAGGCAAGAGTTTTTCTCATTGGAATGAATAGTCCGATGTTAGACTCCGCCTCCTCAGACGAGCCTCTGGCAGAACCAGCGTTGATTGGCCAAATCACTGGCAACTGGCCAATCAACGCTGGTCTATTCATTTCAATGAGAAAAAGTCAACTGGTAACAGCATACTTACCTGCTCGTAGCAAGGACGAGCCTGCTACACAATCAGCCTTCATTTGCCGAATGCTATACACTGTATAGCATTCAGAAAATGAGGTTCTGCAGCAGGCTCGTCGTAACCCGAGGACCATACCCTGAAGTACATACCCAGCCCTGGTTAATTCACTAAGGAACAGGAAGTCTTCTTGCCGCCCTTCCATTGCGCATGTGCCAACCGGAAGTTCGCAGGGGGACTCATGTATACCATGCGCAGCCACTATACAATGTACAGCACTGTGCTTAGTAAGCAGTGAAGAGACCAAACTCCGCCATCTTGTAAGTTTAGGGCTACACAGTAACTTTGGCTGTAACTCGCCGGGTTGTCTTAGGGTGCATTCACACTACGGAACACCAGCGTGTATCACAGCCGTACACGCCGGTGTTACAGCAGGGCTGCCGGACACTTCCCATTCATTTCTATGGGAGCCGGCATGCGAGCGCTCCCCATAGAAATGAATGGACTGCTTTTTTCCATTCATTTCTATGGGGAGCGCTCGCATGCCGGCTCCCATAGAAATGAATGGGAAGTGTCCGGCAGCCCTGCTGTAACGCCGGCGTGTACGGCTGTGATACACGCTGGCGTTCCGTAGTGTGAATGCACCCTTATTGTTAGTGAATGGAGTCACATCACAAACCTGAAGATGCTTTGTAGTTATGTTATGTAGCCCTAGCCTTAAAGCTTAAGCTGATTGGTGAGGCTGCCGGGTGTCAGGTCCCCACAAAACTGACCCATCACTACATAGGTGATGTTGGATGAAGACACCGATCTATCAAATCCAGCCTATAACACTACAGTCTTGATCTATCTTATAGATCTCATCACATTTTTTTCTCTCTGTGGACTTCCTGCTTCCATTATACACATAAGGAAGCTGTCGGCATTTCCATAGGTATAATTGAGATGCTGCCATTTCCATACCGCAACGGTTTTAGAAATTGCAAAAGAGTCCGCTGCGCATATTTTTCCTGATGGGATTTGGTAGAACCCCACGTACTTTGCAGGGACTGTAAAATGTTGTATTTTACGCCACTTGGGGCCCCAGCCTCAGATTTCTTCTGGTCAATACTTATAAGCCAAAACAGGAGTGAACACCTACAGAGAGCAGATATAACGCACACATAATATATATTATATCTATAATTGCTAGAATGTGCAAATGTCATAGCTAGAAATACTGCTAAGAAAGGGGTGTACCTCCAGGATTATGCCATGACGGACATCTTGCTTAAGATTCAAGGTGTGTGACCTTACTGTAAAGTCTGACACAGCTAGATTCCCTGGTGGTCTATAACATGTTTGGTGGGGGGGGGGGGCGGGCATATACTTATGTTGTTTGTCCTTTTAGTTAGTATCTCCAAGAAGCAAACACATCTTTACACTGAACTGAGGGAAAAACTAAACAGTTTTTCATTTTCTTAAAAGAATTTATTTATAAAGGTCCCGAATATTTACCAGAACAAGACGACAATGTGGAAAATTAAAGAGGGAAATTGACTGAAGGCAGGAAATTACATGAAATGACAAAATCTACTCTCTGGATTCATCCCGCCACGGCTCCGGTAGTCTCCAACAGTCTTATTCTGTAACGGTGACTTGCCCGGCTACCCACAGGGCGGCTGATCCCTGACCTTAGGGGTAGAATGGACTTTACACAAAAGTTGTGAACTTCTTCAGACTCTTACACAGAAAATCCAAAAGGGGCCCGCAGCCAATGGTAACGGTGGGGTGGTAGCCCATCCGGTAGTACAGCATAATAGACAAGAGGCTGTAGTCAGCTGTAGGATGACCTTAGGGGTGATGGCGGCATATATGGCACAGGATAGTCAGCATAGCCCGGGGGGTTATCGTGTACCTATAGCTTCTGTTGTATTTTATGCCATTTCCAGTCCTCTGAGCTCCACAATTGATAGGATCACAAGATTTACTTACAAACATCAGATTCTTTTCATACAATTTCATTCCCAGACTTGAGGACAACTCCTGTCAGCGCTGAAACTAGCAGCTCAGAATAGGGAGGGGGGGCACTTTATAAGACGTGGTCCAAGTGAAGGATCCATGCGGAGTAAAGGAGCGTTCAGCTTCACTCCTGTCTGACTTATAGGTAACTTCTCAGCGTTACGTTCCATCCCTGTGAGATTTCTGATGTTCCACAAGCGTATACTTACGAGTAAAGAATTTACCACACGTAGGACAAACAAACCGCTTATCTTCCGTGTGAATTTGCCAATGTTGAGTTAGGGAGGATCTGCGAGCAAAGCTTCTCCCGCACTCAGAACAAGAGAAGAGTCTCTCTCCTGTGTGAGTCCTGCGATGGTTCACAAGGTCTGACCTAAAAGTAAAACATTTGCCACATTCTGTGCAGGGAAACGGCTTCTCGCCTGTGTGAGTCCGGTTATGTGCTATAAGAACAGATTTACACGTGAAGCTCTTCATACATAACATACATGTATAAGGCCGCTCGCCCGTGTGGGTTCTGTAATGCTGAAGCAGCGTGCACTTACGTGAAAAAGACTTCCCACACTCGGCACAAGGAAATGGCTTCTCTCCTGTGTGAGTTCGCTGATGTTTAATAAGATCGGATTTGCCCCCAAAACTTTTTCCACACTCAGAACATATAAATGGTTTTACACCCATGTGGACTCGCTGATGTAAAAGAAGACATTCACTTCGCGAAAACCCCTTCCCGCACTTATTACAAGTAAAGGGCTTGTCTGCGGAGTGAACCGTCTGATGTCTGCTGAGGTAGGATTTCTGACTAAACTGCTTCCCGCAGTCAGAACATTCATAAGGCTTCGCGGCCGGTCCTCCATACTGCAGACAATACTCAAGACTGAGGGAACTGGAAGACATATCAGCAGTAGGAGCAGCGCTGTCTTCTACATCACCATCTTGAGATGAAAGGTGATATTCCTCTGCGGTGATCATGTCCACGTGTCCACTGGCTGAGAACAAAGAAGAAGATCGGTCAACATGAAGGCTACACAAAGGCAATGTCACAAAAGAATCAGATGGCATATATGGTGGCTTGTACTAGCCCACATACAGTGACAAGGCAAAGGAACAACAGACAGTACATGGGAGCCTAAAATGGAGGAGTCAGTCAACATGAAGGCTACACAAAGGCAATGTCACAAAAGAATCAGATGGCATATATGGTGGCTTGTACTAGCCCACATACAGTGACAAGGCAAAGGAACACCAGACAGTACATGGGAGCCTAAAATGGAGGAATCAGTCAGACCGCTCAGCTAGCTCACAATGACATAACATGGGTTACATGCCGGGCTTTGCTGGGCCGATATTGTATTATTAGCATGCACTGACTGGCCTAGAATAAGAGACTGTTCACACCTGGACTGACATAAGACGGACTTTCTTCCTTCCCATACAGCTCATCTCCCGTCACACAAGGCTCTTCCTTTATAATATCGTTGTCAATAATAATCACATCCTCATCCTAAAAAACACAAAGGTCACATAAGGCTGGAAAGCAGCAGTATATAGTATATAAGGAGTCACTCTGCCACACATGGTACCACTTAGTTATTTCTTTTTTATTAGTAGCGCACATGTAACCTCCATCTACCTGGGGATCAGCTGGAACCTTGGGATTTTCTTCCAGACAATTCTGGGAATATAAAGGACGGACACTTTCTTCTGGTGGGTTTTCCATACTGCCTGAATCTGTATAAGACACATATAGTGAGTGAATAGAATATATTGTCTATATGGTGGTCAGATGACGGGGGTGTCTAAGTGACCCTCAAATCTGCTCTTCACAGCAATGAAAGTCTCCTCTTACCCTCTGATGTGAGGGGCTGCTGGTCCTCCATCATGACCTCTTTGTACAGATCCTTGTGTTCTTCTACATACTCCCACTCCTCCATGGAGAAATAGACGGAGACATCCTGACACCTTATAGGAACCTGACAACACAATGATACAGTCATCACCCAGACACATCATCCCTTGTGTTACCGTATAATGTCCCGGCAGCGCTCACCTCTCCAGTCAGCAGCTCCAGCATCTTGTAGATAAGATTTCGGATCTTATTGTTCTTATGTCCCGGTGTATGAGGTGGAGGCTCCTTGATGGAGCTCTGGGTCCTGCTAAATTCTTCAGAGATCCGGGGCATCACATGGTCACCAGATGCCTTCACAACCAAGTAATCCTGTGAATGAAGACACAGCTTCAGCTCCTGGGGTGTCCTGGCCCTCCACCATATATCTATGCAGCCCCAAAATATCACTTTATTGTTTCTGGACAAAATAAATGTAATAAAAAATAAAAAGACTTTATGTCTCATGCTGATAACAATGGCGTCCCGTCACTCCCAGAATCCTTCACCTCTCCAGTCAACAAGCTGATGATCTCAAGGGTGAGGTGTAAGATCTTCTCTGAAATGTCATTCTTCTTCTTCGTGTCCATCTTGAAAGTTGTAAGAATGATATTCGGTCTTCTGCTAACAGATAAGGAATACATTAGTACAGTTAAAGGGATTGTCCCATCAAGTAACCAGACAAAGACCTTTAACATGCTCCACAGTGAACCTGACCACGGCCAGGCTGAATATCGGGGGGGCTGGTGATGGTTGATGCCCCCATTCACTTCAATAGGAACACTGGAGACAGCCAAGAGCTGTACTTTGTACGAGCATGGAGTCCAGCGATATCCTCTTTTCATTAAAATTTTCTTTTTAATGAAACATACTTAAAATTGTAGACATGCAGATGATATATGCAGGTAGTACATGGACATCATAATATATGCGGTTAATTGACAGACCTGATGAACAAGCTGAGGCGTTTCGAAACACCCCCCCCTCAATCACGTGGCGGGCTGCAGCGAAAGAGGCACTGCTGAAAAAGGCGCGGCGGTAACACACAGCGATTTTTCCTGCAGTGCTTTTCACTCCGCAGACTTTCAGCTTCCATTATACCTATAGAGAAACCGCCGACGTTTCTGTAGGTATAACTCACTTGCTGCAATGTAATAATAATAGGGTAGAAATAAGATTGTTACTATAGAGATGGGGGTTAGATGGGGGCTCTGGGTGCATTAGATGTGCTGCACGTGACCTTGTGATCACATGATCTCTCCCTCTATCACAGCTCTCGGCGCCGCCTCCTCCCCGCACTAGAAGGCTGCTGCCCTCTGCTGCTGACATGCTGACACTGCTCCCGACCAGAAGGTTCCTCAGATATTGGGGGGGGGAGTCTATGAAACTGGGGACACTTGTGAGGTCAGCACTAGTCTCCAATGTGATGACGTCACACACCCGGCGTAGCTAAGTCTCCGCCCACAAAGGCACTACAATACCCAGAAGACCGGACCTTACCTGAAGCTCCACAGTCATAGCAGGTCCTATAGTGTCTGTAGGACCTGAGGTCATGTGACCAGTCACGTGCGGGGGGAGGACTTGGGGAGGGGCTTGTGTAGTACAATTAGTAAATACAGAAAGTCTGCGGTGTGTACAGCAGGCTGTGTGTGTGATGTCTGTGTAGTAGAGCTGTGTGTGTTTGTGTGTGTAATGTCCATGTAGCAGTGCTGTGTGTGTGTAATGTCCGTGCTGTATGTGTGATGTCCATGTAGCAGAGCTGTGTGTGTGTGATGTCCGCGTAGTAGAGCTGTGTGTGTGTAATGTCCATGTAGCAGAGCTGTGTGTGTGTAATGTCCGTGCTGTACGTGTGATGTCAATGTAGCAGAGCTGTGTGTGTGATGTCTGTGTAGTAGAGCTGTGTGTGTGTGTAATGTCCGTGTAGTAGAGCTGTGTGTGTGTGTATGTAATGTCCGCGTAGTAGAGCTGTGTGTGTGTGTAATGTCCGCGTAGTAGAGCTGTGTAATGTCCGTGCTGTATGTGTGATGTCAATGTAGCAGAGCTGTGTGTGTAATGTCCACGTAGTAGAGCTGTGTGTGTGTAATGTCCGCGTAGTAGAGCTGTGTGTGTGTAATGTCCGCGTAGCAGAGCTGTGTGTGTGTGTAATGTCCGCGTAGCAGAGCTGTGTGTGTGTGTAATGTCCGCGTAGTAGAGCTGTGTGTGTGAGTGTAATGTCCTTGTAGTAGAGCTGTGTGTGTGTGTGTGTAATGTCCGCGTAGTAGAGCTGTGCGTGTGTGTAATGTCCGCGTAGCAGAGCTGTTTGTGTAGTGTCCGTGTAGCAGAGCCATATGTAACCTTGCACAGCTGTCATTGTACATTTCATGGGGTACACAGCGACATGACAATAGTTTCAGCGCTTCTCCATGTTGTATTTGTGACATCATTTGACACAACAGTCACAGGAAATACAAACCTGATGGATTTTGGTTGTAGTGTGTCACTTGTGACATTTCTGCCATAGACTACGATGAAGCCGCACGTGACTGACTACAACATGTCTGCCCTGGGTGACAGAAACCGCGACTTAGCAGCCTAGCTGATTTTGTCACTGATTTTTCAGCGTCGCTTTTTTTGGACACTGTTTTTTGCATTCGACACTGTTCTTGACGCTTTTTCAGTCGCTGTTTTTTTGAAGCTTTTTTTTTTTGCACTACAAAAAAAGTACATGATAAAAAAACGCTAGCGGTTTCAGTCGCTGTTTTTGCCAAAACATCTGCAAAAATAAGGGTCAGTTCACACGTGAACTGCCTGCGCGGGTTTTGACACGGAGAGACGCGGTGAGCCGCGTCTCTCTCTTGTCGAAACCCGCCTGCCGTGACCATCGCGGTCGCGGCTTTCCGCTCCGCTGTCGGCTCAAATGAATGAGCTGACATAGGAGGGAGCTGCCGGGAGCGGCAGCCGCGCGGCTTCCGCCTGCAGAAAGGGCATGTCCTTTCTTTTCTCCGCTAGCGGCAGCCCGCTGCTAGCGGAAAAAAAAAGCCCGGTGGTCTACATAGACCACCATTGTAAAGGGGCGGATTTTGAAGCGAAATCCGCTGTCAAAATCCGCCCCTTTGTTCACGTGTGAACTAGCCCTAAGCGACCAAAAACCACTAGCGGTTTTTTCAGCGCCTTATAGACTCCAATTCATTTTTTCAGGCGTTAAACGCCTGAAGAAAGGTCATGTCGCTTCTTTTTCTGCTAGCAATCTAGCAGAAAAAAAAAAAAGCTAGCAATTCACATAGGGCTACATTTTATGGAGGCTGATTTGGCCGCGAAATCAGCTGTCAAAATCAGCCTCCATGTCCCCGTGTGAACTAGCCAGTGCTTTGGTCTGTGCTGGGGTGGCTGTAGGTCTGTCACACTGCAGATAACTGTGGCTGATCTGCGGTGGTCCTAGTGTCAGGATAGAACAGATCAGTTGCGCTGTGCAGTCACTACACCTGTCCTGGTCACAGACTACACAGAGCTGTATATAACAGTCTATGTCATTGTGTGCAGTGGGCGGAGCTCCATATACAACGACCCAGTGTAGGGGATCAGAGAGTGCGGAATAAGACGACACGGGCCTGCTAGACCTGGTACGCTACTCACACACTCCGAACTCTCCACGAGGCTGTGCAGACAAGGGGGTCCTGCAGAACTACCTGTTGGATGCGGTAGAGTCCTTGTGCTTTCTCCCCCGGGGCGCTCCTTGTTGGAGAGGGGACTTCTCAATACTGAGCCAGTGTGGATGGTGATACAGACGACTCAGGAGTCCAGCGGTTGTAGGGTAAACCAAATAACTTTTATTGAACAACGCCAACAGATGCTCCAGCAGCTTAGCAAGATGGATACAGCACACAGTTCAATAGGAAACGTCTACGACTTAAGAGTTTAGCCAAGGCAATATAGACACCGGAGTACTTTTCTCCTCTTGTACCACTCCCTGAATTATCTAGGGGACAAAGCGGGTCTAAGAGACCTGATAGGGACACTAGGTCCCTGGAAGGCAGGCCCGTATACAATACTCCTGTCGGGTACCTCTGTAACGCCAATTGGCACGTACACAGATGTCACTCGGGAACCCCAAAGATCTCTCACTAACTCCAGGGCAGCCTCCGGATGTACCTTGGAATAAAGTGACTTCTTTACTGAAGAGTCTGAGTTGAATTCTATTACTATTTCTCACAGTAGGGTATATGCAAGGTGACTGATGCTGGAACACTGCTCTCTGCAATCTGATCTGGACTGGACTTCTGGTCCTCTGGATCTCTGAACCACTGGGCTAAGGCTTGGTTCACACATCAGTATGCCATCCGTCCGATTGAATTCAGTTTCAGACTTTAAAACGGACTGATGCACATACTGATTGTATACTGACACCTTTTTATGCTGATAGCAAACGCTGCCATCCCCTAGAGAACAGATAAGTGCAAATATACAAGCATTTGACATTAAACATGGAGGACAAAACAAACAAGACATCCTCGGGGTACATGTAACACACACTAAACATATAGCAGCTCCCTCTGGGATGCTGCACATATACCCAGGGTCTTGTTATATTCATGACAGATATTAGGACTCCTGCCCTCACATTTGGTTACTACACCGCCACATGGTGCCCCATAGCTAGTACCCTGACCATCACCATGGTGGTCACTGTCACTGAGCCCTCCTGCAGCCACAATGCCCCATCCAGGGCTGACTTTAGGTTATATAGCACTCCCGTACTGGATTATTGTGGTGCACCGCCATCTTATTTTTGTCCATCTTCACAAACAATTATTTGCATCTGAAAAACAAACAATAATAATATCCCCCAAACAGCCATTTTTAATATTCACATTTTTATTCCCAATGTTCAATAAGCCACAACTTATTTATTTTTTTTGTTGCGAGAACCACGAGGGCACTGTTTTGTATTTGCAGAACAAACTGTACATTGTCATTGCACCATTTAATACTCTGTGCACCGTACTGGAAAAAAAATCTACATGGGCGGCGCTGGAAAAACATACAAATCCCTCTGTTGAAATTTAATTAAAGTTATTTACACATTGCGAGGATACAATAGCTGCGTTTTCAGGAAGGTGCATTTTTATTAAAGGACACGGTATGTTACTATTAGCTGTGAATTTGCAAGTGGTTAATAAGCGAAGGAAAAATCCAAAGAGAAAAATGTTACAGAACAAACCTCATTGGTGATTTATGAAGCACAATACAGCAGAAGTTTGGCCTGTTCTGTGCCACATATATCAGGTGTCTGAGGCTAAGGCCCCGCGTAGCGATCTGCAGTGAGAATACATCGCAGTGTTTCCTGCAGCGCTTTCTGCTTCTATTATACCAACTGGGAAATCGCTGGCGTTTCCGTAGGTATAATTGACAATTTTGGACATATCAGTGTGTCCTCTGCCTGTATTTTCCCGCACTACATACTGACTGTAATATGTGACAGTCCAGGCCACATCAGATAGGGCAGGGCCTATTCTTGTCCTATTTTGCGTCCTGTGCTTCCATGGCTCCTATTCATTTAATGAAAGCCTCTGTGGGTGCACGGCCCTCACACAGGAGCAGCCCCGCGTCCCCCATGTGCAGCCCTGGTTTTAATTCACAGAAAGCCGATTATTTCTTCCTGATGCCACTGCAGAAACGCCCAATACGATGGTGACTAAATGCTAACCTCCGCCATAGTGCTAAGGTCTTGCTTGTAAATTTCATTTTAACTCTTTAGTTCCTTATTGACATCAAGAGGTGAAATACACAACATGGCTGTAAAAGACACCTAAGGGAAGTGCGCGCCGCAGTCTGGCATAGCCACATCGTATACTAATACCCTAATGACATAAATACAGAGTAATGTGGGAGATATCTGCCCTTACCTGCTGCCAGTAACAGCAATGGCTCCTCTCTGCTTCCGCCTTCTCACCCCTGACCTGGAAGTTGTCTCCATCTTCAGCTTGGGTGCTTTTTATCGCTTCTTGACTGTAAATTGAGCAACAGAGATCAATACAAAGGATCCAAATCTGACTTCCAGGGATAGAGAAGGAAATCCTGGACCATATAAGGCCATGAGTGACGTCAAGAGAACACCAGGGAGTAACCCGAACCTGTAGGCGGAGCAAGTGAATTGTCATCAACAAAGGAAGCGGTCATTTTATTGTAGACAGACCTGGAAAATCCATCCCACCAGAAATTATTCCCCAGACCTCCTGATTGAATGGATGATAACTCCCTGACTCCTCCTGTGCCCATCATGGATGACTACAATCCCCACAATGCACTTGTACCCCTTTAGTTTCCTGTGTCACAGTATTACAGGGCTGTGTGTTACTCAGCTGGACTGGCAGGTAATAGCTGTGGATGATATATCGCTGGCATTGTTATATATCAGACTTATCCGTCTATTATTATATCCGCAGTAATTACATTTTAGAATGATTTACCAATAGCGAGATAAATCCAGGCTTGTCCTTCGTACAGGGCTGCAAGAGACATTACATTATATTATTCCTTTATTATATAGCATGTACAATCCTTTTTATTGAATATCTGGATTTAATATTAATATTATTTACTGGCTATCGTGTTTCGGAGACCCGTTGTGAATCAGGAATCCTCACCTTGCTGGTTGCTGATTATTGTTAGCTGCGTCACGGTTTCCTTGCCCTATTTCTTGTAAATCCCTCACTAAATCCTGGCACAGCCCCATATCGCACATGTGAACATACTTGTAGTGTAGCTACGTAGCTGCTGGAGTCCGACCTCCGGAACCCCCACAGTCACCTACTCGAGGGGCCTCGTGTTCCCCTTTTGTATGGGGCAGTGTTTGCAGGGGCCGCTGTGATGTGACACATAATCTTTGTATTTGCACTACCTATTATATTATGCTGTTATTAACTTTCCTATTTTGCAGGCAATAACTTCCATGAAGGGCTGTTCTCATATTTAGGGTATTAATGATGGAGGACAAGAGTCTTATGACTGAAAGAATATTAAATCTCACCTTGGAGATCATCTACCTACTAACTGGAGAGGCGAGTAATCTCATTTGACACCTCTCTTATCTTGTAATGGTGATGAAAGGGATTGTTAGAATATTTTACTTACCATTTGTGATGCATTCATGAACTCCTATAGAAACATACAGCTCAAAAAGATGGAACGTAAAAGGAATTTGTCAGGCTGTTTGAGATCAGTAACCTGCCAGTATGCCGCTAAGCAGCGGGGGTTTAGGTTTCCAATCATATGTGTCCTACTCGCTGCCAGAATCCTTACCAGTCAAAGGTTGAAGATCCTTGGTGTATGATGAGAAGACTTCTGAGGGAATCTGGCGTATGTACATTGCATACAGTCAATCTGAGGTCAGTACATCTTATTTCACTGTTCATGTATCCAAGTGCAGAGCATGCACAGGGAAGCGGGGTGTATTGACCTCACCTTCACGGGGTGTACCGACCCCCAGCTGGCTACTGATGTGCTTCTATTAGAGACGGACTATGAGGACCTGATGTCCTGTACAAGGACCTGTGATCACAGCCCAGCACCAGGCAGCTCGCTTGGTATTCCCAGAGAAAACTTGAATTGTCAGGTTTAGCTTTGGCACCCCGTCCTCTTTACAGATAAGGGAAGTTTATAGTCTGCGGTAAACATTATGCCTCCTGCAACCTCATCCAGAGTGACTGCTTTGGTAGTGGGTCAGTGATATCTGGGGAGGTAAATCTTTGCAATGTCTGTGATAGCTGTTGGGTGAAGGGATGAAATCCTTAGAACCATTGTCAGACTTTACACAGGTGCAAGACAATGCCTGTCCTTATGTGGGCCAAGGGTGTAGTTAGCTCATGGATGATGAAGGCATTGATGCCATTCACTTGCCCGTACATTCCCTAGAGCTGAATCCAATTGTGAACTGTCTTGTATATTATGAATCATGACATCCTTTGCCTCCGAGTAGCACCACAGATTGCCCAGGAGCTCACTGATCCCATGATCCATGTCTTGGAGGAGATCTCCCAGGACACTATTCACCGTCTTACCAGGAGCATTCCCAGACAATGTTGGGAGTGCATACAGACATTTAGGGACCATATACACTGCATTGCCTTGGTAAAATTCACACAATTGCATCTGCCCATGATTTCAGTTTTTCAGGGTGATTTGGAGTCCAGCCCTTAGTTGGTTGACAATTGTCGCTCCCATTGACCACTGAGATATCTTTTCGTTCGCGACAATTTACACAATTTATATTCATAAAGATTTGTAGATTGAATTCATTCATTGAGACCCATAATGTGAGCAGCGTATATGTAGTAATATATATTTATGCTCTTCAATCAGGATTGTACAGTAGTGAAAAAGTCATCTGGAGAGCCAGTCACCCCAAACCACTGCCCTGGTGATTCAGGAGGATGGGGCAGGTCCGGGAGCCCCACCATGGAGCCGTCATGTCACTCACTGATAGATAAGAGAGACAATAAGAAGAAGATCGTGGACCTGACCAACAAGATCATAGAGCTGTTGGCTGGAGAGGTGAGCGCTGCGGGTAATGATGGGGTATGATACAGTAACATGAGGGGCACTGGGACAGATTTACTAATACTCTCTAATAGTCTAATAATGCGCCAGTTTATCACAGTGGTTGATGCTGGACGATGAGTCGGACACATCTGTAGACTGTCTTCTGTTACTGTAAGTTTACACCACTTGTTATTTAGCTTAGTTTCTGACTAAAATTGCAGCAAATTTTCGACTCATAAGTGTCAACTCTTAAGGACACCCCTTTTCTTCTAAGCCACACACCCGCTGCCTAAAACAATTAAATTGTGTTGGGTAAGGCATGTCTACCTGTTTTCATGCAAATTATGCCAGCTACTAGATTTGCCCCAATATGTCGGGCTGATGACTGTACCATTGTGTTGTCAGGTTCCTATGAGGAGTCAGGATGTCTCCGTCTATTTCACCATGGAGGAGTGGGAGTACATAGAAGGACACAAGGATCTGTACAAGGACGTCATGATGGAGGACCACTGGCCCGTCACAACACCAGGTAAGATATAAGGGTCATCTCAATATACCTTCCTTCTAGACACTACCTATAAATCATCTATTAAATCACCACTTATATGTAATGATTTGACAGAACGTAGTAAGAGAAATCCACCAAAGAAACGTCCAAGTCTTCAGAATTACCAGGATCACAATAACCCTCTGGATTGTCAGGTAGATTGAATGGGATTCTTGCCAAATACCAAAAGCAAAAAAAAATAAAAATAGAATTTCTGAATTATTACTTCTGTGGATTTTATAGGTTGAAAGTTTAGTTGATATCAAAGTGGAAGTTATTGAAGGGATGGAAGAAACGTATGTAAGACAGGACCTGCAGTGGATAAAGAAGGAACCCCCTACAGATTCCAACATGGGTAAGTGAAAAAACCTAGAAATGGAATAAGGAAATCTATTCACCAACTTCAGTCTCTACAGCGGTTCCCCTGTTAGTACAAGCTATGGTGTCAGCCGTATTACACTTCCGCCCTGTCGTCCTATGACGTTATTTCATGTTCCCAGGCAGGAGATTCTCTCTCCATCCTCCCTGGACCTCATAAGCTTTCTGACTGACAATTGACCAATATTATATGGTCAGAGCCAAATAGCCTGTGCTCTAAGGTAGTTACCCCAGTGATAGACCTAGCCAAAAATATTTAATAGTTAAGGGTTCCCCCCACGCTGAAGTCCAGGAGCTCATGTATCCTGCATAGTCCCATAAATCATAACAGAGAGTGTTTGCCTGTAACCTGGCCTCTCTCCCAGTGGGACGGATGCCAACGTACTGCCAGCCCCTGAAGTCACGCTTCTACTCCTCTCTCTGCCATATTTGTCTGTGTTTCATAGGATGTAAGCTCTTTTGCTCACTCCTGTAGGACCAGTCTGTGCATACTCAACCATTCCCCAACCAATTCCTGATACCCAAAACCTATTTATATCAGCTTTACTGGGCACCTGATGCCTGAGCAATATAGGTTCCTAGCCTGCTTGCTCATTTGAGGGTGGTCTGCTACTGCATGGTCCATAGCTACCCATAATAGTTTGCTCAGGCTATGGGCCCCGCTGACACTACTGAGCAAGAGTGTAGTGGAGGGGGTGCTGGAGGACCGACCGGCCCATAAGGTACGTCTTCTTTTGATGACACAGAGTTGAATGTAATAGTGGAGCAGGGATCTATCAGCTCCGTACTCCATTATTGAGCCTTGGCCTCATGATGTCTGCTGCAGGGACACAACATGAGCACCAAGCCGTAGACTTCATTATAGTCCGAGCCTGCAGACAAGTCCGTGAGAGCGGGGTTAGGGGTGTATGTGTTTTTATTTTGTATGCAATGCTGGTAACTTAGGGGGCATTATGTGTGGCTACTTAAGAGGACATTAACCTATATGTATATGGGAGGGGCCACTAATCTATTGAAATGGGGGATTTTGCATTTTGCTTTAGCTGACTTTCTGAGGTCCAGCAATTTTCTTGGCCTGGACGTGCCCAGACCTCCACCACAATATGTAGTCTTTTCCTGATGTCTTCAGCAAGAAGGAGTCTGAGACTTTGGCATGTGGATAGCTCATCAATATCTGATCGTTGGGCATCTGGACCTGGGACCAAATATCTGACCCAGCTGCGCCCCGGTGCTGGAAGCTACTGTACAAGATGGGTCCGAAGGAGCTCTGCTCCTATACAAGTAACCGGTGCAGAGAATATTACGTGACTAGGAGCAGAGCTGCTTCTGCCCCAGTCCTGTGCTGTAGATTCTGGGGCTGGGACCCAGGCGGATCAGCTCATGTGGGCCCGAGTATTTGACCCATTCCCATTGGATGCTGATAGCCTGTTCTGTTGGGGCAGGAAAACCCCTTTTAATCCTCATGTTGCACACACTGTACTAATTTTGTTGTAGGATTAGGTTTGCTTTAGTTTAGTGATATTTATGGAAACATTCGCATTGACAAATGTTTCTCTCACCCCAGCAGGTGGATTGACTTTCCAGAATACTTTGGAGGGACATCTACATTTGTCACCAGATTATGAACTAGAAGATATAGACAACTTCCATATTTCCCCTGGAAATAATATCTCGGTTATTTACCCGGAGTTTCACAGCTCTCCACTGTCATCGGATCCCTTTTTCCCTGACACATTGAATCTAGCTATACCTGACACACCTCATATAGAGAATCCTGTGTTCCCCTGTCCGGAATGTGGCAAATGTTTTAGTAAAAAAGTTAAACTAGTTTCTCATCTGAAGATCCACATGGCGGAGAAACCATATTCATGTTTGGAGTGCGGTAAAAGTTTCGCTCACAAGTCGGTGCTGGTCAGACATCAAAAAATTCACTCAGGGGAGAAGCCATTTGTATGTTCTGAATGCTGGAAGTGTTTTGTACAGAAATCTGATCTGGTTTATCATCAGAGACTTCACACAGGAGAGAAGCCCTATCCGTGCCCGGACTGCGGCAAATGCTTCAGCCACAGATCGGTGCTCGTACGGCATCAAAAGATTCATACGGGGGAGAAGCCTTATGTCTGTCCTCGCTGCGGGAAGTCCTTCATACAGAAAACCCATCTGAAGAGACATCAGAAAATCCACGCTCGCGAAAAGCCGTATCTGTGCTACGATTACGGGAAAAGCTTCAGCAAAAAAGCCAGTCTCATGGCTCATCCTCAGGATCACGAGGATACCTGTCCGTTCCCTTACTGTGAATGTGAGAAGTGTTTCATCCAGAGATCTGAACTTATTTATCACCAGAGACTTCATACAGGTTAAATTCTGTTCTAGGATCTTCTTCCTCTGGGACCCAGAGACATTATTTAGATAGACATTTGCTTCCAGCTTCTTCATTTGGAAAGTGTCCTAAATACAAAGGCTTCTTCAGCACCAAACTCTGCATCCAGGATCCCTGGAATTGTGAATTGTTACAGATATAACATCAGATATAACATGGCTACGAACAGTTTACATATACCTCATGACTTAGTGGGAATGACCTGTTACAGAAGATACACAGTTCTATGTTATCTCACAGTGAAGCATCAGCGCCATATACAGACACTTAGGTCATTGGGACTACCTGAGGTCTCCGTATAACAGGCTGGTGACATCCGTCTCCCATAGGCTAATATAGCCGCCATTAAATGAATACCATACAGTGACATCCGTCACCCATAGGCTAATATAGCCGCCATTAAATGAATACCATACAGTGACATCCGTCACCCATAGGCTAATATAGCCGCCATTAAATGAATACCATACAGTGACATCCGTCTCCGATAGGCTAGTATAGCCTCCATTAAATGAATACATGTTATTACTAGACCCTACAGTATATCGAGCAGACTGAGCCCAAATTTACATACATTGGCTTCTGTCTAGTAATAGAAGCTTATATACATGTAAGTTGGAAACTTTCCTGGTGTACATGTTAAACTCATGCAAAAAGTGAGACAGGAACATGCCCTTATATCGGCAGGGGTACAACTCTCCACCCCGATGAGCTCTGCAGACTCTTCACTAGACACAAGACATAGAGTACATGGGCCTGGTACTGAATCTGTGTCCCATTCTAGTGAATGGGACAAAACTGAAATGTCAGGTACATTTGTTTATGAAAAGTGCATCGTTGCGCAGTACAGACCACTTTAACCCTTTAAGGACGCCGCCAGTTTTGGCCTTAAGGCAACTTTTTCCGTTTTTTCTTGCCAAATTTCAGCAAGCCAGTGTAGCTGTTTGACGGCTTGTATTTTGCACAGTACGTTATATTTTTCAATGACGCCTTATTGGAATGCCTATAACTTACTGACAATTTTATTAACCCTCACCTGAGACGGAAAGGGAAAAAAAAATACCAATTTTCATTTTTTTTTTTTTTAAAGTGAAAAATGTTGTTGCGTCCACCATAGAGCATAAATAACATTCTTATTCCATAGGTCAGTATGATTACAGCCATACCAATCGTATATAGTTTTCTTGGTGTCTTACTCACTTTGCACAATATGCTGCCGTGTTCTGAGAGCCATAACTTTTTTTTTTTTCCCATCATTGGAGCTGGTCGGGGCTTCCTTTTTGCAGGACGAGCTTTAATTTTTATTGTTGCCATTCTGGGGTACATATGACTTTTTGTTCACTTTTTATTACATTTTTTTTGTGTAGCAAGATGACCAAAAAAACGGCATTTCTGTTTTTTACCATTATTTTTTATGCCATTCACCATGTTTATAAATAATATGTTATCTTTATAGAACGGGTTGAAACAAATGCGCTGATACTAAACATAGTTTTTTTTTTAAATTGTTTTAAATAATAAAGAATACGGACATGTTTATAGCTGAAATTTGTGATTATTTTAACATTAACAATTTTAAACATTTAAACTTTTTTTTTTTTAGTCCTATTCAGGGACTAGATCATGGGATCTTCCAATCTCTGATAGTACATGGCTAACATGGCAGACAATCCTGATCGAGAAGTAAAGATGGCTGACCTGGGAGCCTTGATCAAGCCTGGTATGCCGTAGCAGGATATTGATTCCCTCCACGAGGGAGCCACAATAGTAGACAGCCCCTCAGATACTGTGTTAGCTACTGACTGTGGTATCTAGAGGGTTAAACACCAGCGTTTTCTTTGATCACTGGTGCCATAGCTGGGTCTCAGTTGCTTAAAGTGCCAGCGCCATGTCTGTATGGCGCTTCCTATGTGGGGTTGTTTACAGTGGAATACGGTCAAATTACATCCAAGTACATTCCATGGTGCATTTATGTCTATGGGGACTTCTGATCTGTTCCGATGATGCAGAACAGGAACTGATCTCATCCCACTCAGAGTGTCATCTGACTACATTCCACTGCAAACTCAGCCCCACGTCGGAGACACACTCTGTTGTGTGCATGGAGTCTTACCCTTGTTTGTCACCACTAGCAAAATGAACTAAAGATGGCAGCAGTCATGTGACCCCTGGTATTCACACAGCGGACTTTGACACGGATTTTGTTTCAGCTACAGAACCTGGAGCACAAGACGCTCAAGGCCAGACAATGAAGAGAAATGAGGCACAAATCCAGCTCAATTCCTCTTCACTGTGTGAATGGCCCTATAGGGTCTGCCCACTGGAAGAAAAGTTTAGTAACTGGTAGGAGCCCTGAATATAAAAAATAAAACTATCAGTAACCCTTCTACGCTGCCCCCAGACCACTTTAGTTCCTGTCACGCTCCATCCCCTCCGCTTGCTTTCTGGTTCGCTGTTCAATTGCTCAGATCTTATGCGGTCAGTCATTGCCCTCAGTGTGATTATCTACACCAACAGCACAACTGAGCGTGTGACCGCTACCGTCTAAAAATATACACATATCTATGCAAACTGGACAATCCCTTTAATGACTCTATAGATAACAAAGAATCTAACACAAAGCAAGAGGAAAAAAATCTGCCTGAAGTTTTTTAAGCCTGCAACAAAAACACCCCAAAACAACTCATCGTGAACTGGACCATGATGCACACCAAGAGCCTGCCACTGCAGCTTTGAGCCAAGGTGGACGCCGTGAGCCTGCTGCTGCTGTCCCTCGGAGCCAGGGTGGACGCCACGAACCTGCCGCTGTGCCTCTGGGCCAGGGTGGACACCGTAAGCCTGCCGCTGTGCCTCTGGGCCAGGGTGGACCATGTGGACCTGCCGCTGTGCCTCTGGGCCAGGGTGGACCATGTGGACCTGCCGCTGTGCCTCTGGGCCAGGGTGGACACCGTAAGCCTGCTGCTGTGCCTCTGGGCCAGGGTGGACGCCGTGAACCTGCCGCTGTGCCTCTGGGCCAGGGTGGACGCCGTGAACCTGCCGCTGTGCCTCTGGGCCAGGGTGGACGCCGTGAACCTGCCGCTGTGCCTCTGGGCCAGGGTGGACGCCGTGAACCTGCCGCTGTGCCTCTGGGCCAAGGTGGACGCCGTGAACCTGCCGCTGTGCCTCTGGGCCAGGGTGGACCCTGTGAACCTGCCACTGTGCCTCTGGGCCAGAGTGGACACCGTAAGCCTGCCGCTGTGCCTCTGGGCCAGGGTGGACCATGTGGACCTGCCGCTGTGCCTCTGGGCCAGGGTGGACACCGTAAGCCTGCTGCTGTGCCTCTGGGCCAGGGTGGACGCCGTGAACCTGCCGCTGTGCCTCTGGGCCAGGGTGGACGCCGTGAACCTGCCGCTGTGCCTCTGGGCCAAGGTGGACGCCGTGAACCTGCCGCTGTGCCTCTGGGCCAAGGTGGACGCCATGAACCTGCCGCTGTGCCTCTGGGCCAAGGTGGACCCTGTGAACCTGCCACTGTGCCTCTGGGCCAGAGTGGACACCGTAAGCCTGCCGCTGTGCCTCTGGGCCAGGGTGGACCCAGTGAACCTGCCACTGTGCCAGAGTGGATGCCGTGAACCTGCCACTGTGCCTCTGGGCCAGAGTGGATGCCGTGAACCTGCCACTGTGCCTCTGGGCCAGGGTGGACCCTGTGAACCTGCCGCTGTGCCTCTGGGCCAGGGTGGACGCTATGAACCTGCCGCTGTGCCTCTGGGCCAGGGTGGACCCTGTGAACCTGCCGCTGTGCCTCTGGGCCAGGGTGGACGCTGTGAACCTGCCGCTGTGCCTCTGGGCCAGGGTGGACGCTGTGAACCTGCCGCTGTGCCTCTGGGCCAGGGTGGACGCTGTGAACCTGCCGCTGTGCCTCTGGGCCAGGGTGGACGCTGTGAACCTGCCGCTGTGCCTCTGGGCCAGGGTGGACCCTGTGAACCTGCCGCTGTGCCTCTGGGCCAGGGTGGACGCTGTGAACCTGCCGCTGTGCCTCTGGGCCAGGGTGGACGCTGTGAACCTGCCGCTGTGCCTCTGGGCCAGGGTGGACGCTGTGAACCTGCCGCTGTGCCTCTGGGCCAGGGTGGACGCTGTGAACCTGCCGCTGTGCCTCTGGGCCAGGGTGGACGCCGTGAACCTGCCAACACTGGAGGATTTTGTCAGGTGGACTTGCAAGCGCTTGAACAAGCCATGATTAGAGTCTGCAGGTGCTCGATCCTGGGGCTCCCCATGAATAGGCAGAGACTCAGCTGTTCTGGTGCAGTGTTTAGAGCCAAGGCCAGGACTGGACTAAGCAGAAGGGAGATAAGAACTTCCTACAGATTTGCAATCTGCACCAAAAAAAGCTGCGTTTCTGTATTGTGGGGCCTGAAGACTTTGGATACCACAAAATTGGCCTGGCCATGAAGTGTGAAACGTGACCTAGTGTAGAGGAGACTGAACCCCAGCAATGACTCCCGCTGGCTACATAAGACGCTCTTCGCACAACTCACTACTCTGATCCAGGCCCCGCCCCTTACACTCCGGTCATGTGACCTCAGGACCACGTGACTGGTACATCCGCAAACAAACGAGTAAACTCCTCCACTACCCACAATGCCCCGCGGTGAGATCCTGCTGCCTAATCCCTGCTAATCCCCGGGTTTCCTGTCAGGCAGATGTCCGGGCTCTTTATTCCTGACCCGCGGCCTGCGAGAGGTGAGAAATGTGGGAATAATAATGCGGGGGGTATATATGATATATACTGCCTGCTGACACTGCTAGGGGGGTAGTATAACAGTGAGATACACCTAGTAATAGTGCGGGGGATATATAGCGTATATTGTGTGTATATAATATATACTGCCTGCTGACACTGCTAGGGGGGTAGTATATCAGTGAGATACACCTTGTAATAGTGCGGGAGGGGGGAGGTTATGTAGTGTGTATATGGGGTATATAGTGTGTATATAATATACACTGCCTGCTGACACTGCTAGGGGGGTAGTATAACAGTGAGATACACCTAGTAATAGAGCAGGGGATATATAGCGTATATTGTGTGTATATAATATATACTGCCTGCTGACACTGCTACGGGGGTAGTATATCAGTGAGATACACCTTGTAATAGTGCGGGAGGGGGGAGGTTATGTAGTGTGTATATGGGGTATATAGTGTGTATATAATATACACTGCCTGCTGACACTGCTAGGGGGGTAGTATAACAGTGAGATACACCTAGTAATAGTGCGGGGGATATATAGCGTATATATAGGGTATATTGTGTGTGTATATACTGCCAGCTGACACTGCTATGGAGGTAGTATAACAATGAGATACACCTAGTAATAGTGCGGGGGATATATAGGGTATATGTAATATATACTGCCTGCTGACACTGCTAGGGGGGTAGTATATCAGTGAGATACACCTTGTAATAGTGCGGGGGTGGGGGGTTATGTAGTGTATATATGGGGTATATAGTGTATATATAATATACACTGACACTGCTAGGGGGCCTATATAACTGCTACATGGCTGGGGGATATATAATTTGTAGCATATATCTGGATTATTACTGATCACTGTTATTATATGACATATCTTTATTATTATTATTATTGATCAGTGGTATTATATGACATGCCCTCGGTGTTGTTATATGGCATGTCATATAATAATACTGATCAATAATAATATTGATATGTCCTCAGGGTTATATGACATATCTGTTTTATTACTGATCAGTGTTATTATATGGCATATTATTATTGTAACTGATCACAGTGTTATTATATGGCATATCATTATTGTAACTGATCACAGTGTTATTATATGACATATCCTCAGTATTATTACCCATCAGTTTTATTGTATGATATGTCGTTTGCATTGTGATCACAGTGTTATTATATGATATACCCTCAGTATTCTTACTGATCAGTGATATTACATGGTGTGTCCTCAGTAGTCTTACTGATCAGACTGTTATTATATGACCTATCTTTAGTATTATTATTCATAGTCTTAGTACATGACTTTCCTAGTTGCAGGCTGACACATCCATCTTTGTAGCCCTCGCCTTAGCGCCGCCCTCGTAGGTATCATCTCTGTGGTACATTTATAGCATTTTGCAATAAGTACCAGTACTGAGGATCTAGTCGCGGGGTGTAAAGGGGTTTGCTAAGCTACATCAGTAATAAATAAAATCTGGGGGCCGTTAATTGAGACTCTGGACGATAATTCCTTTTGTATGTCGTCTCTTAGAGGTTGATAGACATCGGCGCTGGTCCAGACATGTGATCCTGTTTGGCTTTAGTTGTGGATCCCGCGCCTGATCCCGCAGCAGGTCACATGCTGTAGTAATATAAGTGTGGAGTATTGACAGCGTCACGGATTTTATAATCCGCTGCTTGCTCATCATTCATGTGGATTCCACAAAATATACTCCTTTGAAGTTTAGTGGAACTAATCTGCTTGTCAGACATGGGTGAAATCCCGATTTATCAAGGTTATGTGATGATGGGGGGAGGGGGTTGTAGCTCAGCTTAACACCTGTACAAGTCACATGGTAAAATGTGTTGTGTCTCTGAGCACGTAGCGCATGACCTGTGACACCCCCAATCACTGCGAGTATTAAATCTCACCATGTTATATTGTTGTTGGCATTCTGTAACCTTCTGCTCTTCTATATCCATATTTGCAGGGGGATCTTGCGCTTACATTACCCTGTAAAGTCAAGACTTTATTTTTACATACTTCAAGATGGACCAAGACAAGAGTGTCATGGCTGAGAGTATTCTGAATATCACCCTGGAGATCATCTACCTGCTGACTGGAGAGGTGAGGATTGGGGGGGGGGGGATTTATGTCACATGACTCTTATCTGTATTGCTAACACCTATAGAATCACTGGTGAGGTGGACTATGGGAAACAGGTTATGTGACCTCTCCAAGACTGGCCATACACATCAGCTCCTGACCCTTCTGTGTACATATGTATACTTAGGTTAGGGGCCTGAATGTGTTCTAGACGGAGAGGAGAGTAAGGGCAGGTTCACACCTGTGTCTGGTTCCCATTTTGACCAATCCGGCGGGTTTCCATCTTCTGCTCGAGAAACTGGGCAGTCAGTTTTCAAACCCATTCACTTGAATGAGTTTGCAAAGTGACCGCCCGTGAGCGTCTTCTGCCTCTACGCAGCAAAACCATTTTTCTTAACGAGACACAAAGTCGGACATGCAGGACTTTATGTCCGGTTAAATAAAAAGGTTATACCTCGGAGAACACAAAACGCTCATGGGCAGACACTGTCTGCTGGAAAACCTGAAAGCGGAGTCCGGGCACAGATGTGAACCCGCCCTTACAGGGTAACGTCATTTATACTGCACAGCGACCACCATAAATACATAACACCAAATTCATGATATTTTTTTTTTCTTTCCATTCCCTTCCCCCAGTAAAAAAAAACAAAAAAAACAAATCACTTTCAATATCTTGTATGCACTCCAAAACAAAAAAAACTTTACTTTCCCTCCCAAAAACAAAGCCTGTGAAGAGATATAGGGAAAAGAAAAACTAAGCCCCCGGAAAGCATAGATACTAAGATCAAGTCGTCAAGGGCTTAATGCGAGCATAACCTGCAGCTTCTTGTATAGGGCACACTGGTGAGTGAGGGATATTGAGAATAACGGCACCTGGCACTTCCATCATAAAATAGGGTGAAGGTTTCTGGGAATGATGACAGATGGCGACACTCTCACCTCTAATAATAAAACCGGACACAACTAAAGGGGTTGGGGAATCTGGGAATTATGCTATCAAAAGGACGGGGGACTGGAGAGAGAACATGATGTTCCGCACCTCCCTCTGTTAGAGAGTCACTCTTGCTTTTTGGGACATTATATGGATAGGCCCATTATCCCACATGCATGCTTGTTCCTTGGTAAATTTGGCAATCTCAGCTGTGATACTTCTAAATCTACAGGATTACACCTTGGTGAAAAAGTCATCTGGTAATCCTCACAATAGATCAGAAGGAAGGTCCAGACCCCGGAGCACCATTAAGATCCCTCCAGTTCAGTCACTGACCATTGAGAGGGAAAGTGAGAAGATCCTAGAACTGACGGAGAAGATCATAGAGCTGCTGACTGGAGAGGTGAGGAAGGCTGGGACATTATAGTTATATAAGGGATGATGTGTCTGGATGGTGACGGTATTATTGTCTCTGTAAGGTTTCACCTGGGCAGAACTTAGAAAAATCTAAAGGCCTGTATGAAGATGATATGGAGAACATCGAGCCGCCCTCATCTCCAGGTAATGTGGCAATAATACAAGATGATCTTAGAATTTAACCTCCTGTATGACATCAGGAGCATTGTTCTCCATCCCATCCTCCGCTTCCTGCATTATACCCGAGCCCACCCCTCCATTCTCCTGTGAGAAGCAGAGAAGACTAAACAGGACAGAAGTGAGAAATAAAGTATATTATAGCATTTATTATGTCACAAATGCTGAAGGCTTAGTTATACTTTAAACTCCTCCAATGTATTAAATCAGGGTGTTTGCTCCTTCCAGATGGATTATACAACAGGAGTAGACATGAAAGATCCTCCAGTCCTTACTGCTCAGATTATGCAGAAGAAGAGCAAAGTGATGCACAGGAGGATAAGGTACGTAGAACTCAGACCGCCATATTGTCATGTATCTGCGAGGTTATACTTTATCTGTTATAGTCTTATTTTGGTACATGGTCACACTTTAATGCACTCTGTTTCCCAGGGTGAAGATTCCTTTCAGATTAAAGTTGAAGTTGTAGAGGGACAACCGGAGGAGGCCAACAAAAGAGATGAAGTGCGGTGTAAGGAGGAGGAAATCCCTATAGCTATCTCCGCAGGTGCGTAATAAACCGGATACCATTGTAGATTTCTTACATGTATCCATATATTTCTAGGAGGAATAACAGAGGAACAGCACAACACCCAGTTATAAGAGTCGATGCTCCAGAAGTGTAATTTCATGGTGGCTACATGTCGGGTCCTCTTTAGATAGGCCTGGGCTGTACCATGGGGGTTACTAGTGGAGTTTGGGATCCTTTGTGATGTCTGTTATGTTTCATCCACAGCCAATGCCCACAGCGTCAGGAATTCCTCTTCAGATTGGGAAGGAGACGATAACAATGACTTGGATAATTCGCCAGGAGAAAACTGTAGTTTCCCAATTAGACATTTGGGACTTCAGGATGTGGATATAAATTATACTGTGGACATGGCCCCTGATAAATCCACGTTTCCTCCATACAGCACCGTTCACAGCGACAACATTTACACCTGTGCGGACTGCGGTAAATGCTTTATCCAGCAAGAGGCGCTATTGCTGCACCAGAGGGCTCATATGGAGGAGAAGTCCTATCCGTGCTGTCACTGTGGCAAAGGCTTCAAGAAGAAATCCAACCTTATCCAGCACCTGAAAATCCACACAGGGGAGAAACCGTTCCTGTGCTCCGACTGCGGGAAGAGTTTCACCCGTAAAGCTGACCTGATAAAACATCAGAGAATCCACACGGGGGAGAAGCCGTTCCCATGTTCTGAGTGCGGCAAATGTTTTACCCAAGTGTCTGCTCTCATAAGACATCGGAGATTCCACTCAGGTGAGAAACCCTTTCCATGTCCTGGTTGTGGGAAAAGCTTTACAGATAAACAAACTCTAACTAGACACCAGAGGACTCATATTCGGGAGAGAGGGGGCCTGCCGCTCCAGCACATGGATTTTTCTTTTTGAAGGTTTGATGCGGACTTGAAAAAATGTTTTTGTTTTTTGTTTAACCTGATAAAATCTTACTAGTATTAGTATTATATTCAGATTGGATTAATCCTAGTAATTAAACTGATGTCTGAAGCCCAAATGACTTGGATTTGCTGCAGAAATTTCCTGCCAAATCTGCGGTGACAAACCTTATCGACTTTGCCTCAGATTTCCCGGTGGCTCCCGTGATGATGTTTCTATGATTCCCATTGCTCTCTTGTTTTTTTGGCCTCAATTGATGATGTGTTGTCCCATGTGACATTACAGCGATGGAAACATCAGGACGGGGCGCCGGGGAATTAGGAACAGATTATACTGTCTTTATTACTGTGTAGACAAACCCCTAGATGGATTGGGTGAACGGCAGGACCCACGAATAGGGCGATGTAAACCAGCTGGCTACATAGTGAAGGCGTACCCGGCCTGGTCATAGACAGAGATCTCCATGACTGATCGTGCACTTCTGTACCATTGAGATCACTGCTATCACTTCTGATGTGTTTTACCAATTCTCATTGTAGTGATATCTCCTATACAGATAAGGGTAAGGTCACACCACAATGAGACTGCCTGCTCAAAGTCTGCTGTCACTTTCAGTTGCTGCAGAAACCACTCGAAATTTTGTGGCTTTTGCCTTTGGCTCGCCTGCAGATTTCCCTCTGCTGTGAGTCTGAGGAGTTGTAGCTTGTACAAGTGCTTAGATACCATCTGGACTGTCACATTTACTGCCACTTGCAGAATTGGTGCAAATTTGGCTATGGATTTCACCCCGCTCAAGTGGAAGTGCTGAAATCCAGGGTAAAATCTGCAGCATAAGTGGACAAGCCGTGGATTTAAGATCTGCCCAGCTGGTCAGATTCAGGCGGTATCTGCATCTTGTCAGCAGTAAGTAGCTAAGAGTTGGTAAAATATCATCTTCTTTGCTGGTAAATGCTTAGGATTTTCAGAGTGTGCCGGTCCCATGTGGACATGAGTGGATCAGACATCTCACTGGGTTGCCCTTTTGACCCTTCATGTCCTCATCAATGTGCAGTTTTATACACCACTAGTATAGAATTTCACCACCGATATCTCCCCACTGTCAGAAGGTCAGGCCTTACAGTCTAGTGTCATCAATGGGCTGTGGGGGAGCACGACCCCCACAGCCCAGTGAGTTGGGTCCATGAAAAAGAACCTGTGTATCCAATCTTTAATGGATGAGTCCTATTTTTTCACAAACCCAACATGGCTTATAATGTATTTTGTCTGAATACAGCCTTAGGGTGCATTCACACTGAGTAAACGCTAGCTTATTCTGAACGTAAAACACGTTCAGAATAAGCGGCGTCTAAAGCAGCTCCATTCATTTCTATGGGAGCGGGGATACGAGCGCTCCCCATAGAAATGAATGGGCTGCTTCTTTCACTCCGTGCAGTCCCATTGAAGTGAATGGGGAGTGCCGGCGTATACGGCAAGCTCTGCTCATGCCGGAGCGTACACGCCGGCACTCCCCATTCACTTCAATGGGACTGCACGGAGTGAAAGAAGCAGCCCATTCATTTCTATGGGGAGCGCTCGTATCCCCGCTCCCATAGAAA
Organism: Leptodactylus fuscus; assembly: GCF_031893055.1. Classification (NCBI taxonomy): domain Eukaryota; kingdom Metazoa; phylum Chordata; class Amphibia; order Anura; family Leptodactylidae; genus Leptodactylus; species Leptodactylus fuscus. Next base: position 35,355,275 of record NC_134274.1, read on the forward strand.
TGAATGGAGCTGCTTTAGACGCCGCTTATTCTGAACGTGTTTTACGTTCAGAATAAGCTAGCGTTTACTCAGTGTGAATTCACCCATAGCCTCTGGCTGGATCAGTGGTTGGCTTCTAGCCTGAAGGATTGCTGATATAAGTCAGGACGTGGGGTCACATATTCAATCCCATTGATCCGCCAGCAGTTGTATATATACCTTCCCTCCCTTCCGAAAAAAAAAAAAAGTTGGGCATGAGCTGCAGTTTTACTGGTACTATTTTTGGGTGCATAAGACTGAGGTGAAGCTCGCGATTAGGGTTGAGGGATCGGAAAAGATTGGATTCCGATCGGCAATTGAGTAAATTTCACGATCGCCGATCAGCTGGAAAATGATTGGAAATCGGATTTTGAAATCGATCCTGAAATCTCAAGATCGGCTCAATCCTAGTCCCGATTTTTATGGGCTTCTGCTGTACTTGTTGGTGACTTTCAGTAACTGCATGCATTATTTGCTGTGCAGGTCTTGTCCACAGGGCAATGGCTGCTTCACCATATGTCGTAGTGTGGTTAAAGGAACCTGTCAGCGGCAAGTCACTCGCCAAACCATCACCAGCACCTTTACAAAGTAGCCTCAAACAGGGACATCACTAGACACCCCCCCCCCCCCTCTGCGAAATCTTGTGCAGCTAGAAAGTGTGCACTGTGGTGAATTGTGTAAGTGCCGTAATCCAGGAGAGGGTCCTAGTAACGTCCCTGACGCCCCTGGGAGTGGAGACTTTTTCTCCTTGACTCCTCCTCCCTGACTTTATAAAACTAATCTGCATATTGAATACGTTTTTTCCTCCACATTGAGGCAGCACCGGGCTAGAAGAAGGGGATCGGCCTGAACCTTTGCAGCCACTTTGTTAGGTGCAGGTCTGGTGTGACCGGTTCCTGTATCCATATGTTGTAATGTTGGCTTCATATAGGAGAAAGTAATGACCATGTGTAGATTAGATTTCCTCGGTTTTATTGCGGCTTCTGTCTACTGAAGTTCTCTTTTAGTGTTGAGAAGTTATATGTCGTGTTTTTCCATGTCATTGGCGCAGACAATTCAGTGTCAATGAAACTTCAGACCTTTTATGTTTTTCTGATATTTAGTGGTACGAATTTGAATGTGTGTGACGGTTACGTTCTCATTGGTCGCCACACGGTGGCGCAGTGGTTAGCATTGTAGTCTTGCAACGTTGGAGTCCTGGGTTTGAATCCCGCCAGGAACAACATCTGCAAGGAGTTTGTATGTTCTCCCCGTGTTTGCGTGGATTTCCTCCCATTCTATATAGACATACTGATAGGGAAAAAAAAGAAGAGCAGAGCGTCCATAGCCTAGTTCACGATAGACGTGTGTCTGTAGTCTAGCACATGAGGTAAGCAACCGTAGCATAGCTTACTAGAGAACAGCTCACCAGCCTCGCTCACCAGATGATATTTTTCTAAATTTACTTGCAATAATTTTACAGGGAAATGTTTCAAATATGTAATTTCAATGAAAACTGAAATATTTTGAGCTTTTGTATATATTTTTATTTCTTATTTATTAAAGTCCTTCCATGTCTACTACTAATGTTGGTTTGACTCTTTCCTTTACGTAAAACCTCTTTGTGACAAGAACTTCAGTGCAACTTTCAATGCAATTTTTGGGCTCAATTTTTTTTTTTTTTTTTTTGCCCATTTTAAATTTTAATTTATTTTGTTTGGGGTTTTAGATTTATTTTTTTTTTTTTATGTGGCTTCGTTATTCATACATTTTTTTTTTTTTTGTTTGTTTGTTTGAGTGTTTTTTCCAGTTCTTGAGATTTGGGGAAATACCATTAAAAGCGGCACAAGATGTGTTTGGAAATTAAACGTCAGGGACTAAAAAAATAAGACTAGCGAAGGAAAACATTACACAAAAATAATGCAGTTTGTAGTTTTAAGATTTCAGTATTGGTTTTAAAGGGATTTTCCATCTAGATGACATTCTCTTTCTGTCCTTAAAGTAGAAGGCCGTGACCTGCAACTTTGTAATAAACCTGAATTTAAAAAAAAGCTCCTCTGATCACAATACCTCCAGGTATTAACAGCATTGCATAAATGAATAGTACAGGTAAATATAAGAAACTTTGTAATATATCTTATTGCAGAAATTTGTTTTCTTTTCCACTTTACTTTCTATGTTCGTCTATGAAGACAAGAGATATGAGCTGATAGAAAGCGCACTCAAGTAAATGCTGCTGCTGCACTCTGCTACTGTGCGCTCTGTTAGTACCGCTAGGTTTGTAGATAAGAGGCTACCAGTGCACAGAATGGAGGGCAATAATTCAATAACCTCCTCCACACCTCCCTTCTGTGTAGAGCTCAGTGTATGAGACTCAATACAGAGATGACTCTTATGTAAACAAGCAGCCAGATTGAAGATAAGGAGCAGGAGAAGTTTAATAAGTGGAGACGGGGACAGATTTCTTTAATAAGATATATTACAAAGTTTCTTATATTTACATGTACTATTCATTTATGACAAGTGGTTTATAACCTGAGGGCCGATTTAAGCTGACATGTTCATCAGGGGGAAAAAAAAACAAACTAAAACCAGTATTTTTATTATTTATTTTTTTCCAAAAAAAGGTAAAAAGCTAAAAGGGTTGGTAGAGAAACCTGATGCTGTGGTGCTGGAGACTACTGCTGTCTATGGATCAGCTATACGTATCATATATTACTATGTACTGGGGATTAAGTCTACAATTTTCTTTTTCTATGTATCACTCACTTCTTTTTATATTATTCTCAGCAGATGGACATCACATCAGGAACTCCATGGAAGACCCATTTATGTTACTTCCAGATCCTAAGACAGAAGAGAACCCCGTCTCAGAAAAAAATCCAGGCGAAAATCCTGGTTTTACAAATAGTCTTCCTGTCCTTCAAGACGCAGATACGAATAGCGATCCTCCTTATTGTAAGGACAACCCTCCTGGCCAATCCGATTTTGCTTTCTGTAGTACGGCACCTAAAAGTGACAGAATCTTCCCCTGTTTGGATTGTGACAAGTTTTTCACTCAGCACGCCAAACTCCTGGTACATCAGAGAAGCCACACAGGCGAAAAACCTTTCTCATGTTCCTTCTGCGGGAAAAGCTTTACAGAGAAATCCAATCTCATCCAGCATGAGCGAATCCACTCGGGCGAGAAACGTTTCATCTGCTCCGAATGCAGCAAAGGCTTCACGCGGAAAGCTGACCTGATAAAACACTTGCGAATCCACACCGGAGAGAAACCTTTCCAGTGTCTGGAGTGCGGGAAATGCTTCACCCAGAATTCTGCTCTCCTAAGACATAAGAGGTTTCACACGGGGGAGAAACCTTTCCAATGTACAGAATGTGGGAAATGCTTCACACACAAACCTGATCTGAATAAGCATCAGAAAATCCATGAGCGCAACAGACTGGAACACGAGATCCTGTCATCAAATGTGCCCATCATGTGGCAGATGAATAAGTATTGTGTGTGAATGAGAGCAATAAGCCAAAAAGTCATGGGTAGGTTGAAGTGTGCAGAGAACTTTTCCGGAAAAATTATTCGCTGTAGCGGCAATTCCAAATCTTACAGGATTTGTTGTTGATTTCCATGTGGAAAAAAAAAACAAAAAAAAAACACTCTACTTGTCTTCTCTGGAGCTCCATAACAAAGCGTCTCTGTACAATGATGTGTCGTCCTATATGAGATGGACAGGGGGGCGGACAAGTATAGTAGGGAGGGGGTGGGGCACTTTACATGTTACTCGCATGACCAAGTCTACTAATCCTTTAAGCAGTAAGAATAGGACCATTGTCTGAAGGATCAGCCAGACAGTCCAGGATAATCCAGAACAGCAGATGGTTTCTAGATCATCAAATCTTCCTCAAACTTGTGCTTTAGAAGGAGGACACATTTATTTAGGTTCAGTTTACACTGCCCCTTTAAGATCTACATGCAGTTGTGAGTAGCCATGTTCCACCTCCCTAATACGGTGCTTATACCGTCTAGTCTAACATTTCACCTCTTATTTGTGAATGTGTCTAAAACACTGGATAAACGTGGCACGAGGCGCGTCAGACATGAAAAAACAATCGCAAAATCACTTGTGTAAGTTGAAGCGTCTCAAAGTTCTTTCCATTTAAAAGTGACACATGTCGTGTTTTAAAAACAAGGCCTGTTCCTTAACGCACTTTTGGGCCCGGTCCTGATGAGGTTAAGAGCTGTGTAAACCCGGCCTGTCAAGGACGAATCCTGTTAACCCCTCCAGCGCTGCTTGTACTGTCTTCTGCTGTCAATGGGACGCTCCCCATGACCCAGAAACCACCAGCATAAAAATACAGATATCTGAGGCTGAACTGACAGCAGTGGCAATAAGGGCAGCGATGTGTGTGTGTGTGTATATACTTCATTCAGCCATCCATTGTTACCTTTAGACTATGATGGCTGAACATCCAAAATTCTTCCAGTGCCAAATCTGTCTAAAAGGATTTTGTATTCCGTCTTACAATAGGGTCACACTAGCGTACAAGACGCCATCCCCCGTTTTGCTTATAATCGGTGGAGATTAAAGTCCTGCGAGGAGGACGTTTCTCTCCAACGTTTTCAGTGGAAATCCAGCAGACTCTGATCTGTGGGGTCTGTGGGTTTCCACATATAACTGCTGTTAAGCATATAGGGTTTCCGTGTTTCTGGTCCGTAAACCTGAACGTTAGTGCGACCCTAACACAACATGTAGAAATTGTACAGAACAGAGTAGTAGTTCTTTGAGGTCCATACGATGGCCTGGATGGGGATACTGCTGTGTATTTTAATAGAGTTTTTAGAATTTATTGTGTATTTAATAGTATTTTTCAGCAGGTTATTTTTCTAGGTTGATTTTTTTTAAGGCCATCATCCAGTATGGCCGCCATCGCCGGTCTCACAAGCGACACACACAGTGATGCAGCATGAGTGTAGCATTGGCGTGTGTTACTATAGTAGATCTAGAGCTACAATGTCACGTCCAGTGTTGTGGGAGATGTAAATGATTCTATAGATATTTATTCAATAAGTTTGTGGGGTTTTTTGTAGATTAGTGTTATTGGTGAGAAATCAATAAAAATCTAATTTTTCAATACGCTGAAGAATTGTACATGTGTATGGCGCTCGTACCTGTCCTAACACAATATACACAAATACAGGGCTGCAGGGTCTGTAGGCCAAACCTCCGAGTCCGACCCCACCGCAGCCTGACTCCGACTCCTTCACATACGGATGACTGTGGTCAGAAGCCAGAAAGGTCCTCGAAGTTATTACAAAGCCAGTCATTGAAAGTAACCATTGAAAGTAAGTGGAACAAACTATACAATATTAATAATTCTTTTAGAAAAAAGCGTAGCGGTTTTTGGTTTTATTTTCACATTTTTCTATCTTTTTCTCACTATGTCTTGTTGTTAAACCTCTGAATGTATTCACCCATTTGGGGTGAGTCCTTTTAAAAGTATGAAATAAAGTTTTTTTTAAGTTTTAACCTCCTCTGAGCTGCAGATCCTTCAAACTTTGTTTGAATCCTTTTATGGAATTTTTTTTCTCAATATTAATAATTGTATAATACAATACTCTTTTTATTTAGAAGTTGGTTTAGCAACTTTTTTCCAACTCCACCCAAAATTGGTCACAATTCTGACCCCACATGGCAGTTATAAGGAGATTTGCCTTATTGACCTTGTTTCTGTTCTGACACCTATATGAAATACAGGCAACCCTGAAACAATATGGTATGACTACCTCCCTGTTGTGACTTACCTCCTTGCTGACTACCTCGCTGCTGTGACAGACAGTGTACATGTATACATAGCAGGGATGGATGCAGGGACTGGGCTCTGGATAGCTCTTTGGTGTCATGAAATCAATGGCGACACCCTCATTGTACCAAACCACTCATTGGCTTATCGGGTGAAAGCCAATATCTCAGCAATGGAGGCCACAAACAGGAAGTGGAAAAAGTGATTTATTGACATCAACCCCAGCTATGTGACTCTGCTTATTGCTCAATAGGGACTGTTCTGTTGATAGGCTCACCTCAAGTCTGATGCAAGCAGCAGCCATAAATATAATCAAAGTTAAAGTATAACTCCAATTTTATTTTATTTTTGCCATTGTGTTGTGGGGAAGTTGGTGGAACATTTTTGTAATATACTTTATTAACCTATCTAACTTCTGTTTCATAGAAAACAGGCTGTAAAGTTCCCATTAGCAATGATCTAACTTCGCACTGTAGGGAGGTTCAGTCCACTTGTACTGGATGTAACACATAGAGCTGAAGCAGTTACCAAATGGCTGTAACTTCGGTCTTTATACCAAAAAATGGTTCTGGTGTCATAAGGAAGCTTCACACAGTTCATGTTGCATATAAAATCAAACTCCAGACTGTGTTTTTAACAAGAGATATCTCTAATTCTATATACAGTACTTCAGATCTTTTAGCTTTCTTCTGATACCAGAACCCTTTTTTTTTAGGTGGTATAAAACTAGAGATAGTCATGCAAAGTGACCCTCGACCCCTTTGGTAAATTCTTCAGCTCTGCATATTTACAGTACAAATGTGTATGGACTTTCTCAGTGTAAGAACGGCTCGGTTAGAGGGTTGCTAAGGAGAATGTTACAGCCTGTTTTCTAATAGAAAGGAAGTTAGATAGGATAATAAAGTATATTACAAAAATGTTCACTAAGCTCACACGTGACACAATAACAAAAAAAAATGGGAGTTACATTGTTATGTAGTGAAACTGTCCATAAAACAGGGATTGTCGCAACTTATTCTCACTTAGTCTCCATTCACTACCCTGCAACAATGACGTAGTACACACACATGAGAACTTTACGGGTCAAAAGTATAACCAACACATGGATTAACAATCCTGCTCAGCAGATAAAGTCAGGGCGTTGTTATCCAAAATTGTAACATCCACCTACCAAAGGTTTCAATAAAGCTGAGTAAAGTCTCACTGTAGGTATAATAACCTCCCCTAAACAAAACAGAACCCCCCCCCACCACCACCACCTTGTCTACCACCTCCTAGGGGTGCATCAAGATTTAAGTAACCCCACAAGGTACCCAATAGATGAGTTTGGATGGACACCTGTCTATCAAGGCCAACCTATAACCCTGGAGAAAGGCAGACGAAAACCCAAAACCATAAGGTTGATGCCAGTTGTCCCACGTCAGGGGGGAAAAAAATCCTTCCTTACTCCAAATTCAACGATCAGTTTAAAACTCTGGATCAAATTGTCCTTGCCAAAATCTGAAAACGGTAATATCTCTCCATTTCAGAAAAGTGTCCAGGCCATCCATGAAGTTGTACAATGAGTCCGCCATATCTGTGAGTCCGCTATCTCCACGTCCTGTGGCAGTGATTTCTATAGTCTCCCCTATAAGTCGTACCTACAATTACCAGAAACATAGAGCATACACACACTGCCCCTCTGGTTTGTATAAAAAGCAAAAACCTATCGATAAAATAAACAGCCAAAATTATTTACAGTCCATCTTTATTGAAAACCACAAACTGGTATAAGATCGGGCCCCACATGAGCTAAATGCCGTGGGCAAACATGTTTACAGTCACTGTGAAGTTGATGAGATTTTAGCGAATCCCTTCCCCATATAGCAGTAAAATAAACACAGCGAATACGTTGCGATTTCCAAAATTGTCATGGTTTCGGAAATCACAGCATGTCAATGATACGGAGACGCCGGTGAGAATATTAGTCCTGCAATGTGTATACAGGGAGTCTCCTAAAGAGAGAGCTGGGGTAATAGCTCAAAAACAATGGTGGCTTTATCCAGTATGGAGTGTCGCCTATTCATCCTATTGAACCCTCAAATGGAATTAATATAATAATGTGATTTTTTTTTTTTGGATTTTTTTTTTTATTTTTTTTTGTGTTTTTTCATCACCGTTTTCCAAAAACCTATTTTTTTCTGTTAACACAGACTAACATACAGGGCTTTCTTATGCTGTCTTTTTAGTGGAATTGTTTTGAGGTACAAACTGTTTTATATATTGAAAACTTTTTTGAGGTAAGAAATGACAATTCCATTTTCTGTAATGTACGCCCCGTGGTAAACCTGTGTAATGTCATCTCACTATGTGAGCCTTAAGGTGTCAGAATTTACATCCCAGGAAGGTACCGTAATTGGCTTATCTCCATGGGGGTCATCAGCAGGACACTATAGACACCATAGAGAAGAAAACAAGGACTGAGCTAATTTATTGATCTCCCCTATTGTGCTGTTATCCAATACAGTAGGACAATACACATGACAGTAACACATACAACAATCACATAAAATAGAAATGGGAACCAAAGTCTAAATGATAACAAGAAATCTTACAGTGCACATGACGCAGTTACAACCTCTCCCCCAGCAGTCACACAGGCCGCTGGCCGCCTCATTGGTGACCCACTTATTGGTTCACTGCCGGTACCCGTGTCTTGTCCTCCTCTCCTCACCAAACCTGAAATGAATCTTGAGAGGTTTGGCCATCTTGAGTTTCTACAATCCTTCTGGCTGGAGTCAAGACAAAGGCCTTAGTAATGCTAATGAAGAGCCAGGAGATTGGATCACAAGACCAGACGTCTGCATAAGTGATCAGGTTATCCACTTACTTTAGGTGTTTGTATAGGGAAGGGTTCTTCAATCATAAGGTGAGACAATCCCTTCAGACTGGAGAGGGAGAAGAACCATGAGAGTATAAAATGCCCAGGTGCCCTGCCCTGTTCCTTCTTAATCACTGTGAGTCTTCTGTAAAGGTCTTTAAGCGTTCCCTACTTAGATTCCTGATCCTCGCTGCCCGGGCTTGTATCCCCCTTTTTTGGAAACGAGTGGATCCTCCTCCTCTCTCCCTCTGGATTTCGAAGGTCAACAAGATAATGCGCATGGAAAATCTCACGTCTTTCCTGCATGGCACGACTGAGGCATACATCAAAACCTGGTTCTACTGGTTCAGGTTTCAACAGTCTGCAGAGTACCGGACGCTTCTGGGCTCTGACCCCTCCTCTGATTGATACTCTTGTTGTTCGTCTCATGTATTTGACCAGTGGTTGCTCCCGAGCCCCTCCCAACTGGCTGTGGTATGGATGACCTGGCGAGTGCTCTCACTGGTTTCCTGGCTGCTCACACTCACCCCTACCTACCCTTTCTCCCCCCACATTTAGTCCTCTCCCCCATCCATCTGTCCCACTAACCCCCTCCCCCCTCCCTTTTTTTTTTTTTTCTTTTCCCTTTTTCTTTCTTCTATGTTGTTTTCTTTGTCTTTAATATTTTTTTTTTTTTTTTTGATTGTATTTTGTGTTGCACTGTGTGCTTTTCCTGTTCGCAGGGCGGGTGTTCGCCCTGTACCTTGTACTTGTTTTTTCTTTTCTTATTGTAAAAAATTTTCAATAAAAATTTGAGTTACAAAAAATAAAATGCCCAGGTTTGGGTCACTAGAGGAATCATCTCTGGAAAGATGTCTTTAAGGAAGAGAGGCAGAGCCCCTAAATGAGAATTCAGCTCAGTCCAGAAGGAACTCCGCTCAGACCTCGGTGACTAGAACATATTAATGACTTTCCATTATAGACTTATTGTTATACTTGACCATATATTTTTGTTTATTGATCTTATCCTTCAGATTGATTTGTGATGAATCTTTCTTTGATGTTGAGCTTTCTCTACTTGTTTGTATAATATTGTCAGTGGGAATTTGATATCTGTTATTTATATTTGTAAAATAGTTTTACCTTTAATTGTCAAGATATTTGTCACAGAAGGTCAAAAATTACTCCCAGTATATAGATGACAGATAATGCAGTAAAACCTGCATATACAAAGTACCAGTGCCCACCATCAGGGCTCCGGGGTCTTACTGCATTATCTGTGGATTGGAACCTGGGAATTGTATAACCCTTCTGGGGAAACGCTTTGGGAGAACTTTATTAGGAATGAGGGGTCTGCATATAGATAGCCGGTGTTGAATGTCTTGATATATGGAGGTATAAGGGATGTGACAGAACCAGGGGCAGAATGGTAGAAGGAGTATACATTTCTCCCAGGTTCCTGTCATATACGTTCTAGATGCAGCTGAGGAAAGCTGGGTTCTTTGCTGGAGGGTTTTACCAAAACCCTGGTAACCGGTCTGGCTGCTGGAATAGGAGTATTGGGGGTCTCTACTCCACTCAGCCACTCCAGGATTTGGGATATGTGTGGTTTAAATCCTTGTATCCTGAGATGTGTGTATATAAGGGCAGACAGCGCGCAGGTATACGGCTCTCACTGCTCCTGGGAATCCATGTGTGAGTACGTTGCTGTGGGTTGTGTTTAGGGGCTGTGCAGTAGCTCCAGCTCTCATAGTTAGGTGACCTGTGGAGAAGGTAGTAGCCGGTCGGCTAGGATTTTACTGTATATGGCTTCTGTTTTGTTTTGCCTGACAAGTTGTAATAAAGCTGGTTGCGGCCTATTGCACCACGTTTGGCCGGACTGGACTTTTATTACTGTGGCAAAATGTGCTTGTCTATCTGAGGAGACGACGATCCCGGAGCTAATCCCATCACAGGGAGCAGAAGGAAAATGGAGAATATCATGTAAAGGTTTTAAATAGGGAATGTGAAACATGAAGTATTTCTGATACAATTGATAGCTCCGCGCTCCACTATTGTATTCCACCTCTGTAGAATAGAGATGAAATCACTGCCTGTCACCCAGAACAGGAGGACAGCACCCAAAATACAGGACTGTCCCACTCAATCCGGAGGAGCTGAGGGGACCCTCCTCCACCATAGGAACTAGTGCGGATGTATCACTGGTCCAATGGTTAAAGTGGTCCTGGTACCAGTCACATGGTAAAATGTGTTGTATTTCGGACCACCTAGCACATGACCTGCAACACCACTCCCGATTACTATAATATAATAAAATGTACCCTAAAGGGTTAAAAAACAAAACAGAAGTGCCATTAAATCTCATCATGTAATATTCTTGTTGGCATTCTGTAACCTTCTGCTATTCTATAGAATTTGCATATTTTCATCCATCCATTGCAAACATCCATATTTGCAGGGGGATCTTGCACTTACATTATCCTGTAAGGTGAAGACTTTATTCTTACATACTGCAAGATGGACCAAGACAAGAGTGTCATGGCTGAGAGTATTCTGAATATCACCCTGGAGATTATCTACCTGCTGACTGGAGAGGTGAGGATTGGGGGGGGGATTTATGTCACATGACTCTTATCTGTATTGATAACACCTATAGAATCACTGACGAGGTGGACTATGGGAAACTGGTTACGTGACTTCTCCAAAAATGGCCATACACATCAGATAGCTGTCATTCAAAAGGGGCCACCTCCGGGGCACTTGGGCATGGATTTCTCTGCCCTGCACCCTGTATGGCCATCACTGTAGCTGCAGATATGTTTATACAGCTATCAGTATCCATTATATAACCCTGCCAGCAGTGCAGAGGGGTCCGAACAGCCAACAGGCTCCCTGTCATTATGTAAGGCCAGTTTAAGAATTAAATCAGTATGTGACCTCCCCATTAGTAAGGGCTATGGGGTAAATAGTAATGCATAGATTCCTCTTAGTTTTTCCATGCTGTGTATCGGCTTATGTTCTGTACGCGGCCGCATTGTTACAGGATCCTACAGCCTTATACACACTGGACTGAAAGTCACTCCCTCTATACACGTCTATTTTATTCACTTTGCAAATCTGTTTTCCAAGATGTAAATAAGAAAACATTGTCTCTGTTTGCTGCCTTCTAGGGAGAGCCCTCTTAACCATCATGCACGGCTTTATCAAGTCTATTGCTATGATGCAAGGATATGCCAAACCAATTTATTCCATTCCGAAAGGAACAGAATCCCAGTGTACATTGGGGCTTCCTGTGGGCTGCACTTGTCCAGGTGGGGGTAGCCCAGATTCTGTGAAAAATCCTGCCCTTATATGGTGACACTTCAACCAGGGTGTGAGCTAATGGGATCCTCTGTGAGCCCTTCTTGGTGCGGTATGGGACCAGACAGGGGTGTCCCTGTTTCCACTTCTGCATCACATGATGGAGCACTTGGCTGTGGCCTTGTAGACGTGCTCCAGTGTACACGGTCTTCAGCTAGGACATAGGCAGGTCTACGTCACTCAACCTCCTATTTAGTTCCCGCCAATTTTGAACAAGCTGCAATGTTTTGGTCCCCTGAGCAACTTTAAATTTATATTAGTTCTCATTAGCCCAGGATTCATGTGCTGTTCAGCTCCTTAGACAATTCTCCTTGGCTTTCTTTGGTCCATTGTTGAGTGTGGTATATACCATGATACCTTACAATACAGTGACTACATCTTACCCTATAAACTGACTGACTACAAGTGTGAAGACACCCGTTACTCATCACAGGACCCTCCCTCGTTTTACATGTCCCCATCGTCCAAGTATTTTTAATCTTTTCAACATTTATTAATACTTCAGTCAATGTCAAGTTATTTCAGTTCCATTGTGGGTTTATCTTTCTTTCACAGAAGAGCACCAACAATTTTATCCACATGTATATTATTAGCGTTTATAATCCCACATGCATGGTTGTTCCTTGATCGTTTAGGCAATGTCCCTTGCAATACTGGACTATTAATGTTGTCCCTTCTAAATCTACAGGATTACACCTTGGTGAAAAAGTCATCCGGCAATCCTCAGAACAGATCAGAAGGAAGGTCCAGATCCCAGAGCACCATTAAGATGCCTCCAGCTCAGTCACTGACCATTGAGAGGGAACGTGAGAAGATCCTAGAACTGACGGAGAAGATCATAGAGCTGCTGACCAGAGAGGTGAGGAAGGCTGGGACATTTATGGCCCCGACATGTGTATCTGTCACTCATTTATGTTCATGAGAGGGGGTGTTGCCTTTCATCTTGTTGCTATGTAAGGAGATTTCTAAAATGGTGTACTCTAACCGCACCCATATACCAAAATATAGAAGAGTGAGGTCAGCAGAGTATTAACCCTTTGCATGTTATGAATATTGTAATATCATAATATTTAACACTCACCAGGGTGAAGATTCCTTTCAGATTAAGGCTGAATTTCCAGAGGGACATGAAGAAAGTTTACACAGCGGCAATGATGTGCAGTGTAAGGAGCAGGAAATCCCTATAGATATGTCTGCAGGTGAGTCATAAACTGGATATCTTTATGTAGATTCCATTTCTGGGTTACTCAAGTTCTCACCTGCGTTCGGTTTTTTGTTTTGTTTTTTTGTCCACTTGGGGACCTAAAAAACCAAAACCCAATCTGCTTAAAAATCAGTTACCTACAGAAACCCATGGACCCCATAGACTATGATGAGGTCTGCTGGGCTACCCGCTCAGAACAAAGCGGGGTGTAGATCTCAGTGCTGGCACACTCCCATGAGATACCAGAATTATTAAGAGGGTCTCATAATAATCCCAATAATGTACAAACTGTATGCAACAAATGTCTGATCTGTGCAGGTTCCATTTCCAGTATTTCTGCCAGGAGGGACAACAGAGCGCTCTATGCATGTGGGTCTCCCTATTGATGGTGAACAGCTACACACAGGCATTTATGTTCAAATGGTTGGTGATCACACTCAGTGGCATTGCATATACTGCGCTTGATCCCCAAGTCACATGTATCCATATATTTCTAGGAGGAATAATAGAGGAACAGCACAACATCCAGTTATAAGAGTCGATGCCCCAGAAGTGTAATTTCATGGTGGCTACATGTCAGGTCCTCTTTAGATAGGCCTGGGCTGTACCATGGGGGTTACTAGTGGAGTTTGGGATCCTTTGTGATGTCTGTTATATGTTTCATCCACAGCCAATGCTCACAACGTCAGGAATTCCTCTTCAGATTGGGAAGGAGACGATAACAATGACTTGGATAATTCGCCAGGAGAAAACTGTAGTTTCCCAAATAGACATTTGGGACTTCAGGATGTGGATATAAATTATACTGTGGACATGGCCCCTGATAAATCCACGTTTCCTCCATACAGCACCGTTCACAGCGACAACATTTACACCTGTGCGGACTGCGGTAAATGCTTTATCCAGCAAGAGGCGCTATTGCTGCACCAGAGGGCTCATATGGAGGAGAAGTCCTATCCGTGCTGTCACTGTGGCAAAGGCTTCAAGAAGAAATCCAACCTTATCCAGCACCTGAAAATCCACACAGGGGAGAAACCGTTCCTGTGCTCCGACTGCGGGAAGAGTTTCACCCGTAAAGCTGACCTGATAAAATATCAGAGAATCCACACGGGGGAGAAGCCATTCCCATGTTCTGAGTGCGGCAAATGTTTTACCCAAGTGTCTGCTCTCATAAGACATCGGAGATTCCACTCAGGTGAGAAACCCTTTCCATGTCCTGGTTGTGGGAAAAGCTTTACAGATAAACAAACTCTAACTAGACACCAGAGGACTCATATTCGGGGGAATTTTTAGCATTTTGTTTAGATGAATTTTTTTTCCATTTTTGGGGGTTATGTTTGAGTTCTACAGTATATTTATGGTGACCCCAAATTCTTACTCTTTTTATAAATCTACGTGCTAATACTTGTGCAGTAAAACCACTGTCATAATCTTTGTTTCATTCGTGATTTATGACATTCTGTGATCTACAACCTGACAGGAAGGCTTTAGTTTCAAAAAGTAAAAAAAAAATTTTGATTTCGCAATCTCTTATCCTCATTTTTGGGTTCATAAGACTTTTTCATCAATTTTAGATTTTTTTTTTGTATGATGAGATGACCAGGATACGGAAATTCTAATGTTGGGTTTTTTGTTTTTTTTTTACCGTGTGGGATAAATAATATGTGCGTATTATTAAAGCATTATAAAAGATTTTTCATATTTTTAAAAAAATGTTTTTGAACATTTTATTTAACGTTATATTTCATTTTAAGGCTGAAGCCCCTTGTGGCATAAACACTGCAGCAAAAACCATGGTGTTTTTTACTCCCTGCAAAGTAGATGGGGTTCTAGCAAATTCCACCCATAAATTGTAAAAATATACCGGCAGCAGACATGCTGTGATTTCCAATACCATCATGTTTTTGGAAACCACAGCATGTCAATTATATCTATGGAAACACTGGAGGTATCGAAGTAGATAGTCCACAGAGAAAACCACAATGCGTTTCTGCTGCAGTTGTTCCTGCAGCACTTTTTGGCTGCGGCCCGCTAGGTTGGGGCTTCAGTCTAGGTAGACTTGATCATTTGATTGCCCCATCACTATATAATAAACTGCAATATATCTGTAATCCAGTGGATTATGCCAGGCACAGCCTAATAAAGGTACAAAAATGGCAGACCTAAGACCTTTTTAAGGCCTCAGTTGACCTGGAAACCTCTCAGCACCCCATAGTTGTGTTGTGGGGTGGTCAAAGATGAGCTGGCAACTGCATCCTATTCTGTCTTTCTAAAAACATAGATGCCATGGTTGCAGTTGACCAAGGATCAGAAAGGTAAATGGTCGGGATCTGCTATCACTGAAATGTACTGTGGATGGCATGGACTCTCTCAGCTCCAGAATTCACTCCTTCCCCATGATGTACATATACAGGAAATAGTACTAGGGGTTAGAGGAAATGGACACTTATTCACTGGTGTTGAGTAACAGTTTTCTGATGTTGAGCAGTCTAATACTCATCTCATCCTTCCAAAACTGACCTCCATCTCTGTGTCTGTGCCTGCAGTCGCAATGGGGCCCAGCAGCCTTAGGGGGTCCATAAGCACTGGCTTCAATATTGAGATTGCAGCTTCCATCTGGCCCATAAACCAAGGAGACCCACAGATTACCCTGACCACACTAAGGTTGGTCTTACACAACTCTATTGAATGTTCAGTCCGCAAGTTGCTGATCGGCAACATAGACTCCGCAGATTTCCATGTCCTGCTGCACTCGCCCATAGAGTTGTATGGGTGAGTCCGTGCAGTGCCGCAATTCACGGCCATTACGGACATGTCCTATAAATTGCGGACCACAGTTGCAGCCCGGCCACACCTTAGATAAAATATCCAGTGGTGTAAGAGGCCACATTGAATATAAAGTATCCGCAAATGGTCCGCAATTTAAAACCCTCAATTGCGGACCATTTGTGGACTTACATTACAGCCGTGTAAGACCAGCCTAAGGTGGATTAAACTCCTTATCATCTGGAACCATCACAATCAAGAATTTGCTGTAGGGATGAGGTAGGGGACCCTGGACAAAAGATTGCATCGGGCCCACTAGACTTTAGTTACACCACTGATTGCATGATTGCATTTATGTGTATTAGGGGATGGAAGAACAGTTGTCGGCTTGTGGAAGGTAAATGGGCGCCTGTAACATTCTTAATTCACTGTCCAAGAAGTAGAATTCTTTACACCCTTAGCAATTTGAAGAAAACAGCTACACAATGTCATCTGCCGACTGTCTGAAAGACTTAAAAAGAGAAGTAAGTTTTTTATGTTCTTGATCTACAATCAGACGCCCAATATCCTTCCCATAAGTTTCCTGTTTGATGTCTGATATATGAAATATGAAACACTTTATCATGATAAAGCAAAGTGTCTGAGCTGTAAGTAATGGCGAGTAGAGAAGAAATCACAAGTAAAGATGGTGAGGGGTCTTCATAAGACTGGCGGATTGTACGGCGATGGTGATGTGGCCTGCACCGGCACAGGGAGAACGTCATTCATCAGGCACTAAAAAAAGCCGTATACAGTGTGTAAAGGAAATACGTGAGAACAATCCACATGTACATGAAGCTGTCAGTGACATCATAGTGACATAGACATAATATTCATAACAAGGGTTGTTGTAATAATAAAGTGCAAAATCGACAACTAAAGAGGACAAGTGCAAAAAACAAACTGAAAAATGTTTTGCAAGAAAATATAATAATGTAAAAATATTATTATACCTTAATAAAAAATAAGGGAAAAACTGTCCTGTGAAGCTGGAGGTGACATTTTCTGATTGGTTTTATTTTTATGGTGTTCACTATGCCGCCACATTTATGTTATATTCTGTGGGTGGACGCAATTGCAGGGTATCAGAGGTGAATAGCTTTTTTTGTAAAGAAAGTCTCGCAAGCAAGAAAATCCCAGATTAAACCAACCCCAACACCTTAGGTTCCGTTCCCACAGAGTAACGCGCCGCTCATTCTGACACGTAAACACGTGTCAGAGTGAGCGCTGTAAAACAGAATCCCATTGACTTCAATGGGTGCTGTTTCACGCGCGCTACACTTTGAAATCAATGAGTAAAAAAGCCTCCCATTGATTTCAATGTGTAACACGCGTAAGACGGCACCCATTGAAGACAATGGGATTCTGTTTTACAGCGCTCACTCTGACACGTGTTTACGTGTCAGAATGAGCGACGCGTTACTCCGTGGGAACGGAGCCTTATAGTGATCAGTAGATAGCACTCCCTGTGTTCTCTGATCTTGTCTTGGTTTACAATGAAGTCTATGGAGAGGTGAAGAGGATAAGAGCAAAGGACAGAGGGAGATGTGAGACCATGTACAGCATCTAATGAGTTATTTCTTTCACCAGAATTGGATGATAATTCACCTGTTAGTCCAGCTCTGTATAGAAGTATCTGTATGTGCAGAAGGATCTGTTATTTCTGTCCCTCTGCCGCCCCCTCGCATCTCCATAGACTTATACTGCTTATAATTTAATGGGAAAGTCTAGTTCTTTTTAACTGACCCTAGTGGGAGCCAAGGGACCACTGATAGTCTATGCGCTACTACATCTTCCTGAACTTGGACCCATTCTTAAGATCTTAAATACCGTTTCCGTTGCTATTATTACAGGCTCAGGCTGCAGGAACTAGGTTTTTTTTTTTTTTGCTGTACTAGAATAAAGAGCTCAATAAAAAAAATTTGAGCAAAAATACTGGTCCTTGGGGGGTCCAGACGCCTCATAACCTGAGCTTGACCTTAAGGATAAACCATTAGTTGTAAAGCCTTAGAGATCCCTTTATGTTATGCCCTGAAGGCTGCTCAAGTGTCCCTCAAACAGTGAAAACAGTGCAGAGTTTCCCTACTATCCTGAGATAAGAACTGGACAGCTCCTTTAAGTGTCCTTATAAGAGACAAGCCACAATAGTGCTCACTGCACCACCATAACACAGTGTCCTCCATCCCAAGCAATGTTAGTCATAATAGTCATGGAGCCTCAGTGCAGTGCAGGGACTAGCACCATGTGCACACTGCTCCAGTAACAGCTATGTGATTTATTAAAGGGATTCTACCATTAAAACTTTTTTTTTTTTTTTTTTTGTGGATAAGAAGTCGGAATAGCCTTTAGAAAGGCTATTCGTCTCTTACCTTTAGACGTGATCTCTGCTGCGCCGTTCCTTAGACATAACGGTTTTTATGTCAAACAGCGATGAGGGCATCCCCACCGCTGCCAGAGAATTGTCTCCAGCGCCGCCTCTTTCTTCGTCCGCAGTGTCATCTTCAATGTCTTCTTCCGACACAGGCTCGTAACTTCTAGGCGTCGGGCCTTGAGCAGAGCAGACTGCGCAAGCGTTACAGGCCACGGGAAAATGGCCGCTTGCACAGTATTGTTAGCGGCCATTTTCCCGTGGCCTGTGCGCATTGAAGATGACGCTGCAGACGAAGAAGGAGGCGGCGCTGGAGACAATTTTCTGGCAGCAGTGGGGACGCCGCCCTCATCGCTGTTTGAGCGCTGTGGCTTGCCCCCATCGCTGCAAGAGAACTCATTTGCATACCGGTAAAAAAACGGTATTTCTAAGGAACAGCGCAGCGGAGACCAAGTCTAAAGGTAAGAGACGAATAGCCTTTCTAAAGGCTATTCCGATGTCTTATCCACACAGAAAAAGGTTTTAATGGTAGAATCCCTTTAAACATCAGTCCTGCTTTCTAATCCCGATATATCTGATTATGTGCGACGACGCCTTTAACCCAGATGTAACCTGGGAGTTGTAGTCTTAGACCTCCCCAAAGCAATCATATTTCTGGTGCTCTGAACTACAACTCCCAGCATTCCCTCTGGTCACTGCGGGAGCCGCGAAGGCAAAGATCAACGTGGAACGCACGAAGAAGAAGCCGAGGCTGATGGAACGCACAAGCAAGCAAAACTTTATTTGTAACTTCCGGTGTAAGCAGCACTAGCAGAGAACAGAGCAGACACAGGATGCCTGGGTGCAGGTATCTGTGCGAGAAATAAGAAATGCGATGAGCTGATGCACGGCGGGGCTTGTGAGGCGGGAAGGTAGGAAGCAGCCATAGGATATGGATTTACTGCTAGAATTAATATACATGATATATCTATAGTGTAAGGGACAAGGGGGGTCGTGTGCTATCACCAATAACCAATATACCACCACATCACTACTAACAGTATACTGCCATATAACCTGTATATAACCACTATACATCTCTAATAACCAGTGTACCTATAAGAAAATCACACAAATGCACCTTTTCTTCAAATCCCCCCCATTCTGAATTTTTTTCCAGCTTCCCAGTACATTGTACAGAAAAATTAATGGCAGCATCATGAAGAACTGTTTGTCCTGCAAAGATTAAGACCTCATATGGCTCTGAGAGCGGAAAAATAAAAAAGTTATGGCGTTTGGAAGGGGTGGGGGGAGTCAAAAACAAAAATGGGCACTAACCCCAAGTTCATTGGAATTAGGGTTGTATCGACACTATACATCACCATTACACAGTATACCTCTAGGTAATCTGTGTATCACTGTATGTCACCATTAACCAGTGTACCTGCTTGTGACCTGTATATCATCCCTATATGTCACCATTAACCAGTGTATCTCCATGTATCCTGTATATCACCATTAACTTCCCCAAAGGCCTAATAATGGAGTGCCAATGCGCCTCCGTGACTAACGTGCCATTCATGTATATGGGGCTGTAGACGCTGCTGGAGATTACAGTCCTTGCAGTCCCATACAAGTGAATGGAGCATCAATCACACAATTGCACTGGTGTTCCTTTCCTTTAGGTCCCCTGTCCTTCTGATAACTGGGGCCCCAGCGATTGGACACTTACTCCCTCCACAGGACAGGGAATAAGTGTCCATAATAGCACACCCCTTTATATTCATGACTATATTCCACCTCTAGGACTTGCATCTGTCTTGAGAACCCCAATTTTGCTTCCACAGTCAAGGGAGAAATGTCCGTATATTTACAGAACACTGTTAAAAATAAAAAGTCATAATTAACTCGCCTCACTAAATCTTGTGTTAATCTTGTTCCAACAGTGCCTGGGTTCCCAGCTCGCCGTTTTGTTCCCTATTGATACACTAGATGTGCTGTTTAGGCCGCCTGTAGCTCAGGTAGGTTACCACAGCGGTCAGTGATTGTCTCTTGGGATATGTCACTGTTCAAATGTCGTTACTGGAGCAGGAATCACAGAGACCAGCAGGGGAGTGGGCAGTGTCAGAAAGGGAGCGGGGGGATCAGTAAAGTGAGTAAAATTTTGGTGGTCTTCTTGTCAGTATTTTCTATCCGGATTTGTAAGCCCCAATACTTCTTGTTTAGTCCAAAATGACACTGGTAGATGATTCCCATTATTATTCACAAAAAAATTGAGGTTCACCCATCTCAGACCCTTGGCACAGATGTTACCTTTATTTACAGCTGCTTACATGCCCCTTTATTACAGGTTGTAAGCTAGTACTGGATTTGCTCACTATCTTCACAGGCCAACACGCTCTGCCTGTGAGACATTGCTGTGCTGTTCTGCTACTTACACAATCTGCTGCCCATTATGTGAAACGCTATCCCTCTAGAGACAGGGAACATTGGAGATAGCCAGGAGAGATGAGTGATATGTTAGATCTCATACTACAAAGGGGGGTGATAGAGGAAATTTCAGCTACATACAGTATGTTAGTAAGTCATATTGCATTGAATCCATCTGCACACATTTTGTAATGTTTGGAAATCCCCATTAACTATAACGTTAATTTTCTCCCCAACAGATTTCAAAGGAACCCTAGAAGGCTCCACATTCATGTTTTTTCTACAATATGAACGATAATCAGAATATTTTAGCAATATCCAGACTGGAAAATAATCATTTTGAAGTTTGCCCAACATGATCAACTGCATGGAGAACGTTACTAAGATATCTGTATCGGCCAATGAAGAGCATCTTACCAACACCAGTATGAACACTCCTGTAGATGATATACCATATTCTTCTATTAAGGAAGAACCATCTGACAAACAAAATCTCCTTGACACTGACCTTCATACCTATCAGTGTCCGACTCACGTAAAAGAAGAATTATGTTCTTATGTGGGAAACAATCGCCCCATGATTTCCACATCCATACATCATACTCAACCAGATATGTCTACTCAAGTTAAGGAGGAACCCTTCTCACCAGATAGTTATACACTAACCAATTACTCACCACAAGAACTATACTGTTTTAAGAAGGAATCCTTCACACATGACGGAGCAAATCCTGCCAACCAAGCACAATATATATCTATACATATCAAAGAGGAATTTGTCGCAACAGGGTCTGATGAGTTGGTTTATAAAGGAATCCATATGGGCACCAATAACAATATACAACCAGATCTTCATATTAAGGAAGAAACCATGACATGTGCTGGAGGAAATCTCATGGACAGTGACATTTACCTATCCACGGATCATACCCAACAACATCTACCACATATTAAGGAAGAATTGGTCTCCGATGAAGACACTAAATTCACAGAGCTCTGTACAGCCACAGATTATTTACAATATATGTCTCTCCATATTAAAGAGGAACCCATGTCGTATGACGGCGATATCACAGACCTTGACCTCTATGTACCGACAGGTCATACACAATACACCTTTTCTCATATTATGGATAAATCTACCTCCTATGAAGAAGTCAATTTGTCAAACATTGACATTTTTACCCCCACAGAAGATACCCAGTATACCACTCTGTCTACATTTACCGATGAGCATGAGAGTGAAGATCTAAGCCAACCGCAAATCGAGGAGGACTTGTTATGTTCTACTTGTGGAAAGTGGTTCTCAACTCTATCACTTCTTAAGAAACATCAGCAGATTCATACCTGTGAAACGCCATATTTTTGTACAGAGTGTGGCAAAAATTTTAGCAATAGCTCAAACCTGATAGCACACAAGCGAACGCACACAGGGGAGAAACCGTATTCTTGTCCAAAATGTAGTAAAAGTTTTAGTACCAACTCCAACTTGATAGCGCATCAGAAAACTCACACGGGGGAAAAGCAGTATTCCTGTTTCCAATGTGGTAAATGCTTCAGTAGTAATTCATACCTTGTTGTTCACCATCGAATCCACACAGGGGAGAAGCCGTACTCCTGCTCAGAATGTGGCAAGCGCTTTACCAGCTACTCAGAACGCAACAGACATCAGAGAATCCACACCGGAGAGAAGCCGTATTCCTGTCCAGTGTGTGGGAAAGGCTTTTTAAGCAGCTCTGAGCGAAACAGTCACCAGAGGATCCACACCAAGGAGAAACCCTATTCTTGTATGGTTTGCGGGAAATCTTTTATCAGGAACTCCGACTTCATCAAACATCAGAGGATTCACACAGGGGAGAGGCCGTATGTATGTTTAGAATGTGGGAAATGTTTCCGTAGCTCCTCCGAACTTAATAGACATCATCGCTTCCACACGGGCGAAAAACCATTTTCTTGTCCAAGTTGTGATAAATGTTTCCTCAATAATTCCAAACTGGCGCAACACCAGAAAAGTCACACCGGAGAGAAACCATTCGCTTGCTCTGAATGTGGGAAATGTTTTTCCAGTAATTCCCATCTGATTAGACATCAGAGGATCCATACAAGGTAGACAACGATCTATCCAATGCAGTGGAAGAGCCCACTAACTCTTAGATACGTATAGTGAAGTCCACTTCTACGGCGTCCAGATAAGGATGACGCCATTAGATTACTGCACACGTTTAGAAACTAGGACCACGTTTGACTATGTTGTATTGATAAGTTCTGAAATTAGTTCTCGGTTTAAGGTTCGTGACACCAAGCTTTCCCAGGATTAGGATGAAGATCCAAGTCTGGCATGACGTATGTTATCCAAAGACTTGAAAAGAGCTAACCACTTTGCAGTTTCCACATATAGAATGTGGTCCTCAATCTTCTGTGTTTACCTCAGGGTTTGGAAGTTCAGGTATCCATCCCCCCATTCCCCCCCTCCATGTTCAACGGTGCTGACCTATGCATGTGTGTTCTGCGTTGCCTCGGTTATCTCTCATCGGGATGTCCTATTGATGTGATTGTTCATGTTGTTTTAACTATTAAACAGTTCAAATGGTTAACTTCAAATAATCCCAACCCCCCTCCCATGCTAAGTAAACAAGGCATCAGAAGGTTTGTTAAGAAATGGTTTTGTTAGTAAAAACTAAATAAAAAAAAGTTCTCAAATATTTTTCTCAATGGTCTGTGTTATGTTCTCAGGCTCTCCTCAGGTGGGACTGCACGAATATCTTAGAAATTAAAGGGTTTCTATCATTAAAATGACATTTTGTGTCCCTAACACATAGGAATATGGTTAAAAGGTGGCGGGAAATGATCCAGAGGAAGTGGATGGGCTCGGCATGGTGTTGGAACTGGGCCTGCACAATAAGAATGGAACTAGCACCTGGCCTTTCTGTGTCTCTAGACTCCGGCCGCTGATGCATTAAATTGGTGGCAGATGAAGGGGGACAAGAAACTGGGGACAGATGGAGGGGGGCATTAAACTGGGAACAGATGGAGGAGTGGACATTAAACTGTGGGGGGTAGCTGGAGGGGAACATGTCAGACTCTAGTTGCCCCTCAGTTTATTGTCCCCCTACAACTACCCCCACTGTTTAATATCCCCCTCCAGCTGACCAGTTTAATGCCCCTCTCTAGTTTCCGCCAGTTTAAACTAGGGCACGAGGAGAGGGATTTAATACTGTGGGGCAATTGGAAGGGGGCATTATAATGTGGGGTGTATGTTAGGGTGATTGTAGGAGCATTATATTGTGTGGAGGCTCATGGAAAAATGGATGAGAATGGGCGGAGTCAATGTAGAAGTGGGTTGGAGCTATATTTGCTGTGGCTCGCACTTTGTCCCTCTTTCTGTACTAAGAAAGTTGGGAGGTATGTTCTAGTGAGACATTTTACTGTGGGTAGCAAACAATATATGGAACATTACACTGCGAGGGTGAGATTGTAGTGTAGGCCTTATACTGTTTCGGATGCGTTATATCATGTGGGGGGCATCAGGTTGTGTGGCAGACATTGTGCCAGGCTTGGTTACCTAAGGAAACCCGCAGACCCCATAGACTATAATGAGGTCCGTGTGGTTTTTGCTCAATTTCCGCACAAAATATGCGGAGAGAAAAGTGACGCTTGCAGGAAACCACATGGACCTATTATAGTCTATGGGGTCCGCGGGTTTCCCCAGCTAACCACTTTTTTATGTGGATTAGGTTTCCATTCGGAGGGTCCCCAAGCAAATTTCCCAACCGGAAACCCGAACGCTGATGTGAATGGGGACTAAGCAACAAATTACCACTGAAAAAAAAACTTGCTGGTTCAGTTTTGAAGCTTTGTGAATGTTCCTGCACTGAGGACCCATAGACTGTATTTTACTGATGGTTCCTGTTCACACTATATACTCTAGGCTGGCATTTTGATACAGGGGCATAAGACAGACTCTACTGTAGGGGTTTCTATGGCTGCCATGATAATAGCACTTATTTCTGAGACACTTCTTGGCATAGCGTCCAGATGATGATGGACAGCACATCACATACTGCAGGCACAGAACAGCAGGTACTGCACATGCACTTCCCGGAGTGAACAGCAGAGGGCACGGTAAGCAGCAGACTCAGCAGAAGCGACGAATCACAGAGTCAGCGCTGGGTGACCGAGGCGAGTACAGACAAGCCTGATCTCTGGAGGACCGGAAGTCTGGTGTGTATAAGGCTCGGAGCGTCCTAAGGAGACCGAGCAGGTAATAAGAGCTTATTACTAGCAGACTGAGGCCATCTGCATGGGATACCTAAAGGGAAGCCACAGCGCCCCCAGGACCTGACCAGGCACAGAACCCCCACTGCATGGCAGCCATAGTGCCCATATAATAGTGACAACTACTACCCATATCTATGGCAGCCATAGTGCCCACATAACAGATATCCACAGGTCCTCCATTACAATAACACCTACAGGACCCCCATATCTATGGCAGCCACAGTGCCCACATAACAGATATCCACAGGTCCCCCATATCTATGGCAGTCACAGTGCCCTCATGCCCCCCAGTACATGGACAATAAGTTGGATTCCACATGTTTTAAAACGTGTGACCAATCTATGCATAAGCATGCCCTAAAAGCGGCACTGACCGGCCCTCATAGCTGTGACCACTCTATGGCCAATGTCCTTATCACTGCAAGAAAGGAACCTGCAGAGCGCAGCGTCAGTGAAGGAATAAACCTGCTGTGGTTCTTAGACACAAATTCTTGTAATGTGAATTATGAGGCCATGTTCACACTACCATAACTAACACAAGGCTCAGTTTTTTTACAGCCAATTTGTATCTGTCGATTGAGGGATCCGCGAAAATGGACAAAATTCGGAGATGTGAATAGAAAAAAATTGAATAGAAAAAAAATGTGTGATGGCAGCTGCAAATGTGACCTCCAGACGTCTTGTGAACAATAGAAATAATTTTGGCATTGCTGCAGCTGTGACTGCCCATAGTATAAAGCTGTAGCATCTCATTTATACAAAAATGGCCTGGAAGTGGTTAAAGTTTTTCTTCAGCTCTGACATTTCATTCTGACCTGTGCGACCCTCTCCTACCTCCAGAACGAGGGTCGAGACCCTTCACCATGCACATGTGCAGCTCTCCCCATTCACGTCGGTGGCCGTTCTGAGCACCCTAACCTGGCTGTTTCTGGAATTCTCATAGAATTTAATGGAGACCCCGTCCCCACGTCCCCTTATTTATAAGATCTTTAGGGCATATCCTGTCCCCATCCCCCCTGCTATGATTGACAGGGCCAGGTAGTGGAATCATAGCAGGGAAGGAGGAATTTTTCATTGAGATGAGAGTAATGGTGAAGCCTTCATTGCTCCAAAGTGCTAACATATATATTTGGTATAAAACTGATACCACAGGAATGGAGGAAGCAGTGGGGGAGGGGAGAAATGTTTTATTTAGGTGAGCCTGGTCTGGTGGTGACCGTTCTACTGACAGACTCCCTTCAGGGATTTTGTTAGCTGAAGGTGTTGTTGGAAGAGAGTAATGGTGCCGTCATCTAGTCTTTCACAATGACATAATTGATTATGTCATCATTGGCGCCATCAATGATATCGTAATTTGTTTCTTGAAATCAAACTTGATTTGTTCATTTAAACAAAATTACCCTGGCCGATCAGCTTCATTGTGTTGTGTTCTCTCCTGATTCCTTCTGTTTACAGAGCTTTTTCAAGGTAGCCCCACCTGTATGTCCTAGAGGTCTTCTTCTGCACATGATATACAGCGCTCCTTGCAGATGGGGAAGGATCAGCACCAGCTGACTGACCGGATATTAAACCTCACCCTGGAGATAATCTTCGTGCTGACAGGAGAGGTGAGGGATCCTGGAAAATATATCGCACAACTACTGAGATTGTCTCGTAAGGAGGTTGGGCCTGATCTGAAGAACAGTGATACTGAAGTGATACCTCTCCATAGCATAGCTCATCAGTATCAAGTCAGTTGGTGTCTAACACCCAGACCCATCCTGAACAGCTATTTCAGCCAGCAGAATCCATATACAAAGTATACAGCTGGCAGCAGTTCTGAATGGGAGAGGGGCTGTATCTCCAGGCACCACCTCTACAGTGTACAGAGCTTCTGGTGGCTCCTACCACTGCAGCCCAGCTATCTGCTTTAATAGGAGCAGGGTTGCTTCCAGCTGTATATCTCATATATGGCATCCAGAACCCAAATTTGACGATGACTGGGTGTTGGATCACAATCAAACTGATACCGATGATCGATCCTGTGTATGAATTTTATTCAGGTCCTGGAAATCCCTTTTAATTTGTTTTATTTTGTAGGATTATGGACCTGTGAAGAAATGTAATGAGAATGTGAAATCCAGTGGGAATTCCCATGAGCCTGGAGAATCCAGTGAGAGCCAGAGCCCCGTGAGGAATCCTCCACCTCAGTCACTGATACATGAGAGGACTAAAGAGCAAAAGGTCCTGGACCTGACCAACAAGATCATAGAGCTGCTGACTGGAGAGGTGAGAGCTGCTGGGGAATGTCGGGACATTATATAGTAACACAAGGGATGACGTGTCTGGTGATGACTGTATCATTGTGTTGTCAGGTTCCTATAAGGTGTCAGGATGTCACTGTCCATTTCTCTATGGAGGAGTGGGACTATATAGAAGGACAGAAGGACCTGTACAAGGATATTCTGACCACATCACCAAGTAAGAGGCCGTTTCATTGTCTGTTTGTGGATATCTGCAGTTTGATCTCATTTGTTTTTAACCACATTTATGGATCCATCTGAGCTTGGGAAGGAAACGCCAGAAGAAGAGGAGGAGGAGGGCTGCTGTCTATTCTCAATGGCCATTTAGTTCAATGCCTATTAAAGGAATTGGACTAAAGTTACATATTTTCCCCCCAAAGCCCAGTATCTCCCCATCATGCCCCCATAGACTTACTATATAACCACCTCCTATGTTTTGAGTAAAATAGGCTGTTACGTTTGAGTAAATATGGTGGTCTGCCACTTCACACTGAAAGCCTACCCCTGGGCATGTGACTAAGAGTCACCTAAGATGGCAGAGGAACGAGACTTCTGTGCTCTGCCAAGCTAATAATGGCAGCACTGGGGGACCCTCCATGTATAAGTAAGCATGTGTATCCCGTGCACAGTCCTCTCCCCACAAAACCCTTCTGTTCTGTGAAGGTGTAATGACCCACAAGGTCTCGACAATGACTGCTCTTATGGTGTTACTTTACATTTTTCTTTCTTTTTGAAACAGATTTGCCCAGGGCTTTATGTGAACTTGGAGACTTCCACTCTCGTGTTCCCTTGCTGCATCACTTCAAGGATGAGCACAGTTTTTTCCCGACGACTCAGGAATTGAGATGTTCATCAGTGAATGAGAATATGATACACCACTGGGACACTGTTACCACGAAAGCGTCTTCTTTTGAGGCGAGATGTCTTACCACTCCACCCACATGGCCTATAAAAGAAGATAAACCAAGTTTCATCGGGACATCATACAATGAGTATGATTTAGGGTATAAAAAGTCCATAAATCCCTGCTACTCCATATTCTTAGACCATACATATCCAATAACTGCAAAGAATTACTCTTTAATACTGGATAAACTACTGACAGACTCTGACATTCCCACAAATCTTACACAGCAGGATCCGACTTCTCAGGTTAAGGAGGAACCACAGTTATATGGTGAAGGAAGTCTCACATACTCCGACCTCAACACTTCGGCAGGTCTTATACAATATAAAGCTGTCCATATTAAGGAGGAACCAGTGCCCTGTGAAGAAAATCCCAGTGTGGCAAATGGCATGCAAGAATATCAGTGTACTCCTATTAAGGAGGAACCAGTCTCACGTGATATATCTAATCTCACAGATTCTTATCCATCCACAGGACTTACACGTGATATTAAGCCGGAATCAGTCTCCGATCTTGGAGGCCATCTTGAAAACACGGCCCATTACAATCCCATGTACCAAACCCACCAAAATACCGAGCATCATTTCCAAGAACAACCATCAGAAATTGAGATATATTTACCAGCAGATACACAACATACAAATAGCAGCAAAAACCTCCAAAGAAAACGTGTGCGGCAGCGCAAACAGACAGACAAGCCGTTTTTATGCACCGAATGTGGGAAAAGTTTTCTGTGTAAGTCAGGACTTTCCACACACAAGAAAATCCACATGTTCCGTAAGCCGCACACTTGCTCCGAATGCGGCAAATCTTTCCTAAGTCATTCGTATCTCGTAAGACATCAGAAGCTTCATTCTAGAGAAAAAACACATTCTTGTGAAGAAGCAGCTAAGTTTTTTGGGAAAGCATCCAATGTCACTAAGAAAGCCCCATATTGCTGCGCCAGATGTGGAAAACGTTTTATCAGCAATTCGTATCTGATCCGGCATCAGAGAAGTCACGGACTCGAGAAACCGTTCGCCTGCTCACAATGCGACAAATGGTTTTCCAGCAATTCTGAACTGGTCGGTCATCAAAGACTTCACTCAGAAGGAAAAACCTTCTCCTGCCCCGATTGTGGGAAATCTTTCATTAAATTCAAAAACCTTTTACGACATCAAAGACTGCACACGGGGAAGAATCCGTTCTCTTGTATCGAGTGCGGGAAGCTCTTCACCAGTAACACCTATCTGTTACGCCACATGAAGCTGCACACAAGTAAGAAGACCTCTTATCCCTGCCCAACCTGCGGAAAGTACTTCAACAGTAACCTAGACCTCATTATACACCAGAGAATCCATGCCGCCGGGAAACCGGGGACAAGCTCTGAATGGCGCAATTGTTTTATCCGTAAACTAGGCTTTGTGATACATCAGAGGAACCACGCCAAAGAAAAGCCTTTCTCATGTCCTGAATGTAAAGAACGCTTTGTAAAGAAGATTCATCTGTTCCGTCACCAGAAAGTTCACAGCGAAGAGAAATCTCTGCAAACATAAGAAGAGAAATCTCCGAGGATAGGAATCGTATTCTATGCAGAAAATTAGAAGATTCGCACGCCCATCGGCTTATCCGCTACAAGAGGCGCACACATATAAAGAGGCCACTATATCCCTTTACCTACAATGAGACCTGCCGGGTGTACGTTCTTGTATACCGAAACTATCAAAAGATTAAGTTGGACTTACTGCACTTTTTTTTGTGGAACTTTTCAATGCACAATACAGCGCAGATGTGAACACAGCCTTACATTGGATGATGTCATCATATATATATATAATATATTCTATATTGGCCTCTATAGAATGAGATGGTTACTATTCTCTTATTTCTCACATCTGTACTTTTGTGATTACCACTGATATATATATATATATATATATATATATATATATATATATATATATAGGAGATACAGTTGTAAAATATATATTTTACTATAGAGTTTTATATATGTGTAGATACAGAGTATATTATGTCTTCTGGCATCACCTCTTATCTGGTTCGGTTGCACCTTCTTCTCCCCATTTGCATTGTTTTCTGCTAGGATTATATTTAGGTGCCTATACACACAAGGGAAAATGTGAAAATCTTATGTATATGTATATAGGAGTCTTCCAACTCTCACCATTAAATGAAGGGGAGAAGACAGATTGGGCATGCTGAGTTACAATGCCTGATCCTTTTGTTCTCAGGGATGATAGGCCACTGGCGGCTGCTTTTTCCCCTCTACCCATGGATAGTACATGCAAGCTCAGCTGAAAGGAGGATGCACGTGAATGGGGGAGTTGGAAATATAGATGGCTGCCAAATGAGCCAACCGTTATCAAAGGTTAATGGGCAGTTGAGCTTAACGTACTAGGAAGGGTAGTCAGTGGGGACAGGACATTATTTCAGGGATGTGAGTCAGCTCCTTCTGGTGAAAACACAGAATAGCCCTACAATAGCTTTCATTTAAAAGGTGACCCATTTTCCTAACAGCAGGGGACGAGAGCCTATCTGGCAATGTATGGACCCCTCACCCCTCTCCTTATAGTAAAGGGGCACAATAATAAGTGGTGGTCTCAGTACTTGGACCCCCATTGCTTCCAACTTCTGAGAGGTCACTGACACCTCAAAAAACGCTTTGGGAAATTGTAGGTACTTAAAGGGGCTGTCCAGTTTCAGTAAGTCATCTGTCTGGTTAGAAGTTGTATACCTGTGTGTATATTGAACGGCCATGGAAATATTGACAGGAAGCCGAGATCTAGAAAACCAGGAGGAATTGCTATAGAAGTTATATTGGAAAATTGTCCAACTTTTCGTTAAATAATCTTTTTATTGATTTTTCAAATTACTGTATTTTTCAGACTGTAAGATGCACTTTGCTAAAAATCCCCTGCATGTTATTGTCCAAAGACCGACTGGTCAGTAGGGTCTGACTCCTGACCCCTGCTAACACAATGTAATACCACATTAGTGCCCCCCACACAATATAATATCACATTAGTGCGCGCCCCCCCCCCCCCCCACACACACACACACAGTATAAAGTCCAGGTATATTGTGTGGCAACAATAGGACATAATTCCAGGTGAAGGCCACTATTGGGGCTTATTATGTACTTGCGCCTTAGCTGTTCTCTAATAACCTCCTTCGTCTTTACTATTGTACCAGTTTGTGACCTTGGCTCCTTCTACTATGTTTGACCTCCAGGATCCACCAAATCTAGAGAACATCTTATACTCAGAGGCGTCCTATCATCTAAAAAATGCAGTAGCTTTTCTCATTCCCTTAAAGCGCTGTTCTTATGGTCCCGTATACCTGGGCCTTGCACCCCTCTTATTGTTTAGTGCTCCATAGTGTCAGTAGGGATTTCACCCCCGACCTCTTGTTTACAGGTGAGGCTTGCGAGCTTCAGCACCATTTGTTTGTTTTTGTCTCTTTTTCTCCAATGTTTAAAATCTTTAATAAACTTTAATTAAACATAAAAAATACAGCATAGGTGACAAAGCATGTGACATAGGTGCCATAATTCTAATAAAAATCCGAGTCTAGGACCCAATAGTTGGGCACCATACAACAGAGGGCACTTACTATTATGTATTCCAGGGTCTAATCTCTCTACAATGTAGGCAAATAACGTATCTAAAGCTGACAACTACGTCACAGTTTGTTACGTGGGTGAGGCCAGAAACTAGAGTAAAGGCTGGGACTGAGTAGGAATTCATAGAAGAAGGCGGCCGTCATTTTGGGGTTACTTTACCAACCTGTAGATGGCAACAAAAAGATGTCACCCAGAAGTGGCCTGAGTACTACAAGACATGGCCTGAGATTCCTTTC
Source organism: Leptodactylus fuscus (assembly GCF_031893055.1). NCBI lineage: Eukaryota > Metazoa > Chordata > Amphibia > Anura > Leptodactylidae > Leptodactylus > Leptodactylus fuscus. The sequence continues at coordinate 35,387,381 of NC_134274.1, forward strand.
TCTGATCCATAGAATGTTGTTATAGGGCAGAATGAATATGTTCTTAGTGTAATAATAGGGAGTTGTTCAGACAGCATCGAGCAGTTATTGGAGTTGTACAAGAAGCACTGCCTGTAAATCTGCCCCAATTGTAGTAAACTGGTTCCGATGGTTGTTTATGAACAAGAACAGTTACTTTGGGCTTATTTTTGTATATTTGTTTGTTACAGTGACATCGAGATCACTAAGATGTGTCACAAAATCTACGTCTACATAAATAAATAATGAAGACTCTTCTTATTGAATTTTCTTTATAGAATAAGCTCTTGCCACCCACTTGTGTAAATCTGCCTGAGACATAACTGCAGGACAAGGTCTCGAGAAATGCGACACGTCTGCCTGCTATATCTCCCCGTATTGTAGTCTTTGTACTTGCAGAGTATTGGAAATGCACCCGAGCGCCCAGAAGTCCCCTATGAGGTCAAAATGAAAAAAAGTAATACAAAGTTCTAGAAAATATTTTAAAGAGACAAAACCGCACAAAAAACTTGGTCTTTGTATGTAAAATTATAAATGTTACAATCAGATAATTGGTCGTTGTGTATCAGTAATGGACGAGGCAAAAGTAAAAGTCAATCCATCAAACTCCCAAAAATGGAATTAAAGACTCATCAAATATTGTTAAGATGGCAGCAGCTCGGTCTCCTCTACATTATGGCCAGAAGCTTTGAGACTGACACAGGTTCTTGTTCTTACACAGTTTGTTGCTTCAGTTTTTAGATGTTTCTTTGGTTACTGAAATATAGTTCTAAGAACTTTTAATTGCCGAAGACATCGATGTAAGGTAAAGACTCGATATGTACAGGGCTGACCCTTATTTTTTTAGACTTCTTCACTTCCTCCTCAGCTACTGGGCCGAATCCTGACTGATGGGAACTCCTTCTTGTCTACTCAATACTTGGAGTTTATTACAATTATGGTGCTTTATGGACAGTGTAAGGCTGAGGCCCAACATTGCGGAAATGTTGTTTATTTCGTTGCAGATTTTGCTGCAGTTTTTGAGCCAAAGTCAGGAATGGATTGAGAAGAAGGGAGAGACAGAAGAACTTCCTGTATATTTCTTGCTCCTTTTGTAGCCAGTCTTGGCTTTGGCTCAAAATATTACAGCAAAATCTGCAACAACAAAAAACGCGTTTCCACATTATGGGGCCTAAAGGACGCTTTGTGGCTTGCCAGGAAACTGTTGCACCATGGATACTCTAGATAACAGAATTGGTTCTCTTAGGATGATTTTCCTGTGGCCAAATGGACAATCGTGTAAAAGGCCACAGGAAAATGGCTGCCGCACATGAGCAGTTGGTGCTTTCGGTTTAAGACACATAGAAGAGGCAGTTGTGAGAAGATGGAGGGGGTCACTGGAGAGTCTGCAGGCAGCGCAGGGGACGCCCCCAGTGCTCTCTGCAGACTTATTTGCATACAGTGAAAACCGGGAGTATCACCGGAGCGGAGAAGACTTGCTAAGGTAGGGGAAGAATAGCCTTTCTTAAGGCTATTCCAACATGGTAGACCGGAAAAAAGGGATTCTAATGATAAAATCTCCTTAGGCCAAAGCCAAGAGAGGATGGAGCAGAAGGAAGATGTATAAGAGTGTGGTATATACACGTCCTGTTCCTTTTGTAGCCAGTCTTAATATGAGATTAAGATATCACTCACAAGTCGCCACTTCCTTACTAGTGACTGTTGGGGCCACCGATTGGGGGGATACAGGACACCCAGCGGGGGAGGGGGTGCCAACAGGGGCCAAAAGGACAATGGACCACTGGGGACAGGTAGCTATTCCTTGTTATTTTACCCTTCCCCCGGCCTCCAAACAAATTGCTTTAATTCCTAGACAATTCCTTTAAGAGATCCCACCTGAATAGAGACAATGATAGCCTCTGTACAGTGAATGGGGGTCTTTAAGTGTTTGCAACACCAGGAGCTTTCCAGGCACTTAAAGCATAGTGTGAACAAGGCCTGATCTGCCCACAACAGCAGGAGCTGCACATCCCCGGAACACACAAGGCAGCAAGAGCCCTGTACCGGGGACACTGGGGTATAGGGCAGTGGTCACACCTGACAGCACTAGACCCCTTCCTCTCACTGCAGCGCTCTAGAGCACAGACAGCAAACACCTAACATGCGCCTGCGCGTTACCCACGGTCATGTGACTCAGGCAGATCACGTGCTTCGCAGACGTCAGGCGGTACTTCCGGTTCCGGAGAAGGTTTATACGTTCACGTGAGAAGGAGCTGCTCAGCAGGTGAGTGTGGATACTGACTGATATAAACCGCAGGATCATGGCCGCCAGGACTGATGTACCTGGAGCAGTCATGTAGTCGGTAGTCGTAGCAGCAGCCATTACTGGCCTCCTGTGTACAGTCCCTCTGGCCACGACCCTCAGCTCACAGTATAATCCCCCTCCTCACATTCCCACAGCAGCAACACACAAAGATTATTTATCTGCAGCTGCTTTAACGTCATTGTCCTGGCCAATGCCTGAGCCTTAAAGGGGACGTCCATTTATTATGTTTTATTAATTAGACTGGGGGAGGGGGAAAAATCAAGTAAGCAAAAACCTTCCTCTGCTGCCCCCTTTTTTTCTTCCTGTGGCCTATGGCCGGGTTCATGCGGGGTTTTTTGGACCGTATTTTCACGCGGAGGCTGCCTCAGATTCTGGTCCAAAAACAGCTAGTCACAGTGAACCAGCATCCAGTTGTGGAATTCTGCTCCGGATTAGTTCCAAATGCATGGACCTAGTTGGGAGGGAGGTGTCGCGAGGCGGACGATTCCGCCTCAGAATCCGCCTGAAGAAAGGGCAGGTCGCTTCTTTTTGTCCACGAGCAGGAACAAACCACTCATGGAAAAAATAGGTGACCGGCTCCCATTGATTTCAATGGGAGGCGTTTTTTTAAGCCGGATTCTGATGCAGATTCCGCATCAAAATCCAGCCCAAAATACCCCATGTGAACCCGGCCTATCAGTTCTCTTCAGCTGATCCAGTGATTCTTGGATTTCAGACACAGATGTGCAGTCTGAACCACTGCATATCAGAATTAATAGCGCCATGGGTCAAGTAGTAAAGTCTATGTCAGATTTGCACTTCACATGAAGGTTCCTTCATTCCTCTCCATCTAACCTGTGGATAAATGTTATCTTCTCTCTTATTCCAGGTAACTAAGATGTCTTCAGATGACCCACTTAGTGGAAGCGCTGAAGCTGGAGGGTCATGGCCGTCTTCCAGTGGCCCGTCCACTAAGTTTGAGTTGGAGAAGGAGACTGAGCTGCGTCTAGAGGTGGAGGGCTCGGCCCCTGTGCAGGTGGAGCTGATCTCTGGACTAGCCGAGGTGTTTGGCACAGAACTGACAAAGAATAAGAAATACACATTCCCACCCGGGAGCAGAGGGGCTGTGTTTACATGGCATGGGTGCACTGTCCAGCTATGGGGGAGCCCTGATGTGGCTTATGTGTCCAAAGATACCCCTATGTTGCTGTATCTCAACACCCATGTGGGTCTAGAGCAGATGCGGACTCAGGCAGAACGAGAAGGAGAGCGCGGTCCCCGCGTGTTAGTGGCCGGCCCTTCAGATGTGGGAAAATCTACACTTTGCCGCCTACTATTGAACTATGCTGTGCGGAGAGGTCGTAGACCAACATTGGTGGAACTGGATGTGGGGCAGGGCTCAGTGTCAGTCCCGGGCACAGTCGGGGCTTTGTGTGTGGAGAGACCAGCAGATGTAGAGGAAGGATTTTCGGCTCAGGCTCCTCTTGTCTATCACTTTGGATCTACAACTCCAGGGACAAACATCAAGCTGTACAACAAGGTGAGTCGGGGCCTGTCTGGTACATTGGCAGGTGCAGCCATAGCTTTTAGGGTCTCCATGTAAGAGAGAAGTTGTCTGAACCCGCTGAGTGCGGTGGGACCAGCCATCGGTGCATGGGGGCTTCCACTCTCCTGTGATACTGGTGAAGGATTGGCCATGTTGAATATTAGCAATATTAGGCCACCAATCTTAGACATCAGATAACCCTTTAGGTTTCTGTTGAGGAATTACTATCTGGTTTATCTGACTGTAATTTCTAACCTCTCTGTCTCTTCGCCCTCAGTTGACTTCCCGCCTGGCTAATGTCTTCAACCTTCGATGTGAAGCCAATCGTCGAGCGTCGGTCAGCGGCTGTCTGATAAACACCTGTGGGTGGGTGAAAGGATCGGGGTATCAGGCCCTGATACATGCAGCCTCTGCCTTTGAAGTGGACGTTGTCATAGTCCTGGACCAGGAACGTCTGTACAATGACTTACGGAGGGATCTTCCCCACTTTGTTCACACGTTGCTTCTTCCAAAGTCTGGTGGAGCATCCGAGCGCTCTAAAGAATGCCGACGGGAATCCAGGGACCTGCGGGTGCGGGAGTATTTCTATGGCCCACGGGGATCACTTTATCCTCATGCCTTTGAGATAAAGTTCTCAGAGGTGAAAGTTTATAAAGTTGGGGCTCCATCTATCCCCGACTCTTGTCTCCCACTGGGAATGTCCCAAGAAGACAACCAGCTGAAACTGGTGCCTGTGACACCGGGCAGGGACATGGCGCATCATCTCCTGAGTGTTGTGCCCATAGATGGCGGCACCGCAGATGAGGGATTGGAGGAAAAAAATGTCGCCGGCTTCATTGTCATCACCGGAGTAGACACTGAAAGACAGACATTGACCGTGCTCTCCCCAGCCCCGCGACCATTACCTAAATGTGTCCTACTTATTATGGATATAAGATTTATGGATATGAAATAATGTACAGAAAACCATTGGCAGTATGTGATGGGGGAGGGAGATGTTTTAGGTTTTAATAAAGAAGGTTTAATTTAATATTTTTTTGCTTGGCTGTAAGTGACTGATTTATTATTATTCTGACTTGTATTTATAGAGCGTTAACACAGACACAAAACAAGTCTAAGGCTAGGTTCACACTAGTGTTCAGTCTGCATGGAGACCTGAAAATTGTAGTGTTACCTGTGAACCTCCTAAACTATAATGGCGTTCACCAGGTTTTCCATTGAAATCAGCGGAGAGAAAAGTCTTCCTTGCAGGACTTCTCGCCGATGATTCTGTTTCCGGAAACAGAATGTCACCAGCACCACCTCCCACCCCATCATACTTACCTGTCTGCCTGTCCACATCACTTCATTCAGGGGGGCTGGCTCCTCTCCTCTGATGTCTGCTGACTCTATTGCACAGGCGCCGGCAGAAGTCAAGAGAAGAAGGATCCAGTGGGCGCAGAAGAAAGCGATCTCCAGGACAGGAAGGCAGGTAAGTATGATGGGGTGGGTGGGCTGAGTTGGTTAGGAAGGGCTAGTACTGGGTGAGCTAGCTAGGAAAATGGAGGAAGTGAGAGGGGGTAGTTGTAGGATAAAAGAACAGGGAACTGCATCATGTAAACAAATGCAGTGTGTATTACTGCTTATAGAGAACAGATTCCTCAAACCTTTCAGCCTTGGCCATTGTCAACCTAATAAATAAAAAAGTCCTTGAAGAGCAACTCACAATTCCCACTTGAGAAAACACTAAGGGGGCATTCATACAGAGTAAAGTGGCGCTGATTCTGCCACGATAACTCACGTTTTTTTCCCCACGCGGAACACATTGAAATCAATGGGTTAAAAAGCCTCCCATAGATTTCAATGTGCAGAAAACGGAACCCATTGAAGTCAATGGGAGTCTTTTTATCAGCGCTAATTCTGCCACGAGTTAGTGTGGCAGAATCAGTGCCACTTTACTCCCTGCGAATGCCCCCTAATGGAGAAATGATTGGTTTGTGTCTCCTCAGTTTTTCTTTTGTCCTCACCAGCCATGTCTGGTTTTGCAGTTCCAGCATTTATGTCATGCCACCACCGCCATAAGTCCGCTGCGTCCGGTTGCAGTAGTCTGTTATTTATTTATTTTTTTAAAAAAAACAATCTCAAGAAAGTATAAAGTAATAGCAGAAGTAATCCTCCATAATCCCACACCACTTGCTACATCCCCAATGGTCTTTGTATCCCAGACGTCAATGGTGACATCCCCTCATGGAACAGAAGTGGTCAGCGCTGCCGCACAAAGTGAACAAGAAAGGCAGGACAATAGTGCCATGGATGTAATAGAAGGGTGAACACGAAAAGTTGTATCGTCACCCTGCTCGCACCAAAAGCATATAAAAATATATAAGTATATGTGCAGCTGAGGTTCTTGGTTAACATTATGATCAAATTGTTTAAAGCCATCTATCAGTGACAAGAAAACCTCTATAGATGGGACCCTGCATTACGTGGAATTGTCTCTGGGCCTTGGTCTCCCTCGAATTAAAGGGGTTGTCCAGGAGAAAATGATCTTTGTAATATAAGCTTCCCCCCCCCCCACCTTCTAAATTACTTAGGTTGCCAAAAATCTATAATTTACCTAGATCACCGGGATGGTCATGGGAATTTTTCAGTGACGTTCTATTTCCCCGTTTTCGGAAACAGAACATCACCAATACTAACCCACCCAGCCCATCATACTTACCTGTCTTCCTGATCTTCTGGGCATGGCCGACACTCTGTGAGCAGCAGATGTCAAGAAGAAGATATTACACGAGCAGCCTGTCACTTACCGATGGGGATTTTACCCGTGGCTTCATCCTTGGCGATGCATTGTACGGGTTGTGCCAAATACTTCTACATGATACGAAAGACATTTGGAAGGTTTTTTTATTATATAAAAAATCTCTTCCTCATTAGTCTCAGGAATGTTTTCCATCACTTTCATGTAACAGAACAGAATTACAACTTAGGAATCAATAAAATGTCTAACCCAGACGCAGATTGTTGTGAGGTGAGTTTTTCCGGATGTCATCGCGGAGACTCCGCCATGTGAGATTTCTCATGTTTAATAAGATTCGCTTTGTGCATAAAACATTTGCCGCATTCTGCGCAGGTAAATGGCCTCTGCTTCGAGTGTGTCACCTGATGCCTCATAAGAACGGCTTTGTTGGTGAAATATTTGCCGCAGTAGGAGCAGAAGAACGGCCTCTCCCCCGTGTGAATCTTCTGATGCTCTAACAGGTTCCCTTTCTGTGTGAAGCATTTTCCGCACTCTGAGCACGGGAAGGGTTTCTCGCCGGTGTGAACAATCTGATGTTTCACCAGGACAGATTTATGTCCGAAGCACTTGCCGCACTCTTGGCATGAGAAGGGCTTCTCCCCCGAGTGACTCTTCTGATGTCTCACCAGGATTGTCTTATTGGTGAAGCATTTTGCACACACTGGGCACACAAATGACTTTTCTCCTGTGTGGATCCTCTGGTGGTCGAGAAGATTTGCCTTCCTTACAAAACACTTCCCACAATCCGAGCAGGAATACGGCTTTTCGCAGGTGTGAGTTTTCTTATGTTCAACAAGGGTCGATTTACGGGCAAAAGATTTACTACAAACTGTACACGAAAATGGCTTCTCGCCCATGTGGATTATCCGATGCCGAACAAGAGAGGACTTCTTTGTGAATCCTTTTCCGCATTCAGAGCAAGAAAATGGCTTTTCTTCTTCAGGACTGTCCTGCTGCAAAGTAACTGTAATGGAATATTCATCCCTTAGAGGGAAGTATCTATGCTCAGGAGTATCCGTGGTACCAGGAAAGGGCTGTGCACAGTCAGGGGCTAGGAGCTCGAGATTTGGGGGCGAGACTATTTTACTAGAAGAACCCTTGAGGTTATTTCTTTCCACTCCAGGCTCTGAAAGTGATTTAGGACTTTCCTCAGAGGGGTCATGTCCACCGTTCTGTCCATCTGATGGAAAGGATGAAGCAAAAATAAGAATCATTGTTTGCGAGTCAGCAGTTTACTTAGGACAACTTAAAGTAGGTGTCTAATATACACTGTGTGGACAAAAGTTATGGGACGCCCCCCTAAGTCGCTGAAATCAGGGGTTTCCTTCAGTGCCATTGCTACAGGTGTATAAAGTCCAGCAGCCACCTATACAGACGCTTGTGAATAGGATGTCATGTTTGTTAACACTGTCCATCTTACAGGCAGAAAATAGAGTCATAACAAAGAACAGAAATCATCACAGTACCTTACAGTGGGATCGGGCAGCATCCAGGTACATTGTGTGTCGCCCCCTACAGGTGTTACCTCACTCTGCTACCATCATCATAAAGAGCAGATGTAGCCCAGACTTGGCCAGTAGGACCCAATGACAGTATATAACATTTCATTATGGTTAGTAGGTAGAAAACGGAAAATATTTAACCCTTACCTGTCTTTGCATCTGTAGGAATTTCTTCCTCTTTATACAGTTGTCCAATCTGATTTTTGTCAGTTTTACCCACATTCTGGAAAACTGGACCCTTTGGATCTATCAAGATCTCACCCTTAAAAAATCAAGCAGAATACAATCTTTAGTGCTCAGCAGAATTGTGATGGACCACAAGTTATTAGATTTTTGGGATATGTGGTCTTGCTCCGTCTACCTTTTCATCCTGTTCAGAGGGATCTTGTGTGTGAGGAGGACTGGGACATCTAAGGGATCCATCTGTAGAAAGGACAGATTGTCACTGAATACAGGACAGTAAATATGTGACCTATTCCACATTGCCTTACAGATCACCCATGACCCATAGTTTCTATCAGTATATACCTGCTTGTGTAACACGATTTCGAGGTGTTTTTTTTTATTACTGTGTCATTCACCTGTTTTGATACAGACTGGACCGTCCTCGTCTTCCTTCTCCTTGTATTTCTCACCACTACAACCAAACAATTCTTCTTCCTCTGTAACTTCGACCTTAATATCGATCAAGTCTTCACCCTAAGCAGAAGCAACCAAAATACAGATTACCAGATACAGGCTGGACATACACATTAGATGGCTTTCTGACCCCCATATACACATGCACACTTGGCTAAGTGAAGTCAATGGAGAGGTCCACTGCCCAATACATCTGTTGGCTCAAGCCTGGTGCTGCCTTTAAAGGGGCTAACCCACAAAAAAAAATGTCACCTTTCGAGATTATAGGTGACAAATTTATGACCAGTCACCAGAATGGGGATCTCAGGGCCCCTCTTCCCCCTGGCCGCAGGGGGTATATAGGTCTGTTATATTAGACTATACTATCTCTATAGTACGAGTATGGGCTCCACAAGACTGTGATAGACCTGACTAGCGGCTCAGTGGCTCTCTTACTATACGCTGACGGTTGCCCAACACAAAGTCTACACCAGTCGGTTGCCATTAGCCTTTCTGAGGAAATAGATATTGATCCTTTATAGGAGCCCGACACATAAACCATCACTACATCATCATATTACAGTATAACGTCCCAGCGTTCCCAGCAGCTCTCACCTCTCCAGTCAGAAGATGGATGATCTTGTTGGTGAGGTCCAGGATCTCTTGCTCATAGTTTTTATCCTGGTCTGGGCTCTGGCTCCTGTTCCATCGTAATAACATATAAGCATTACTGCTGGGAAAGAGTCGCTCACCAGATCTCTGCTTTATAACACAATAATCCTGTGTATTGTGGGAGGGGGAGAAAAAGGAAATGCCGTCATGGCCGTGCAACGTTCTTCAATAGCATATCACTATAGACAGGAATCCCTCACCTCTCCGGTCAGCAGGTAGATTATATCCACCGTCAGATGTAATATCGTCTTGGTCATGTGACTCTTGTCCATCCTAAGGGCTATTGATGGTGATCTTGGAGGGGGTCGCCTGTCAATAGAAATGGAAATGACAGATTATTTCGTATTTAGAGACTTTTCAACAACAAAAAAAAGCTAAAATTTTATCTTATTTCACTACTGAAGTAAAAAAAAAAAAAAACATTGCCACAAAGGTTATATACTGTATATATGTATCTTGATGGTCAATATGACGCTTTACATTGTAACTTAGACTTTACTTGAACGCCTCATAAATGTGACATTGTGTTGACTAGCAGATGTGCCAGAATATCTGTAGCAGCAAAAGTCTGGTGCCCCAAAAATCATCACAGTGATCTCTCTCTATATAGGTATCTTAACACAGTGATCTCTCTCTTCTTCTTCTTCTCTCTCTATTTATACTGTATAGGGAATGTGCAGTAAAATGTGTAGCCCTCCATGTGCTGCCCCCACCTCACAGCCACTTACCCCACTAGAGGGTGTCAGTAATCTCCTCCACATCTGCTGCCTCCTCTACTGTCTACAATGGAGCATGTGACGTCATGGGAAGGGGCGGAGCCTCGCACATTACTGGGCTGTACCCAAAACAGGAAGCAGCAGCATGTATATAGGGGAGAGCAGGCTGTATATAGCGTATAGGAGGAAGCAGCGCTGTATATAGTGTATAGGGGAGAGCAGGGCTGTATATAGTGTATAGGAGGGAACATTGCTGTATATAGTGTATAGGAGGGAGCGGGCTGTATATAGTGTATAGGGGAGAGCAGGGCTGTATATAGTGTTTAGGAGGGAGCAGGGCTGTATATAGTGTATAAGGGAGAGCAGGGCTGTATACAGTGTTTAGGAGGGAGCAGGGCTGTATATAGTGTTTAGGAGGGAGCAGAGGTGTGTATAGGGGAGAGCAGGCTTTATATAGTGTATAGGAGGGAGCAGGATTGTATATAGTGTATAAGAGGGAGCAGAGGTGTGTATAGGGGAGAGCAGGACTGTATATAGTGTATAGGAGGGAGCAGGGCTGTATATAGTGGGTAGGAGGGAGCGGGGCTGTATATATTGTATAGGAGGGAGCAGGGCTGTATATATTGTATAGGAGGGAGCAGGGCTGTATATAGTGTATAGGAGGGAGCAGGGCTCTATATAGTGTATAGGGGAGAGCAGGGCTGTATATAGTGTGTAGGAAGGAGCAGCGCTCTATATAGTATGTAGGAGGGAGCATCGCTGTATATAGTGTGTAGGAGGGAGCAGCGCTGTATATAGTGTATAGGAGGGAGCAGCGCTGTATATAGTGTATAGGAGGGAGCAGCGCTGTATATAGTGTATAGGAGGGAGCAGGGCTGTATATAATGTATAGGAGGGAGCAGGGCTGTATATAGTGTATAGGGGAGAGCAGTGCTATATATAGGCTATAGGGGGAGAGGAGGGAGAAGTGCTGTGTATAGTCTATAGGGGAGAGGAGGGAGCAGCACTGTATACAGTCTATAGGGGAGAGGAGGGAGCAGTGCTATACATAGGCTATAGGGGGGAGGAGGGAGCAGGCTGTGAATACACATACGATCTTCTAAGAAGACATTCCTCTAGATCAGGTGTATTCAACTACTTTTAGTAAAGGTCCATTAAACACATCCAGTGTTTATAGTATATTTTTGACAAAAAGATGCCTGGCTATAAGACACAGCATTATACTGTGTGGGGGGCACTATGGAGCCATCTACAGGGAGAGTGGGTACTAAGGGGCATTATACTATGGAGAACACGCACAGTATAATGCCCTATTATCGTGCCTCTTCAGTGTATGCTTCTTAGCAACCCCGCTCTTCCCCAGTATAATTCCCTATTAGTGCTTAGATGACCACTGATCCATGTTAGTGCAAGCGACCAGGGCTTGGAGACAGATTACTTCATAATATAAGAGCCAAAGGTCCATACAGCTGACCGCCACAGTGCACCTTCTGAGTATCCCCGCTGTAGATATTCCAGTGTCTTTCCACACTCTTTATTTGCATACATAGATACAATGATTTTCACAGAGGTGCCCTTAACCCATTTATGCCGGAGGTTGACATTTTTGAGTTGTGTGCTATGAGGCTGCCGTTCCAATAATGAAACTCTAGTCATAAACGGGTTAAGGCTATGCAGAAAACTAAGTAATGTTTTCTAAATCATTTTGTTGTTGTAGAGTCTGTGTAACTCCTTCACACAGATGGCGCTGCTTCTGACAAATCTCCATCTGCACCCCACAACCCTTCCTGCTATGTTGACTCTGCTCTTCCTCTACCTTCTCTCAGAATTAGGAATAGCAGCAGGAAGGGAGATAAGGGTCTTCAGGGAGGGCAGATCACTCAGGTTGCACCATATTAAAATACAGATTGGGAGGACATCACACAAGGTAGTTTGCATGGAAAGAAGGTGGAGGAAAAAAAAAAAAAAAGAGAGCTCCCATGTCAGTTGTTTCTGCAGGGGGGGGGGATTGGGGGAAATCACATGATCCTCAGCATAAGTGTCTGTCAGCAAATATGGAAAGTAGTCCCTCATACGATGTAGAAGCAGAGATCAATAGTGTTAATCTGTGCTAGTGAAGACAGGAGATCCACAGACCTCATATCCAGTATATATTACTGGGGGGGACACTGCCACATAACCACAAGCAGGTCACGCACTGTATATTGGGGGTCTGAAATAAAGGTGAGAGACATAGTGTGACTTTATAAACTCATGGCACATGTAATATCATTTCTTGATCGGAATTCAATAACCATCTGATTTATTTTTTTTTTAGACATTTTAGAAATTGAAACATTAGCCAGGTTTCAGTAAACATAAATAATTTTAATTTAGTTTAGTTCTAAGGTGTTATTTTCTGTGCGTTTTCTGATGCTCCCGAAGATGTGGCTTTTGGGAGAAACATTTTCCGCACTCGGCACACTTGAAAGGTCTCTCTCCTGTGTGGATTCTTTTATGGCGCAGGAGGTCGGAGTTACTGATAAATCCTTTACCACATTCAGAGCAGGAATATGGCTTCTCCCCGGTGTGTGTTCTCCGGTGTATGATGAGCTGCGAGTTACACGGGAAGCGTCTCTGACACTCGGTACAAGAATATGGTTTCTCTCTCGTGTGTATTCTTTGATGGATGACCAGAGTAGACTTGGTAGCAAATCGCTTACCACAAACCGTACACATAAAGGGTTTCTCTCCGGTATGGATTCTTTCATGGACAATCAGGTGGGAGCTGCTGGAAAATCCCTTACCGCACTCCGCACAGGTGTACTTTTTGGTAAGATTTAGCTGTGGTTGTGGTTTATAGGCAAAAACTTCTCTACACTCCACACAAACCGCATTTGTCATATCTTGGTGGTCACCTGACTGACTAGCTAGAAGTTTCTGATGCGGACACCTCCGATATCTTCCATCCATAGGATTCACTTTATGTTCTTCCCCAGACTTTTCCAGCCTTTTGCCAGTACTTAGCTTAGTAACCGAATCAGAAACGGTCTGAGGTGCGACAAAGTCCAGAGAATTCTTCAGCTTCTTTTCTTGTCCTACATGAGATATTTGATGCCTAATAAGACCTAGTTTAGTACTAAAACATTTCTGACACACAGCACAGGGAAACATCTTTAATCCTGACGGGCGTTTTATGGGTTTTGCCAAGTTTGATTGATCAGACAGTAAACTCCAATGTCCAGAAGGAGAATATTGTTCCTTCCCTGTCGTGGTCCCTTTGTTAGAGGCCAAAAGCGATCTACAAGGCATCTGATTTTCTGAAAGCTGCTCATCAACATCAGAAAAACTAGTGAAAGCACTAAGACTCTCATCTATTTTATGGATTCCACAACCAAGATCGCCTAAATTATGAGCGACTGTATAATCCAGTTCTGTACAACCACTGGGCATATACATGTCAGAGTCCAGAAAAACTGGATCACATAATTCTTTCTTAACATGAGCAGAAAACTCATGTGCTGTGTGATCCGTGTCTGTGGAAATGTCATGTCTGACAAGATTATTTTCTTCACATGAGACTGGTTCTACCTTGAAAGGAGTAGAATTGGCACTTGTAAGATCGCCCGTGTTACATCCGTTATCACATGAGGTTGGTTCCTCCTTAATAAGTGTATGGTCTGTGGGTTTATGAATTTCAGTGCTGGCAAAATGACCATCTTGATGTAATCCTTGCTCTCTTGTGGTCTCCGATAAATCTTTTACAGAAAGAAAAAAAATATGAAAATATTCTAGACACATTTTCGCATATTAAAAGCTATTAGAAATCTAAAGTTATAAATACTCAATGGGCAAAAATATACTTGCTATAAAGAAAATATAACGACGGCCATACTGCGGGTCTAATGGCCCAAACCAGTAGCATCATAGTGATCAATGGTCTTATAAGGTCAAGTCATTAGACCCATAGATCTGTCTGTAGTTTGCAGTTTTCCCAGAGCTGGGGGTAGACAATTACTACCATATACTGAACACAGTAAGCAAAGGAGAATCTACTCCATATGTCTTTCCCTCAAAAACAGCCACAGGATCACGCTGATGCCAAGTGATTCCATCCAGCAGTCATGTGCAGGAATAAGGGAAAATAAAATGGCCAGATTTATCCTTATGAATAACAACTATGACCGCAACAACGCAGCTTCTTACCAAAGGATGAGAGGAGCTGGGGATTGTCCATCACCACATAAAGATTTGTATGTCCTTCTAAATATTGCCAGACCTGTAGGAATACATATAGAATGATGCTATCACCGACAACACGTGCCTGTATGGTAATGTATAGTGTCCCAGCAGCGCTCACCTCTCCAGTCAGAAGATGAATGACCTTATTGGTGAGTTCCAGGAGCTTCTTGTCATTGGTTCTACCATGTAGAAGTGAGTTGGGTGGCAGATCCAAAATGGCGCCCCGGGTCCTGTTTAGCCTTTCTAAGCCATGTGCATCATGTTCTCTAGAGGTCTTCTTCACAACTGTGTAATCCTGTGAAAAGACAGTGAAAGACAATAAAAATTATTGGGGGAAATAAAATTATTCAATCTATAAGGGTGTCGCTATTCTGCACTCCTAGACTGGTTCCGATAAAGAGTCACACACCCCGGGAGCTTCCTTCACCCCGTTGCTGTCTGTACAAGCTTACTGAGGGTTGGCTGCCAGATCATTGTAATATTTTAGGTACCCTGTGTCTATGCATTAAATGAGTTTTCCTACAAAAGTGATGTACTTTACATATGACCTCCTTAGGAAATATATGTATTTAAAGGGATTGCCCCATAATAAAAAACCTTTAACTGATAAAGGTCTTATCACTATGGATCACATTTATGAAACAACCCCTTTAATAAGTGCTGATTACAGGACAATCCATATAAAGAGGTTTTGCCGTTACAGAGACTTATCCCTTTGCACACCTGGGACCCCAGGAGAACAGTGAGCAAAAGTCCCTTTATGTTAGTGCACTTGTGTGACCAGCACATCATTTAATTCTGAGGCTAATGAAGATGCGGTCCCGGACTCCCCATAGAGGTGAATGAGGCATCAGTAACACAAGGATACCAGCGCTTTATTCACAGGAACTTTTGGACCCCGTACTCCTGGTCGCTGGAGGTCTTATTGCTGCTTTAGTCTCTTCGGTCACTTGTATGCGAGCAGCACTTCATTCACTTTATAAGGTAAGATGATCCTTTAATAGTCCCACAGTGGGGACATTTCAGCATGTTACAGTAGCATAGTAATACACATACAGGATAATACACAGTAATATATTACAGACATAGACACACATATGCTGAGAAGAGAAGATATACTAGGAGTCCATAGCAGCTAAGGAAGAGAAGAAGAAAGACGTCAATCATTAGTTTCTGTGCGGAGTGATCTTCGCTTGGTCTGATGTAGATTATACAACCTGGTCGTGGTTGGAAGGAAGGACTTGTGATAGCTCCTTCTCCCACTTGGGGTGAAGCAGACGGTCACTTACAGTGCTGCCAAGTCCCATCAGGGTCCCATACATGGGGTGGGATTTGTTCTCCCGCATGGAGGTCACCACAGACAGTATCCTTCTGTCACCCACCACCTGTACTGGGTCCAGGGGCTCCCCAGGACAGAGCTGGCCCTTATGATCAGCCTGTGAAGCAACCACAGAGTTGAAAAAGGCCCTAAGAAGTGGCCCCTGGACTCCGAAGGCCCTCAGCCTCTTGAGCAGGTAGAGTCTGCTGTGACCTTTTTCGGTGCAGCGCCTCCAGGTGATCAGCCCAGTCTAGTTTATTATTGAGGAGCACACCCAGATACTTATAGGTGCTGACTATCTCAATGCATGTCCCTTGGATCTCCACCGGGGTCGGAGCACTTCTCCGTTTACTAAAGTCCACCACCATCTCCTTGGTCTTCCCAGCATTAATCCTGAGGTGGTTCTGCTGGCACCTATGTCCTGTTAGGCAGGGTTCACATGTAGGATTTAGCTGTCCACTTGAAAAATTGGACATCTTTGTGAACGGACACTTAAGGACACTGCATGGTGTCCCATTTAAAGTAATGCAAAATGTAACGGACACAGCTAGTGTCTATGCTAATGTCCACGCAAGATTTTGCTTGGACATTAGCATTGGACATCGACACTAGTGTGAACCCTGCCTTAATAGGAAATGAAAAATCTCGCATGGGCCTCCCCCGGGGTCTAAAGATAGGTCTGTCACAGCTTTATGTTTTTGTAAGTTTTTTGGACTAGTGTTCTTCTGTGTGCAGTCCTGTGAGATTGATCCTTGTATCTTTGTACTGTTACATGCTTTACAACATATTCTTTAATAAAAACAGATCCCACAATTTCTCACCTCACCAGTGAGCATGTAGATGATCTCCAGAGTAAGATTCAAGACTCCGGTCATCTGACTTCTGTTCGGATCCATCCTTACTAAGGGAGACTTTACTCAGGTGACCAATATAGAGCACACTCAGTGGGTCAAAACGTACCTTCCAAAGAAGAGAAATGGTGAAAAAACAGGAAATTAAAGGGTATTCCGGGTCATTAAAAGAGTATAAGGGTTTAGTTGATGATTGGTGGGATCACATGATCACAAGAACGACTATAACTGGCTCCTCTTACTATACCGAACATAATATAAGAGTGTATATAACATGTTATACAGTAGATCAGTGAATAACAAATAACTCGTTCCAATTACTGTACATTATATGTGAGTGTATATGAGCCTCAACATGGCTGCACTAAAATTAATGCAATTCTATGGACTTGTCCACAGGTTGTTGTTTTTTTTGTTTTTTTTTTTTTTTTTTAGTGAATCATGTGACGGGTTCATTTCTGGCAGATAAATGAGTAGAGACCTGATAACACATGTATGTTGATTTCCATCATGGCTGTGTGAATAAGGTCATGTTCACATCCACATTGGAGCATCCGTTGTGTGTTGAAAATCACTGAAAGAAAACTCCTGAAAATCTAACCTTGACATCCGGCGGTTTCATTTTTTTAGCATGACCATGTGACGGATCCCATTATAGTTTATAGGTCTGTCGTGCTCCGTATGTGACCGCTGTTCTTTAAAGGACCAGAACGGACAGCAGCCACTAGTGTGACCCTATCATAAGCTGCTATACAGTCTGAGCATGACCAGGATACACAAGACATGGCTAGACGCGTGTGCACACCCCTCCAGATTCAGGTGGGTCAGACTAGACTATAACAACCCATTTCTGCTTTCTGTCACAATGTGCCTGGATGGTCCTTACAGCAGTCACGTGATGGAGCTGTATACTCTATAGAGATCATATGTATATAACAATGCCGGCTCGGTGCGCTGTAACCTCCTGTACACATAGGACATACCTGTATCCCGGAGACATACAGCCATGTACACGTCCTCACCCCCTCCTCTGTGCACTGATCACATGACCCGAGCTATGGCCTTTCACACATCACTTCCTAGTAGGCGACAGGACCTCTGATGACGTCATGATCATGTGATCAGACTGGTGTGGGCGGAGCTATCCTAGATTGTACAGTACAGTGAGATGTGCGGGAGGCGGGGACAGATTATTACATCACCGGGGGCTGTGCTATGGGGCTTGTATAGTCAACCAAAACTAGCTGCCGGTATATACCTGTGTATGTGTGAGAGAGTAGTGTATATATATATATATATATATATATATATATATATATATATATATATGTGATATAGTAGTGTACAGTATATACTTGTATATATGTGTGTGATTAGTAGTGTATATACTTATATACTTCTGTATGTGTGAGGTGTGATATAGTAGACTCTGTGTTCTTATATGTTCCTGTATATGTGTGAGGTGTCGTGCACAATACTCAGTGTGAACACACCCTATGAATGAGAAAGCTCCTGCCTGTGTCATGTACATTGGGAAACAAGCAGCCGTGCAGTACAGCGTGGGCCTGCAGGATAAGGAGGAGGGGGAGTCAGGTAAATATTAAGGGGGGGGGGGATCATCAGCAAAGCTATTCACCACCTGGTTCCTGTGCCTAGGCAAGGAAAGAAACTATCAAGATGTCCAGAGGTTGGTTGAAAGTCTTAACTCACTGGGTAAAGTGGCATAAAAAACAGGTGATTCACAGGATAGGCCAGTGATAAGATAAGATAATCCTTTAATAGTCCCACAGTGGGGAAATTTCAGGTGAACCTTTAGGAGTCCGAGTGCCCAAACTGCAACCCAAAACCCACTAACTTATTGCAAAGTGCCAACACGGCAATTTAACCTTAATACTGAGGTTTTATTTTGGAGTGTATTATATATTCAACAGTGGCACCCACACAATATTATATGCTTCACGGTGGCCCCCACACAATATTATATGCGCCACAGTGGCCCCCCACACAGTATTATATACAGCACAGTGGCCCCCCACACAGTATTATATGCTCCACAGTGGCTCCCACACAGTATTATATACAGCACAGTGGGCCTCACACAGTATTATATGCTCCACAGTGGTCCCCACACAGTATTATATGCTCCACAGTGGCCCCCACACAGTATTATATACAGCACAGTGTCCCCCACACAGTATTATATGCTCCACAGTGGCCCCCCACACAGTATTATATGCTCCACAGTGGCTCCCACACAGTATTATATACAGCACAGTGGCCCCCACAGTATTATATGCTCCACAGTGGCCCCCACACAGTATTATATACAGCACAGTGGGCCTCACACAGTATTATATGCTCCACAGTGGCACCACACAGTATTATATGATCTACACCGGGCCCACACACAGCAGAATATGCTACTTTTCTTCACAATGGGAAAAACAGGAGGTGGGGAACACTGCCCACTTACAGAACCTTCTTTGATGTAGTATTATTCCAATTCACACCGCTACATGGAAGTACAGATGCACGGACTTGATGATTCCATCGGCTTGGAACAAAATTGAACATTGAGAAAAAGAGGAAGTCCAGCAATGCAACATTTTCCTAAAACTTAACTTTTAATCCAGAGACAATATATATATATATATATATATATATATATATATAATATTTTAAAACTATAATTATTAATAATTGTTCTTGATGTTTAATATGCTACTTACCTCCCACAAAGTGCAACCAGGCAACCTTCTTCTTCCTCCACAGTGCAGGCGGTCTACACTGACAGGAGCACTCACTAACAGGGAGTCCTGTCCTAGATTCCCCATTAGTGAGTGATCGAGAAGCCTGGATGGGGCAATGGCGTGCGTGCCAACAGAGAGGGCTCTGAGTGTCCCCTCTGGCACATGTGTCATAGATTCGCCACCACGGCACTAAACAGTGGCTGCTCATGGTCCTTGTCTGCCTAGTTCTCATCTTTCTTTATGCTCTTACTATTCCCTAATGAAAAGTAGAAACGCGTAGTGTGGAGGATGTTTGTTTATAGGCACAAAGCTTCCAGGCTTGCTTCTCCCTTACATAGTAAGCAGCAGGAGAGGCGGGAGACATTAGCAGTCTGCCTTAGTATATATGGGTGGGCTCCCCGGACACACAGGATCACTCCAATGCTGCCGGCGCTACTGAAGGGAGTCAAGCACACAAGGCTATTAAGTTTGGGATCAGATAAAACATCCCAATTTTTTTTGGAGTTGATTCGCAGTACTGCAGCAGATCATATATACCATAAGGGCAAAAAGTCAATACCTGACTCTGCCCCAGCATTTACTGGCTCAATAAGGGAATTTGGGAATATGAAGACATCTCCATGTGCTGGCCTTGATAGTCCCGGCCTGTGAGAATAAAGCGAGGGTTCACCGGCAGTGACTAGAGAGACATCCTAGTCCTGCTCTAGTTTTAGTCGTGTATTTTGGTTCTTTACTAACTTGTTGTTTGACAATACAGCTTTCTATCCCTCCACAAAATATATAGAAAAAAATGACAATAAAAATTCTATGCTGCTTTTTAACCCTGTCATCACCCAGGAGTATTACATCTGAGGTAAACCATTCGCAACCGTCTGAATATTAAAATGGCAGCGCTTCTTATGCTGGTAAAGTGTTGATCTGTGGTTATAACATTTCCCACATTCCGGACATGAAAATGGCTTCTCGCCCGTGTGGATTAAGAGATGATTATTAAAATTGGATTTCTGGCTAAAACATTTCCCACATACTGAACATGAGAATGGCTTCTCCCCTGTGTGAGTCTTAAGATGCTCCATGAGAAACAATTTCCTTGTAAAGCATTTCCCGCATTCAGAACATACATATGGCTTCTCTCCTGTGTGAGTTCTCCAATGTATAACAACATCTGATTTCTGGCTAAAACGTTTCCCACATTCTTTACATACATATGGCTTCTCTCCCGTGTGAGTTCTCTGATGTTTATTAAGAAGGGATTTGCTTTTTAGACATTTCCCACACTCAGAACATGAGTACGGTTTCTCTTTTGAGTGAGTCCTCAGATGTTCAATAAGGTAGGACTTCCTTGTTAGCTGTTTCCCACATTCAGGACATACATACGGCTTCTCCCCGCTGTGTATTCTTTCATGTACAGTGAGATCTGATTTCCAACGAAAATTTTTCCCACATTCAGAACATGAATATGGCCGCTCATCTCTGTGAATTCTCTTATGCAGAAATAAAATAGATTTCCGTGAGAAATTTTTCCCACATTCAGAACATGGATATACGTTGCCATCTTTGTTTCCTATTTCTTTTTCCACAATCTGTGATTGACCAGATGAAGAATCTTCAGGATTAGTGGGATCAGTACATAGATCTCTGCCGTGAAGGCCTGAGGGTGTAGTTGTGGGGGAAGATCTTGAGAGATGTTCTCCATGACTGTCCTCCAAGGTATTTCTAGATTTTATTCCAGAATTTGGAGATAACAGGAGATTTCTCACATCATCTTTGGTTCTGTCATCTGTTAGAAATAGAAACAACTTGTAATATATCGTTGTGTAATAGGTAATAAAGTAGATACTTGAGAATGTTCCAATTTTTACCCATGACTATGTGGGCTTTGGTTATATTTTAGAAAGCTCAGAATCTTTGCTTAAGTGTAATAAGGCCATTCACTATTTCTTGTACTATCGTGTAGCGGGAGGGGAGACATTCTTGTAACTTACAATACTTTATTAACCTATTTCACTTCTTTATAATAGGAAACAAGCTCTAGAGTTCTCCCGAGCAATGCTCCAAGATGATGCCAAGGTAAATCCATATTCATTTGTATTGATAGCATGTAAAGATGCAGCAAGTGCCGGGGCACCTCTCCTCCTCTCCTGTATACAGTCTTTGCCCTGCACCTCTCCTGTATACAGTAACTGCCCAGTACCACCTCTCCTCTCCTGTATACAGTCACTGCCCAGTACCACCTCTCCTCTCCTATATACCACCTCTCCTCTCCTGTATACAGTCACTGCCCAGTACCACCTCTCCTCTCCTGTATACAGTCACTGCCCAGTACTACCTCTCCTCTCCTGTATACAGTCACTGCCCAGTACCACCTCTCCTCTCCTGTATACAGTCACTGCCCAGTACCACCTCTCCTCTCCTATATACCACCTCTCCTCTCCTGTATACAGTCACTGCCCAATACCACCTCTCCTCTCCTGTATACAGTCACTGCCCAGTACTACCTCTCCTCTCCTGAATACAGGTACTGCGCCCAGTACCACCTCTCCTGTATACAGTCACTGCCCAGTACCACCTCTCCTTTCCTGTATACAGTCACTGCCCAGTACCACTTCTCTTCTGTATGCTTTCCTGCTTTGTACCCAATATACAGATTGGTGGAGGAAAGATAATGTCACCCAACATCAATGTCTGCTACTTTTCTCCATACAATGTGTATATAGGGGAGGATTCCTTACAGGTAGTGTACTCATACTTGGAGTAAGGAAAGAAATATCATAGGAATATACCCCAATATCAGGTAACTTGTTATTGTCTTCCTCTATCAACACTGCAGGATTATGGGTTGTATTCGATGGATTCTTGTTGTTTTTACACCTGATAGTGAATATGTAGGAAAGGATTTACTGATGCAGATATTTACTATCCACTAAATATTCATGTTTTTTGCAAGACAAACATTTAATGCCACCTTGCCCCATCATCTGCAAGATAAAGTGCTTACCTTTCCATTGGTGTCCTCTGTAATCTTTCTTTTGAAAGCATAAAAAGTAAGTAGTCAAGGGGGCGGGGAGAAGCTTCAGCCTAGTCACAATGTCCACCTGCTAATCGCACCTCCTGGACATGATCTACTGCTTCACCCTCAACGTCAAGACCCATACAAAGGCATGGTGTTATGTCTGAAGGCCTGTAGACAGTTATATAACCCCAATGAACTTCACCACAGTTTCCCAATGAAAACAAGATAGAAAATCCTCTTTGAAAACCAGCCATGTGTATATGTCCTAAACCATAGTTGTCAAACTCAGGCCCACAGTGCAGTTAGATTTGGTCTACTGTGTTATTGAGTTTGACGCCCCTTGTCTTAAACACACAGATTTGATGATGAAATTGGATGAATTTTGCAGCAATCTGATTTAGACAACTAATCTTCCATGTGTGAACATAACCTAAGAGGGAATGATGGTGCAGGACCCTCATTGGGAAGATTTCTACAAAGACAGAGAGTATGGGATTTATTTCCAGCATTTAATGGTTATCACTCACCGATGCTGGTATCTGTAGGACTTTCCTCCTCCTCCTTACACATCTGGGATACATCTGCACATGTCTCTTCTGCTGTTACGTCTTCAGGTTTTACCTTTATACCCTTCTTCTTTATTACCTAATTCACCATATATAGCAGATATAGGCAATAAATAAGAGCGACAGAAACAAATTTGTCACTGCTATCTCTGACGGTAACAAAATAATCAATGGTAGCGTAGTAGTAACTTCCCAAAAGGGGTTAATAACATCCCTTCAATGTGCGGATTAGAACCAGCCTTGAAAGGGATTTCCCACTTGGGCGCTGTTAAATGTTTACGTACAGTCAATGTTACGTAAAAACAGATCAGTTTCTGTACTTCCTTTTCTACAAATATAAGTAAAATTTTCAAGTTTAAAGATTTTCTCTAACCAACTTGATGGTGATATCTTTTGTCTTGATTGGTTGACAATGGATACGACCATGAATGCAGGAACTTTCTATGGTCTGGAACTTGTTAGAAATCCGGCCATGATGTCCTTATTGTGTTTGGGTTATCTTCTCATACATGTAATGTCCCTGCCTGATAACTTGTTTGGGGTTATGGCCTTATGGGCCGCCTAAGGCTTCTGGGTCTGCACCCCCACAAGTTACCGTATAGGGTGGCCAGCATCTACTTCACCAACTAGAGACAACTAGAGGCAACACTAGAGACAACCCTCCACCAGCAGTGAGACCCCCATGACAAATGTCTCATAGATGACTGAAATGGTAATACCAATTAAATGACAGCATGTGACGTTCCATCTACCTGCTCATCCTGTGGGACATTGTGATCTTCCTCTGGAATAAAATACCACTTGGCATATGGAGGACTTCTCTCTGATGGTTCTTCCTTTATGGATTCATCTGTTGAAGACACACACAGGGACTTAAAGAAATTCTCCTACCTCTGGGAACAGTGTTTTGATGGTAAAGGTTGGTGACTTCAGCCACATAGGTTATTTCTTGTAACATTTTGGATCTTTGTATGCAGTAGTATTTCCAGAATATTCATAGACTTTCTGATATAATGTAATGAATCCCTGGAATTCAGTCTTTCCACAAGAACAACCTTTATGACCTCTGCTTTTCTATCCATACCACATGATATCAAGTTATACTTTTATACTTCTCTGATTTTAAAATTATTTTTGCAAAATAAACACAAAAATAACGTACATGTGAAGATCAACTGATCCAAAGGTGCGCTTAGAAAAGGAGTCCTTTTACCTGAATATAGGACAGTTTGATGGTTGTCTGTAATGTCCTCATACTGATCCTTGTGTCCTTGTAAATACTCCCACTCCACCATGGAGAAATAGACAGTGACATCCTGACATCTTATAGGAACCTGATATATACAAGGAGTTAATCATGGCACTCATGAACCATCCTGGCTCCATAAGGCAAATAGCACATGACAACCCGAAATCTGGTGGTATCTTCACATGGCTATAATCAATGTCGGCTTCAGAGGCAGAACAATTCCCTTCTATTATATGATAACACAATTTACATCCAAGAGTGATTTAGTTTTTTTGTACTATCCAACAAGACAGGTTTTGTAAGAGAGACGGGGAAGGAGGGGGGATGAAAACATCACCCAATACTCATATTGTCCAGGAATTTATAAGAGTCAATGGGCACCACTCCAGGCCACACCCCATCTACACCGTTAAATGGTGATCTTCTCAAAGGCACAGGTGGGAGCCCTGAGGTGTCCACCCATCGACCCCATATTTCCTCAAATTTTGTATCTGCCTTTCCTTTGCACTACACCCTTTCCCCTAGCCTGCTGACATTGTTTGGGTTATTTTTGTGTTGTACATAATGGACCGAATTTGTTAAGAATGGAGGATTCTGTGCCAATAAATAGCTGTGTTCAGTTGTGTCTGTAATCCAAACTACCATTGCTAGAGACACTGGTACTATCATGTCTGCCACTAAAGATTAAGATGAGAAAACCCCTTTAACATGGGCCAGATAGGACATATGGATCACAGCAGAGAAGCGCTGTATAAGTTACATGACTGGTCGCTCATATGGTCAAATGTATGGCTGAATAAGACTTTTCCCAGCTGACCACCATGGCAGGTTTTTATAGAAAAGACTTGATTTTAGGAGACAATCCCATTAAGGGATTAAACCCAAAAAGACCTTTGTTTAGTGAGTTTTGGCGCCTCTCCTTAATGTGACCACTGCATGGCCCACAGTCACATTTGTCTCTACTATACTATTTGATACACTGTTCATACTCAACAACTTTAATTCAGCCTTCCCAGCAGCGCTCACCTCTCCTGTCAGCAGCTCTGCCATCTTGTTGGTCAGGTCCAGGATCTCCTGATAGCAGTTTCTCTCATGTATCAGTGAGTGAGGTGGAGACACCGTGATAGGATCCTGGTTCCTGCTCCATCCTTCATCCTCCTCAGATATCTTCTTCACTACTATGTAATCCTGGACATGGAGAGAGACATTGATGTCACTTTCTACATTCCCTTCACTCCAGTCCTTCCTATATGAGGAGACACAAGACATGACATGTCCCAGGACCCCTCACCTCTCCAGTCAGCAGGTAGATGATCTCCAGGGTCATTTTTAATATTCTCTCCGCCATTTGTCTTCTGTCCTTGTCCATGTCAGTCAGGAAATAAACAATTATTTTGCCCAAGAAACTAGAGGGAGAGGAAAAGTTAAAATATGTATAGTTATTTTATCCCAAAGTCCTGGAAAGGAGAACGCACATTAAAATATATATCATTAAAGAGTAAAAAAAAATCTCTTTAGAAATGAATAATCCAGGCAAAAATTTGAAACTTTGTAAAATATCTTATTTAACAAATACACCGTCTTTTCTATTCTTCTCTAAACTGAATTACTTTTTACATATGGAGAAGGGAGGCTGCGGGAAAACACACAAAGATAACTACTGCTGCGTGTTAAATATCTTGTATTTGCCGGTGCGACTTGTATCCACTGTTAAATATCCGTACCTGGCCTTGAAATTGTGGGATAGACTTGTGTCACGTGTTGTAGGCCTTATCCACGATAGGAAGAAGTCAGCTTGTTATAAATCAGTGTAGAGGTTTATTAATATCTTGAAGGAAAACACAGGAACAGGGAAAATGTCCAAATAACACAAATATCAGTCAATTGTCAATAGCTTACATCTTCAGAGAAGTTAAATCATCTGGATATCTTGTAGTTACAGCTTGGTTCATGCTTGATCATCTGGTCTGGTCATCTGGGATATTCACGACATCTTGTCCAGGATGACAGAGAGGGATAGCAGACAGACCTGCCATAGATTCCCCATGGATTCCCCTCATGAATGACCCTCATGGATGACGATGACGACCCCGACGTGTGTGTCTGTCACTCATTTATGTTCATGAGAGTGGGTGTTACCTTCCATGTTACAGCTATTTAAGGAGATTTCTACTATGGTTTACTCTAACCGCACCCATGTACCCAAAATACAACAGATATGATGTCAGTAGAGTGTTAACCCCATGTCTGCTAGAGAATATTGTAAATATATAATATTTAACATTTCCCCCTTTTGAGAGTGAAATATCTGTTTGAACTCTCAAGATATACCATACGACAATATTCATACAATTAGATTATATCTTCTTTCTTCTTTGCTGAATACTGGAACTTAATTTTCATTAATTTTCCATATAACAATAATTTCATCAATTTGCAATAAATTTTGTCATTAATAAATGTTATGTTATGGTATGTTATGGTAAACTGTGATCAAAGATGAAAACAATTTGATCCACTATCTAACCTACACCTGATGCAGGCTCTTCTTTCATCGTCTGGTCTTCTGGTCATCTTCTTCCATCATAATAGAAGGCTTATTACCACAAATGTAGTTCTTGACTTAAAGTCCTTTATAGATTTCCTCCGTGTTGTGCAGATATTATAACATTGTCCATTAAAGTTCATATTGTGAAGATATTGATATAACAACAAAGTCCATATGTTATGTTTCATTTCACCAAGACAGACTGTAGAGGGGTTTTCTTTGGTAATTCCCTTGACCACCTGTCACTGTAGAATCATGTGACACTTCTGGAGCAATACTGCAAAAGCAAGGCAAGTGTGAATTCTGACATCATCCCTGCTGTTTGTCAGTAAGGTTCAGTCCTGGAATCTCAGTCTCTTGGATACACAATATCTGTGTTCGGGTTTTATCATTCATAACCCTTTTGCTCATTAAACAACTTAAAGTCTTGAAATAGAGAGAATTCCACCAAACATTGATGAGGACATCTTTATATCTGTCCAATCATCAGCTGATCAAAGGTTCCAAACTCCAGTAATAATTTTTAAACACAGTCCTTGGCATAAGCTTAAGTATATAGCATCATACCTTCAGATTTTGTCTTTTCCCGCACATCTTCTTCTTGTAACTGTTAAAGTCTTTTTTATTAACATTTGATATCAAACTTTATCATAATCTTGGACTTGATTGAAGAAAAGTTTTCTTTCCCTAATAGCTAAGCCAAACTAGGCAATTTACTAAACTATAACATCACAGTGTACCATACCACTCATTTATATATCACACTTCTCTTTATATTGTATCAATATTTATATTTGACTTATAAAATATTGATATTCAATACATTTATCAAACTATCAGATAATAGTACTTTGGATACAATAATCTATATAAACAACATATATCAACATATATATCTTTATATCTATATGTATGAATATATATGTGTACTTTACTTGTGATGACAAATTGCAACATGACTTTGAAATATAATGTGATTTCATTATTAATTACCATTCTATAGACAATCACAATATTTATTCTTTAGTTGGAACTTTTCACCAATTATACTAAACATATGTTCCTATATGAATGGGTTCTCTTACTTAATCATACATTTTCTAAAGTTTAGTAACTTTATTTTCCTTTTTAAATAAGAAATAATTTTATTTTGAACATTACTTTATTAAATATCATTGTGTTCTTTATCTGAGACACAATATTAACCCTTTATTCATGAAACGTATGTGACTAAAGTTTCCTCTTAACACCTCGTCTCTTCACAGACTCCTGTGACCTTTTTAACCTTTCAGATACCTCCAATACCAAGAATAGAGACACTTGTGAACTGTATATATTCTTGTGTACTGGCTGTATGTGAACACCATATTTATGAAATAAGTATATAAAACATAATATGTCACATCCTATAATCAGAAGTTTAAAGAATAAACCAGAGACTATCTCGCTTGATATCCCATATCCTTTGATGATATTATACTTCTCCTTTCATGAAGATGATTAGCTTATCTCATTTGCATATAAGACATTTATGTTTTCCCAATGTTTGTTTTCCCAATGTTTGTGGATGTTGATGTGTGTAAGTGTATGCAAGTGTGTGCGTACATGTAAGAATACATAATCAATAATAATACAATAAAACAATAATGCAATACTGGCTATAGCTAACTAGATTTTCCACTATAAGTAGTATATTTATTATCCCATGATCCAATTACCCCAATAAACCTTTATTATTTGTCAGGTTTGAACAAATATATTGAAGAGCTTATCTATATCTTAGCCAAAAGCTTCTTCTTTTGCTACAAAATATTCACAAACTAAAATAATCTTGCTTTGTAGTGCAGCTGTCACCTCTTCTCTCAGCTCATGTGACTCAAACACTTGGTTTTCCTGTAGGTATAAACATATGAGGTTCCTTTTGATGGATTTCAAATATATTTGCTGATTACCCAATTTAATATAGAGGATCACATAAGATAAAAAATAGAAAATAGAAAGAAATAGAAAAAGAAAATAGAAAATAGACGTCTTTTTGTTGGATAGATGTTTCTTTTTCCTTGTTGGATGCATCCTGATTTTCTTAGGCCTATTTGTGATGTCACAGATCTGTTGTATACACCAGTCGACACATAACACACATAACACTTATACTGACCAGCCCATCAGGGTCACAGGTCATAATGTGTTGCTGTCAATCTACTGACCACATGAACGGACATTGATTCACTGTAAGAGCTCCATGCCTAGTTGCATGCCTTCATACACAATGGATTATAACTTGAAAATCCTAAAAACATGGACTTTACATGAAACTATTGAAAAACATGCTTAAGGTAAGTCATAACTTATATCACTTTATCATGCATTGTTATTAGTCACACCATGTTAATTAGTTTACTCATTTAGGGCCCCTTCACATGGCGTATACGCTCACTGCTTTGGAGCGTGTAAACGTTCCGTAGCAGCGGCGTCTAAAAGCAGATCGCATTGTTTTCTATGGGAGCCGGCAGACGTGCGCTCGCCATAGAAATGAATGGGCTGCTTTTTCCATTCATTTCTATGGGGAGCGCGCGTCTGCCGGCTCCCATAGAAAACATTGGGAACTGCTTTAGACGCCGCTGCTACGGAACGTTTACACGCTCCAAAGCAGTGAGCGTATACGCCGTGTGAAGGGGCCCTAATAGTTAGACACTCCATGTATTCTTTTAGCTATAAGGAAAGAATGATGAATGAATGGACATCACTGATTGAACTGATCCATTTTCCCATATATCTATATCTGAAGAGAAAAAATAGATAAACTTTAGCAAAAAACAAATTAATACAATAATGATTTTAACCAATGGAAAGTTTAATAACTTTATGGACTCCTAATACTATTTGATCATATTCACATATTGTATATAACATGTTCCTCCTCTCTCTGCATCTAGAGAGTGGACTATGACAAAAAATCTGTCACCACACATCATACTCTCCTCCTGTGTGTGTGTATATACTGTATATAATAATATGATCCATAGTATTATTCACAATAGCATAATTATGATTATTTATGAACATCATCACATAATAATGTGGGTTATACCTGATCATTGGACTTCTCCTCATATAAAAGGGATTTCTCTTTACATAGCCAAATAGTATGTAAGTAAAAACTCAATAGACAGTCATTCCTTCAGAGATACTTTTAAATTCGACCCCTGACCTTCCTGTCAATCACATCCCACAATAACTCCACCAGGTCATTAGAGAATGCCAAGTTCTCTTTTTTGCTAATAATAAAAGGCAGTTCAAATTCCACTTGGTTACTGGGAGGATCTGACATTTTGGAGACAACTGGTACATTCCCAGATACATTCCTTTCAATAGCAATAGGTTTGGCTGGCTGAACCAATTTCTCTGTATTTCCAACTGATAATGGAATTCTAATTTGTGGATTTTCTTGCATGGCATATGGTTTGTATGCAACATGTAATTTCCTACGTTTCTCATAGATTTTGTCACTTTCCCTCCTATAAATAGGGGACACTATAACCTGATTTGACAGATGTCTTTTAATAGGCTTTGCTTTTTGCTTTGGACATACTTGGTTTGCTTTTGCCATTTGTCTCTCATGTCTTCTGGCCATGTCTAATAAACTAGCAGCTTCAAATAAAGTCTTCTTATCTGACGCACTGGCAAGGGTGACTGCATCCAAGAATTTGAACTTTTTAACAAAACTTTTCACCATAGATGAAGAGTTCACTTTTTGAATGACAGTTTTGTATGTTCTCTCAAATTTAGACATAAATGCAAATGTACATTCTTTTCTGCCAATCTTTATCTCATTTAGTATGTCAGATGTTGGCATGCTGTCACCTCTAGTGCACCAGATTAGTTTCTTTAATCTCTCCACATCACTGTCTTTTAACCATTCATTTGACTCATTATCATAAGACATTTTTGCAGACAAACGTTCTGTAAAATCAATAGGAGGCCATATTTTAAACATTTTGTTTTTTTGTTCATTAGATAGATCAAATTTCTCTGCATGGCTTTCAAAAATTTCTGAGTTTCTACACACATGGATCTTTACATCATATGTGGGAATGGCTTTACTCAGATTGATCAAATATTCCTGAGATTTTAATTTCAATTTAGTTTCTTGTATCATTTGTTCCTCACCATCTATGGCCATTAATGCCACATGGTGCTCTTTGTCAACATATTGTTGAGATTTCTCATTATCTGTCTGAACAGATTTATGCATACTATTACGTAATTTCTTCTCTGTTACCACATCATTAAAAATCTTTACCATAGAAGCTATATTCCTAAAGATCTGCTTCTCTTTTGTAGAACAAATTCTATTTTCAATCTTAGAATTTGCCTGCTCACATTGTGTATATAAATCTTGCCATATACTCTCTATACTGTCACTAGACAAAAACTTAAACTCACAGTTACACTTTTTAGACAATGACTCTAATTTTTCCATACTTTAAAAGTAAAATCTTTACTCACCACTATAGAAAGCTTTAGCTTGTCCTTGGAACAGCTGGTCCCTGTCATCAGAACGTCTCAGTACGTCTGGCACTTGTGGTCCTTCTGTATTTCGTCACAGGCTTTCCTCACACAGGCTTCCGTATCATAAAACACGTGCAACAGTCATCTGTATCTCACCAATATAAGTTCTTTTTCAAAGTCTTCCTGAATCTTGCAATTCATACAACTTGCAAAATACTCCTCTCTTCCCCCTTAATTGCAAGTGAACGGAACGAGAAAAACAGGAAAAAACGACCGTGCTGGCTCGCCACTGTTAAATATCTTGTATTTGCCGGTGAGACTTGTATCCACTGTTAAATATCCGTACCTGGCCTTGAAATTGTGGGATAGACTTGTGTCACGTGTTGTAGGCCTTATCCACGATAGGAAGAAGTCAGCTTGTTATAAATCAGTGTAGAGGTTTATTAATATCTTGAAGGAAAACACAGGAACAGGGAAAATGTCCAAATAACACAAATATCAGTCAATTGTCAATAGCTTACATCTTCAGATATCTTCATCTGGATATCTTGTAGTTACAGCTTGGTTCATGCTTGATCATCTGGTCTGGTCATCTGGGATATTCACGACATCTTGTCCAGGATGACAGAGAGGGATAGCAGACAGACCTGCCATAGATTCCCCATGGATTCCCCTCATGAATGACCCTCATGGATGACGATGACGACCCCGACGTGTGTGTCTGTCACTCATTTATGTTCATGAGAGTGGGTGTTACCTTCCA
Organism: Leptodactylus fuscus; assembly: GCF_031893055.1. Taxonomy (NCBI): domain Eukaryota; kingdom Metazoa; phylum Chordata; class Amphibia; order Anura; family Leptodactylidae; genus Leptodactylus; species Leptodactylus fuscus. The sequence goes on from NC_134274.1 coordinate 35,419,307, forward strand.
TGTTACAGCTATTTAAGGAGATTTCTACTATGGTTTACTCTAACCGCACCCATGTACCCAAAATACAACAGATATGATGTCAGTAGAGTGTTAACCCCATGTCTGCTAGAGAATATTGTAAATATATAATATTTAACACTGCGACACTCTGTGAGAGAGGGATAATACCACCATGCTGGATATAAGATGCAATAAATCAATTAACATCCTCCTCATCCCCTCCTTTCTCCATAGAGCTGTGTACGAGCAGGATATGGCTATGGATTCTATATAGACAGGCTGATACGGAGGAGAGAAGGAAACAGATCTGCTTAATAAGATAGATTACAAAGTTTCTTATACTCGCATGCTCGAGTCATTTAGGAAATGTTTATAACTGGAGTCCACTTTAAAATAGCAAACAGAGCAGCTGCCGCTCCAGTGATGTGTCTCCGCCGCTCCCCACCTGTGTCTGTTGTGGGGGCTGCAGCAGAGACCCATGTACTGTACTGGAGCAATAGCAGAGGGACCTGAGGTGTACGGGCACTAAGTAAGTATAATGGTCTTTAGTTTTCACACTTATACAAATGTTATCACAGGGTTATTTGGGATACTAAACACTCGATCCATTGTTGACCTGTGAGTGGTTTAGTGTCTCAGACGACTGGGCAGGATCCCTTTATAGGATCGGCCACCAATGTCTGTACAGTCCACACGTCAGTAGGTCACAGGGGAGAATCTACAGACTATGAGGCTGATCGGTGTATTCCTGGGATTCTGGGCAGCCCAGCCCGACATCATTATTGGTAGGGTCTGATCCTGAGAATGGAAGAATGATGTGCAGGTTTAATACTGAACCTCCTGCTGTGTATACTGCAGCTACAGTCATAGGAATCATGTCAGGATATAGAAAGCAGTGACATATGCAGTGTATACACAAAATATACAATATATCACAGTATATACAATATATTGTACAATATATCTCAGGATATACAATATATCACACAATATTTCACAGTATACACAAAATATCACAGTATATACAATATATCAATCACACAATATATCACAGTATATACAATATATCACACAATATATCACACAATATATCACAGTATACCGCAATATATACAATATATCGCACAATATATCACTGGATATACAATATATCATACACTATATCACAGTATACACAATATATCACATAAAGTAACAAGAAATACAACACTCACTTATCCTGTGCTAAGGTGCTAAATCCTACAAGCTAAAGGACCCTTCAAGATGTCATGATCACGTGATCAGTCATGTGTGTGGGAGGAGTCAGACTTCAGGAGATAAAGGACCTGTGAAGATGTCACAGCCATGTTACCAGTCACGTGTGTGGGAGGAGTCAGGCTCTACTCTATATAGGAAACTGACTAGACTGTTGCGGTCTGTCCCTCAGACATAGCAGAGACCTATAGAAGATGTTATGTGAGGATATGGCCACTTGTGTTCTTTCCATTCTTTTTCCCGCTTTCCAGGACATTACACAGAATATACATCTCTGTCTGTGGAAACATAAAAAAGTTCTGGCTTTTGGAAGGCAGGGTGTAAAAAGAAATAAAATAAAAAAAACACTGCGTCCTTAAGGGGTTAACACTGATAATGTCCATATATGTACCTGGGAATGGGGAAGATGTCAGAGAAAAGGAATTCATGGTGACTTTAATCTTAAAGGGGTTTTTTGGCCCCCAGACCAGAATTAGGACATAACAGGAACTTTAGCCCCATACAAAGGAAAATAAAGACGTTACAGGTGTCAGAATACAGCGGCTACAAATTCTTTTTTTGCAAAAGTTTTAGATATTATTCAAGAGGTTAAAACGTAAAACAAAAACATATAAATATCACATTGCCTTAATGGCCGACCCAGAGATCTGATGACAGGAGGCATGTAATTTTGGCTACACAGTGAACGCAGAAAAACAAAAAGTAAGAGATTCCCGAAAATACAGTTTTTCTCCATTTATATCTTATTCTGTGTCTTTAACCCACAAAAATTAAGCCCTCATATGTCACTTTGATAAATAAGGGCTATTTACTCTTTGCTGTTTGTTATCTCTGTACATATTCCTGACCTGTGGCTTTACTTTTTACTATTCTCTTGGATTTTGATTCTGTACTGTGCTGCTTGACTGGTATCGACCCCTTGGCTAGCTGACCTCCGTTTTGTGGTTTGTCTTGTCTGCGTTCTGTGTTACCACTCATATCATCAGAAGGGATTATCACCCAGTTGTGGTCTGTTGCCTAGGGCAGTTCAGGCAAGTAGGCAGGGATGGGAAGGTGTGCAGGGGGATCAGCTCACGGCCTTAACATGCCCCTACCCCCAGGGTTCACCCACAGCTACTGGGGAATTGCTCTTTAAGTGGTGATGACACTTGGAGAACAATAGATTTCATGTCTCCAGATCTAACTCTGAGACAGAAAAGGCCTTAGATTGCCTGGGTTGTCCCTTTATGTTTTCTACTCTACAGTGTCCATATTAGGACATCCTCAGACATCAGAGTCAAACATCAGATTAATGCTAGTTTACAGCTCTGATACCTGATTCTGATACCTGACTACTGACACCTGATTCTGACACCTGACTACTGACATCTGATTCTGACACCTGGTATCAGTAGTCAGGTGTCAGAATCAGGTGTCAGTAGTTAGGTATCAGCAGTCAGACTCGGGTCTCAGTAGTTAGGTGTCAGAGTCAGGTATCAGACAAATCAGATATCAGAAGTCAGGTATCAGAGCTGTAAACTAGCATTAATCTGATGTTTGACTCTGATATCTGAGGATGTCCTAATATGGACACTGTAGACAGAACAGCAAGCGCTTCTCCTAGTGGTCACCTCCAGTCATCATCCCATCCTACACACCTCTGTGCAGACAGTTGTATATACACAATGTCCTCACTTTTCTATTCTACCCAGTGTAGAGACATTGCTGTAGGGCAGAGCCCCATGAGAAGCACCCCCTTGTCTGCAGTATATATATATATATCTGAGGACAGGGAGCTGGCAGTGAGCAGAGCCGTCGCCTGTGTTACCCTCCCCAGCTCTCAGCAGCTCCAGCTTGTCCCCACATCGTACAATCAGCTTCCTGTACCACAGAGATTTTGGTAAAGAACCCGGGGATGGTGACAAGTGCTGGCAATAGAAGGGGAAGCTCCTGCAGTGGTTTCATCCTCCCGCATAGACAATGATGGACAGATCTGGGGGGCTATGGCGGAAATCTCGGGGCCACCTCTCTGCACCACCCCCACCAGTGACAGCTAGGGACTGTTCGGGAGGATGTCAGGGAGAGCAGAGACACGAAGAATGGAAGCTCTCCTGTCCGGTTCTAGCTGGTAAAGGGCTCTGATCCCGGGCAGGGAAGCACAAGGGGAGAGCAGATCTTCACTCAGGCCCTGTGCTCAGTGACAGCCAATAGGAGGTGAGGACAAGGCCGCTCAGCAGCCAATCAGTGCGCACCGCTGTGCATATAAGAGGCGGCGGCAGCTCCGGCCTCAGTGTTTTCCAGTCTAGGAGAAGAGTTTTGTGGACAAGTTCTGTTCACATTATGGCAGAAACCGCGCCCACCGCAAGAAGCAGCCGAAGAAAGCTGCCGCAGGGGGCGCCAAGTAAAGCAAGAAATCCTCCGGTCCTACCATGTCCGAGCTGATCGTCAAAGCCGTGTCCGCCTCCAAAGAGCGCAGTGGGGTGCCATATTGACGGCAACCCTATGACTAGGGCTTCATTCTCGTATCCGGACCGACACATGATCGGTCACTACAGGGTAAAATCCCCGCAAATTTATCCAGGTGACCGATCCAGTGGGGGAGTAATGAGGGCTGAAGGCTCGGAGTTTAGAGGCCAAGGAGGGGGCGAGGGTTTATAGGGGAGGTAGTCTAGTAGATTGGCTGCGCATTCTCCTCATACAGGCGGTGACCTTTGTAAGCAGAGTCTGGATGAGGGGTAAGGAGGAATTGTCAGTATGTTCGAGCTACACAATCCCTGCAGTCCCGAATGCAGCCTGATGCCGGGTGTACGGCGGCTGTGTATGTGCTTGGTGGGGGGGACACAACACATAATTAGCATCCTGTGTGATTCACAGATATAACTTAGCACAGTGTAGGTATGTGCTAAGTTATATATAGATGATGATACCGGTGAAGTGCTGGTATCTTTGCTAATTTTTTTTTTTTTTCGACATTAAATTTTTATTAAGGTTTTTCCAAGGGTTTAACAAAAGGAGAGGGGGGGGGGGGGGAGGAAAGGCAGGGGAAGATCAGGGAAACAATGGGAAAGAACAGGGGAAAAAAGGGGTCAGGGAAGGGAAACAGGGGGAAGGGGAGGCGGACTCTGACGCAGCAGAGTGACAATGAACAATGCATTTCAGGTAGGTAGAGAAATAAAGGAGAAAAATGCGACGAACCATAATGTGTTGTAAAAGCATAACGAAGAAACAGCAATCTGCAACACTAAAGTACTAACTGAGGTTATGCGAGCACCAGAAAGGTGATTGACAGGAAAGAGTACCAGAAATAGGCAGGCATCATACAGGCGAGGAAGGGAAAAGAGCACGAAAGTCAGCAGAGTAGTAGAACATGTTCCACAGTAGCCAGGTCTGATGGTGAAGTCGGTCATCAGGGCGAAGCATCGCCAGCATGTCCTCCATTGTGCGGATATGGAGGAACTCCTTAAGCCAGGAAAGGAGCGTGGGGGGGGTCTGGGACTTCCACAGTCTCGGAATGACCGAACGTGCAGCTACCAACATAAACCCCAAAAGCTTGCGAATAGGTTTCCGGAATTTACGAGAGAAAAGAGAAAGGAGCAGAGGGGCTGGATCATCCGCTAAAGCAACACCTGTCACCTGAGAAATAACCCCTCTCACACTACCCCAGAAAGGGTGGAGAAGGGGACATCCCCACCAGATGTGAGCCATCGTGCCGCGATCGGTGAGACATCTCCAACACCTATCAGAGGTGGTCGGAAAGATGGCGTGGAGCAGAGTCGGGACCCTGTACCACCTAGAGAGGATTTTATAGTTCGTCTCCTGAGCCTTGCAGGAAATGGAGAACTTATGGCACATCTCAAAGGCTGACGACCACACACCCGGCGGGAACGCCACCCCCAACTCCCTCTCCCAACCTCCCACGAAAGGCGGTAAGCCACTCTCTGAGCCCTCTAACAGAAAATTATATAGAAGAGAAACCGTATGTCCTGGTCGAGAAGCAGAGAGGCAAAGGCGTTCCAAAGGCAGAAGCGGTCTGTGGAGATCTTGCGACCGCTTCAAGGATAAGTAAAAATGGGATAATTGGGAACAATGCCAATGGGCAAGTACTGAGTCCGGATTGGGGGCTAAGGCCAACAACTCCGAACGGGGAAGGAGAGTAGAGGTAGAGGAAACATGCGTAAGCCGGAGAAGAGGATGGACAGGGAGGCGACCCAGAAAGGGGGAAGTAAACGCCGCTGGAAAGTCGGGGTTGCCCGAGACCGGAGTCAGAGGGCCGTCATTCCGAAAGAGCAAATGCATACCACTATAGATACGACACACACCCATAGTCTGGCTCGCTACGAACGGGAGCAAATAGGGCTTACAGTCCGTCCAAAATTTCCTGTGGAGCCAAGGGAGCGCCGTAAGCGGTATAGGGCTCAAAGACTCTTCCAAGGCAACCCAGAGCTTAGAGCGGGACGAATGGTGCCAGTCAAGAATACGCGTAGCGACTGCCGCAAGGTAATACTTAGAGCAGTCAGGCACCGCCAGGCCTCCTCTCTTCTTGGGCCGAGATAGAGTATTCCGAGCAATGTGAGGGGGTTTAGCAGACCAGATAAACTTACAAAAAGTCTGTTTAACCATTGAGAAAAAAGATGCCGGGAGAATACAGGGGACCGTTTGGAAAAGGTACAACAGACGGGGGAGGACGTTCATTTTCAAGAGGTTGATGCGCCCCAACCAGGAAAGACCCTTCACATCCCAGCGACCGAGATCCGAGCGCAGCGTGCGCAATAACGGGAGAAAGTTCAATGAATAGGTGTCAGACAGGAGAGTAGGGAGCTGGACTCCCAGGTATCGAATCGACTTGTGGGACCATTGGAAAGGGAAAGAGGCTCGTAGAGAACTAAGGACCGTCGCAGGCAAGGAAATATTAAGCGCGGAGCTTTTAGAGAGATTTATCTTATAGTTGCTATAAGAGCTGTAAATGTCAATCTCCTTAAGGATAGACGGAAGAGACGGAAGGGGCTGTGTGACAAAGAGAAGGACATCGTCAGCAAAGGCGGAAACCTTAAGATGTAAGCCACCCGTTCGCAGGCCATTAATGTCAGGGTTCTTCCTGATCGCCACTAAGAGGTGTTCCATGACTAATGCATAGAGCAGAGGGGACAGGGGGCAGCCCTGACGCGTACCATTGTAGATAACAAAGGGAGAGGAGAGGGAGCCATTGATTCGAACCCGAGCCTCAGGGAAGTTATAAAGAGCTCGAATACGAGTAAGCATAGACGGGCCAAGTCCTAGTTGAAGAAGCGTGGCTTCCAAGAACTTCCAGTCTACCCTATCGAAGGCCTTCTCCGCGTCCAAGGAAAGAAGCAACATAGGCGTATGTGAGCGCTGAGCATGACGGATGGCGGAGAAGGCCTTCAGGGTATTGTCGCGGGCCTCCCTACAGGGGATAAAACCCACCTGATCCGGGTGAACAAGATCCTCCATGTGCGTGCCGAGCCGGTTGGCTATCAGTTTGGCGTACAATTTAGCGTCAGTATTAAGAAGGGAGATAGGTCTATAGCTGGAGCAGAGGGTATGATCTTTGCCCTCCTTAGGTATGACGGTAATGTGGGCTTGGAGAAAGGAGGAGGGGAAGGGCGTATCAGGAGAGACTGATTTGAAAGCGCGTAGAAGAGGCTGGAACAGATCAGTCTTAAGAGTTTTATAAAACCGAGCCGTGTAGCCGTCGGGGCCGGGGCTTTTACCTCCCGGAAGAGATGAAATACCCGCCTCTAATTCCTGTTCCGAGAACGGGGCTTCAAGCAAAGCCGCGTCATCACATGACAAGGACGGCAAAGCGGTCTCCGCTACATATTGTGCCAATGTAAGAGTAGAGGGCGAAGGGGAGCGAGAGGATTCAGGGGGGGAAAGATGATAAAGGGAACTGTAATAGTCCGAAAAGGCAGAAGCGATATCAGAAGTAATATGCGTGATGGAGCCCGACGGTTTCTTAATGGCCAAAACGTGGGAGGCGGACCGGCGATCACGTACAGCACGCGCAAGAAGGCGCCCCGCCTTGTTCCCCCATTCATAAAAAGAGCGCTGCCCCAGCTGACGTAACCTCTGTTGCCCGCACTCAAGCATAGATTTAATTTCCTGACGCGTGGCCGTCAGGGCGGCCAACGTCGATTGCTGAAGGGATCGTTTGTGCTGAGCCTCTAGGGACGCCAGATCAGACAAGAGTGAGCGGAGTCTCAAACTCGCCTCTCTCTTCAGGCGCGCCCCGTGCCTCATCAAGACCCCACGAAATACACACTTCAGGGCCTCCCACTGGATAGGGGGTGAGGTAACATCATTTGCGTGATCACGAATAAAATGAGAGGTGGAGAGTTTCAGATCAGCCAAGCATTGAGTATCAAGAAGCAGAGACTCGTTCAGTCTCCAAGTATTAGAACGAGGACACGAAGACGGGGGGCGAAAAGAGCAGGAAACAGGAGCATGGTCGGAGAGGAAGGTCAGGCCAATTGTAGAGGTGTCAACAAACGAGAGGAGACCATGGGAGAGAAAAACGTAATGAATCCTACTGTATGAATTATGCGAATGCGAGAAGAAGCAGTAGTCCCTATCTAGAGGGTGAAAGATGCGCCAGACGTCACACAAGAGCATAGAGTTTAGGAGCCTTCTAACCTTATTAATGGCACCATAAGAAAGCTGGGACCTGCCTGAAGAAGTGTCCAATAAGGGGTTAAGGGCCAAGTTGAAATCCCCACATACAATCAAATGGCCTTTAGCGAAATCTTGGAGGGACGCAAGGGTGGATAAAAGAAAGGGAACCTGGTCAGCATTAGGGGCATATATATTAGCAATAGTATACAGTACCCCAGAAATCTCGCAGATCAAAAAGAGGAACCTGGCGTTTACATCAGACAAAGAATCTAGAACCTTGATCGGCAAATTCTTATGGAAGAAGACCGCTACACCCCGGACCTTACCTTGTTGTCTACTACTGTGGAACCAAAGCGGAAAGTACCGATTCTTGATCGCAGGAGCACGGTCGGACAGAAAGTGCGTCTCCTGGAGGCACAGAATCTGCACTTTGCGCTTATGTGCATCATACAGAATTTGCGAGCGTTTCTCCGGGACATTAAGTCCTTTGACATTGAAAGACGATACAGAGATATCCGCCATTTCAGGGGGGGGAGAAGAAAGGGAGAACAGAAAAACGGGTCAACAAGATGGAGTAACCAGAAAAGGACAAGAGGAGCAACAGACCAAACAACAGGGGAGGACAAACAAGAAAAGGAAGAGGGGTCTGGAATCACCCTCAAAGGGAACTAAGGGGCCGGAGCACAGGTCTCCAACGGGCCCCGCACTGCAGGGACCAAACTATGTGGGGACGAGGAAGACAAGACGCAAGGCAAATGGAGAGAGAAGAAAGCAGGCAAAAGAAAGGGAAAAATATAGACAAGGAAAAGTCAGAAAAGGAGAGAGAAGGAGTAAAAGAACAAACCAGAGCAAGAATACTCCGGCTCCGACCCACAAAATTTGCAACAGAACTTATAGAGCGGTAAGAACGGTGCAACACCAGTAGTAAAGACATGAGAAAACTAAGACATGGGCAATAACAGTCAAAGTGCAACATAACTGCAAAACAACCAGAGAACAAAGATGGACAATGAGTCTGCCAGTAAAGCGGAAGACAGCAATCACAAAACAATATGATCAGTGCGGCAGCAATCGGGCCGAAGAAGACCGCCGTCCGCGTTGGGATCGTTGGGTGCGGGGCGGGTCTCCGGGAGGATGATCAGCCGCATCCCATTGCAAGCGGGGAGGACCAGTGTGATTAGGATCAGCCAAAAGTGAGGACCAGTCCGGCAACTGCATAGGGGGGAGATTCAGGACTCGGAGGAAGGTCGGCAGGTCAGCTGGATGAGCCAGTGAAAGGATACGGTCCCGGTGGCGAACCTGAAGAGCGAAGGGAAAGCCCCAGCGGTATGGGATCTTACGGTCCTGTAGGACGGACAGAAGAGGCTTCATGGCAGAGCGTTGGCGCAGGGTATATCTAGAGAGATCCGGAAAAATAGACAAATCATGGCCCTCAAAGGGCACAGTGCGGCTGTTGCGGACCTTCTGCATAATCTCCTCTTTGACAGCATAAAAATGAATTCTGCATATCACGTCACGAGGTTTAGAGTCATCAGAGCTGCGAGGGCGTAGCGCCCGATGAGCACGGTCCATTTCAATATGAGAGCCAGGCGGGCGCCCAAGCAGAGAGTTAAACAATCCTGTGAGTGTAGGAACTAGGTCGGCCGTTGGAACAGACTCAGGGAGGCCGCGTATACGGATATTGTTGCGGCGGTTACGATTCTCAATGTCATCCATATGAGAGATCAAATTGCGCACCTGGGAGGAATGAACATCAGAATCCTGTTGCAGGGCATCAATAGAGGAGGAAGCTGTAGATTGAAAATCCTCCAAGGCCTGCACCCTTTGTTGCAGATCCGAAATGTCAGATTTCACAGCGCGCAAATCATGTCGCCAGGCACGCTTTAGATCAGAAGCAAGACTGTCCATATCTCTCCTGCTCAGGGCCAGCAGAGCCTGCAACTCCGGGTGTTTCTGTAAAGTAAGAGCAGCTTCATCAGGGGGGGGAGATGGGAGACAAAGGAAGGGGCATCTACCCGTAGGGCTGTGGGAGCAGGAGCAGGCCGGGAGGGTCTCTTGCAGGTCTCAGGAGGCCAGAAATCTTCATCAGAGGAGGCGCCATCAGAGGGCGACTGGGGGCTCCGCTGGGCAGGATGTGGAGTATGGAGGAAGGATTTCTTATGTGGGGGGCTAGCACCCCAGTCAGCAGAATCAGGGGGGCCAGAATATGGAGGGGTGACCTGCCATAATTGAGGGGGGGTATGCAGGAGAGACCCGGGAGTGCCAGCAACTGTCTCACCCTGGGAGGGTGCAAGAGTCTCCATCACTGTAACTGCCCCCAGCCGGGGAGCAGTTGGGGAAACGGCCACGTCCAGGGCCTCCTTCCCCTTAGAGCAGGATACAAGGAGCGGCTGTACCTGGGGAAGTCCCGACGTCTCAGCAGAAGGAGCCGCGCCTGCAGGAGCCTGTGTGTGGGCGTCCGGTGCGCGAGGAGAGCTGCTGCCGCCATGTTCCGGAGCCTGGCGCGCAGGAGGAGAGGAGGAAGAAGATGGCGGCCCTCCAGCATTGTAGGCCGCAGCGTCCTGGGTCCCGCGCCGCTCGCCGCGAGGGGCGAAGAAGTCCGGGATGGAGCACTCCGTGTGCACGGAGGTAAGAGGAGTCTCCCTGTGCCTTTGTGACCGCGTTTTGCCCATGGTGAAAGGCGTTGCACCCGCGAAAGTCGGAGCCTGAAGCGGAGCTCTGTTCACAGGCGTCCGCTCGCGTGCATGCCTAGCCACGCCCCCTGCTAATTATTTTTACCATGGTTGTGATGGTTTAGTACACCCATACATTTATTATAGATTTGCTCTACACCACTTCATACTATTCTTCATATTACACCTCTTGACATTGTGCACTTACCTTTACATTGCTTTGGTATACTGGTACATTGATTGATTCCACCCATATGTATTATGTTAAAGTTAAGTATTCTATATGTTTGCTCTACTTTAGTGGATATTAATAAAATTCATTATATTTTATTATAATTTTTGGTGTGTGGATAGGCGCTGAGCAGCCATATTGGTCAGGCGAACACTGCCCTATACCCTGTTTCCCCGAAAATAAGACACTTCACCTCATAGACCATCTACAACCAGCAGTCATGCCGGAGCTCCGCATGACTGCCGATTGTCCCCCGCTCCAGCCGCTGCATAAGACATCCCCCGAAAATAAGATTGGTCATATATTTCGGAAGAGAATTTAATATAAGAGAGTGTCTTATTTTCAGGGGAACGGTAGTAAGATTGTCAGTATTACTTTACAGGGAGGTTTCATCACTGAAGCTGCTGAGGTAAAGTGAAAGCTGAGCTCTGATTGGTTGCTATGGGCCTGTGAGGTGGTTCCTTCAGGTCATAGTAATACTGTGAGGGCAGCTCTGTATTACTCTTCATCCTATTACATCTCTTATCAGTGTCAGGTGAATACTAAAGGGTCACAATACTAAGGACTGTGCCACCCAAAAAAACACCATCTAGTGGGCAAGTTCATCCAAAAGCTCAGAACGCAAAATTGTGTCAAAGAGCTGAGACAAGTGACAACGTGACTCGCGGCTGGAAAAGAAACGGATGAGACAGGCGAAATGTAAGAAAGCCGAAACATCGGAGCAGCGGGAATGGCGTCTTCACATAAGACAGCTGAAGCAAGGAATATGGAAACATCTGAACTAAAGGATGAATGTTCTCAATTTACCATATTTTCCGCGAGTGAAGCCGCAGGTATTCTACTAGTATAGTGTATTTCCAGGCTGCATAGATATTACATTCAAGCCAAGCACTCTAGGCCCAGTGTAATCCAAGCCAGGAAATTACCAGACGTACAAGACTAGATGTGATATGAAGGACTTGTACTCAAAGCCATATTGGAACTGTTGTACCGAGATGTGCACATGCAAGATAAAGGATCCGACGACTGAAGCAAGATGTAAGGACTTCTGAAAATTCAGAAGAGGAATCTGAAGTCTCTTGACAAGGTAATATTCCATAAAATTTCTAGCTGCACCTGATTCCAAGAATTTCGAACCTTGTACACTTGCAATAACAGTAACCAGAATTTTATCTCTGAGGAACGTGCCAGACCCAAGGTAATGCCAACTTTCTTGTAGATGTTTTTTGACATTTGACGATGAACACAATTGACTTTGAGATGAGCGCCTTGTACACAACAGTGTCATGTGGCTTCATTTCTCTGATAGCAGGGCGACATTGCCTAATCTGAAGCAGCAGGTAAATGGAGCAATTCGGTGATGAACAAGGTTTGTTCCAACATTATAGCGCCTACTGTTATAAGACAGAACTGATAAGTGGCTCTGGGATCAGTGACATTTTGGGCCCTTGGCCAGGAACGTCCCCAGATCCACTTCCAGTTCCAATGAAAACCTGTGGTCAATCCTCAAAAAGTGGGTGGACAAACAAAAACTGAAATTGTGAGAAACTCCAAGCACTGATTAGGCAAGACAAGGTTGTCCTCAGTCAGGATTCGTCTCAGAAGCTGATATTCAGCTGCAGTCACTTTGTTCGTTTACAAAAATAACACACACACACATATATATATATATATATATATATATATATATATATATTCAACATTCTTAATTTTCCACATCTGCCTAAATTTTTTGCACACTCCTGTATCACAGAAAAGATCAAAGGACTGTAACTACAAATCACTAGGGAGGTAAAAAAGTGTGAACAGTCCCCTATGTTCACCAAGTTTTAATGTGGGAATGGACATGAAGGAATTTAGTACAATGGTTGAATGCTGATTTAAATGTGTCCCAAAATAGTATAATTAAATATATAATTGAATATATGAAAAAACGGGGGGGGGGGGGGGGGAACGACTATAGAGTATTGCAATTCAGAATCAGAAACAATTCTCTAGGTAAAATGTTTTTTGTATTTGTAATAGGGCGTTTTTCTACAAAATCAGTCTTATTGATGTGCTATGACGGGATTAATGTCTGTATATATTCCTTGTTATCCCTCTATGGATATCTTATTGATGTACTTCTATAATTGATCTGTTAAAATATTCTTCTTTTCGGTGCTATTCTGCACATCTATATACAGTGGGGTCCAGAAATTTTTGGCTAGTGGCACAAGTATTACCAGTTTACCAATCTATCTATAAGGGTTTATAGTACAGACTCACAGCTTTAACCCCTTCGTGCTCTGTAATAGTACGTCACGGCATTCATCGAGTTCACCCTCCGCTAAGTACTATTACGGCGTTGTAATGCCGCGGACACAGAAGCTGTACCTGCGGCATTACATCCTGCTCTTCCCTTCCCAATGTAGTTGAAAGGGGACCTGCGGCCATTTTCCCTCCATATTTTCACGGCTCCCCTGATTGGTCTCCACAGCACCCTGGTTGGGAATTGCTGATGTATACCAGCTACAGATGGGTGACCCTCAGAAGATTCATTTCTACAAATATTTGTAGGTTTGAGAGGTGCAGCAGCATAATAAACACCTACAGTATACTCACCTCTCCTGGGCTGCCTTCCGGGGTCATCCTCTGACCTTCTTGGTGATGTCACACAACCCAAAGGACCCTGTGACTGGCCCTCAGTGGTCACATAGTGGGCCGCCTACACATTAATGCTGGCAAAATCACGTGATCACTGCATTGTATTTTGGTAAAGGAAAAGTGTTGATGCTTTATAGGAAAATGCACGATTCTTAATAAACTGTTGATGCCCTAACCACGCATTCAATGTGACGTGTCATTCAATGGGGGGCGACTGATGAACAGATCTGCATGTCTACGTACCCCTCACTCAGCGGCATTGATGGGTGCTGTGTATATACCGGAGTGGCCTGTACTATACAAAACAGAACCTGGACAATGAAGTATTTCTTTAATCCATCAGCACTATATCTGATGTAAAACATGTGCAACAGTCTAAACAAGAACATGACTTCGCCTCTTTTGCTGAGCAAGAGCTGATCTATGGTTATAACATTTGCTACATTCTGGACATGAAATGTCTGGTGATTTACAAGTCCTGACCTCATCCCCCTTCATCTGTCCTCAGTTTCATGCCCCCCATCTGCCCCACTTTCATGTCCTCCCTCCATCTCTGCCCCCAGTTTTATGTCCTCTCTCCATCTCTGCCCCCAGTTTTATGTCCCCCCTCCATCTGCCCCAGTTTCATGTCCCCCCTCCGTCTGCCCCAGTTTCATGTCCCCCCTCCATCTGCCCCAGTTTCATTCCCCCTCCATCTCTGCCCCCAGTTTCATGTCCACCATCCATCTGCCTCAGTTTCATGTCCCCCCTCCATCTTCCCCAGTTTCATGTCCCCCCCATCTGCCCTTGTTTCATGCCCCCCTCCATCTCTGCCCCCAGTTTCATGTCCCCCCTCCATCTGCCCCAGTTTCATGTCCCCCCTCCATCTGCCCCAGTTTCATGTCCCCTCTCCATCTCTGCCCCCCAGTTTCATGTCCCCACTCCATCTCTGCCCCAGTTGCATGTCCCCCCTCCATCTATGCTCCCAGTTTCATGTCCCCTCCATCTGCCCCAGTTTCATGCCCCCCTCTCCATCTGCCCCAGTTTTATGTCCCCCCTCCATTTTTGCTTACAGTTTCATGTCCCCCCTCCATCTCTGCCCTCAGTTTCATGTCCCCCCCTCCATGTCTGCCCCCAGTTTCATGTCCCTGCTCCATCTCTGGCCCCAGTTTCATGTCGCTCTTCCCTCTCCTTCATCTGCCCCTAGTTTCACGGGCCCCCTTCATTATATTTCCCCTCAATGCCCATTGGTGGATAGACCTTCATTTCAGTAATGCAGCTACAGCAATGCCAGGAACTACCTGGCTGATATAAATGTTTGGTAAACGTTCTCCATAGATAGAAACCCTGCTGCAACTAATTATTAGTGATTAGTACTATAGCCCAATTTTGGTGACTAGCCCATGTTGTCCTGTGGGGGATTGCTACCTCCATGGCATCCCTGAGGACTCTCCACTAGCTGAACCCTGATAAGTCGCACGGGGCCTAACAATGGCAATGTTTTGAATCAGGGTAGGGGTGAAATTTCTGGCTCAGTTTTTGTCTACTGATACTGACCTTCTACCCTTCACAGAACTTGTGGAACACTATGGGCTCCCACAGCACGCCTCTATTACTACCTCTAATTGTGACATATTTTTGTAGTTCAATTTAGTTCGCTTACTCCCAAGATGGACTTTTCCAAAATAAAGGGTCTCTTTGGGACCCCTGACCTCCCCAAATCTACGACTTGTTGAAGATTGCAAAACCTTGTCCATATGGTAGGGCAGTGATACATTCCTGAGCTGACGGGTGAGGAGTGGAGGGGGGACAAGCTCTCTGTAAAATACTGTATACTTGGGTGAATTCTTAACTCACACATTGACCCATATGGTAACATTATTTGCAGGATTCGGCTTCTTATAATACATGGATATTTATTTAAGTCTTTATGGAAAATAGATACAGGAAAAACTTTCAGAATAATAGAAATATCAGTCAATGTCTATTAAGCTTACATCACTGAAGAAGTTGATAGTACTCTTTCTCTTTAGCTGAATCTCTTACAGATCCATCGTGGCAATGTTTGTTCATCTGTGTGTTGGTCATCTGTGGGATGGTCATGACATGTCTCAAAATGACAAAGAGACAGACAGAGTTACACAGACCCAGGCATGTGTGTTACGGAATTGCTAGATGAGCAATTTCCCAGTAGATGCTGGTGATACCTGTGAGGAAGGGAATGACAAGACAGTGAGTCCTAAGACTGAATCCATCCCCAGTCCCTGCCTATTTGCCTCACCTACACTAGACGGTAGGGGACAGCTGGGCGGCAGTCCCTTCCTGTGATAAAAGTGATAACACAGAACGCAGACAAGATGAACAACAACAAACAGAAAGTTAGCTAGCCAAGGGGTCGGAAACAGTTGAGCAGCGAGATACAGAGTCGGAATCCAGAAGAGTAGTCACATGAAAAGGCAAGGGTGAGAAATAGAAATACAAACAGCAAACAGTATAGAGCCAGCGCACACAGAAAGGCAAATAGCAAGCAATAGGGAGTGGGATGGAAAGGTATTTAAAGGAATCTGCCCTAGACCTGATTGACCAGAAGGAATGTTAATCAAAAGCACTAAGTTAACTCCCTAGTATCCAAAGGAACACAACCACTGGCTGGACTGACACAAAGCAACAGATCCTCAGATGTGCTACATCAACAGGTGCAAAGGATCACAACTGAACACACTTCCTGTGCCGAAGTGTGTGACCAGATGATGATGTTAAGGCCCGAACAGGCAAAGATGTTACAGTCATTTATATTCATTGGAGGGGGTGTACCCCAGCATTCACATACTCATTGCACCTGTATATGGATGACACTGAAATAAGTATACCCTTGACACACCCAGACAGACATATGTTGTCAGCAGAATAGAAGTATCCCTTACAGCCCATGAATATTGTCATCTAATAATATTTAACATAATAATATGATAATATTTATCCGATCACCTCATTCCCATCTCCAAGACGTTTCTGGAGCTGCACCGGTGCCCTGGAATACTTTACTCCGGAAAATCCAATTCATTCCCAAATACAGCAGCTTCAAAACTACCCTACAATTGCATCTGTTTTGTCAGGCAATCATCTAATGTGTACGGGGTTCCCTCCGACTCTTCCCTGACAGCAGATGTTGGGAACGATAAGGTTCTGTGATTTCGGTTTCCAATGATTAGTCCCCTTATTCTCAGGAGATAGCTCGCCACTGGAGGTGTCCGGTGACCTTTAGTCTTCTCTTCATTCAGAACATATGCATACTTGGCCAATCTGGGTATGTATGTGTATGGGGGAGTGAGACAAGATAGTCAAACTAGAGTTCATCCAATAGCTTATCTAATGTGTGTGGTCAGCTTAAGAAATGAAGGGGCTTCACCTTTGACCAACCATAGACAACATGTTTTCACCAGTATATCATGTCCATTTCCATGTTACTATCAGTGTATGTCAAGTGCCCAAAGTGACAATAACAATTGTGTGGTCGGGCTTCCCATTACCTACTTTCTTTTTAATGTGCCTCTACTCCGTATGACGTACACGGTTGGCGGAAGAAATCCATAAGGCCGAAGCTATTGTTAAGCTGTAGGCTCCCCGATTCATGAATATTATCCAGTCACCAATCTCCAGTTCTGGCAGACTGACCTCTTCTTTAATAAAGTCAAGTTCTGTGAGGCAGGGTCCCCAAAGTTTGCTGGAAAAATGTTTTTCTGAATGGTGGTAGTCCTAGAGTAATAATAACGTATATGTAAAAGAAGAAACCTTCTATATATGGTATATACTAATATATGTATAGATGGCAGAAATGATAACTGCCCTCCTCCATAACTTTTTTTAACATTAAAAATTTTGTTGAAATTCTAGTTATATCACAAAAAACAGGTCAAACAAGACATCAACAATAAGGGCCCCTTCACACTACTGATACGCTGCCTGATTCTGAACGTTAAAACACGGTCAGAATCAGCGCGTATAAAGCAGATCCCATTAATTTCAATGGGGAGCTGGCATATGAGCGCTCCCCATTGAAATGAATGGGCTGCTTTTTACTCTACGAGCTCTCCCATTGAAGTGAATGGGAAGCGCTCACGTGTACGGCTCGGACTGAGCTGAGCGCCGGGCCCCTTCACACGGCGAGCCGAACACGTGAGCGCTTCCCATTCACTTCAATGGGAGCGCTCGTAGAGTAAAAAGCAGCCCATTCATTTCAATGGGGAGCGCTCGTATGCCAGCTCCTCATTGAAATTAATGGGATCTGCTTTATACGCGCTGATTCTGACCGTGTTTTAACGTTCAGAATCAGGCAAAGTATCAGTAGTGTGAAGGGGCCCTAAGACAACAGAAATATGAGGGCCCCTTCACACGGAGGATACTCTGGCTGATTCGGAACGTGTAAACGTTCCGAATCAGCAGCGTTTAAAGCAGGTCCCATTGGTTTTTATGGGAGCCGGCATACGCGCTCCCCATAGAAATGAATAGGAAAAAGCAGCCCATTCATTTCTATGGGGAGCGCACGTATGCCGGCTCCCATAGAAAGCAATGGGACCTGCTTTAAATGCTGATGATTCAGAACGTTTACACGTTCCGATCAGCCAGAGTATCCTCCGTGTGAAGGGGCCCTAAGAGGTGCGCATGGTGGAGAGAGAGTTAGGGAACGGAGAGGATGGTGGGGAGGAGGGAGGTACATGGGGGAGGAGGGAACAATAACTGTCGCAGCAAATCCATATACTTATATCAGGAACAACAATGGTAAACAATAGAGATGAGCAAATAGTGAAATGTTCGAAATTAGATATTCGTTTCAAATAGAGCATCAATATTCGACTACTCCATCGAATATCGAATCCCATTATAGTCTATGGGAAAAAATGCTTGTTTCAGGGGAAACCACTATTCGACTAAAGGAGAGTCACCAAGTCCACGAGTAGCAGGAGGAGAGTGTTTAGGAGGAGCGCCGCGTAGTTAAAGCGCATCGGACCACAATGGAGACTGCTGTGGTCTGATCTTAGACTCCGCCTCCTCACAGACGAGCCTCCGGCAGAACTAGTGTTGATTGACACAGTATAGCATTCAGCCAATCAACGCTGGTTCTGAAGCGAATATTTACTGCGAATAGCTAGTAGTATTTGATTGAGTATGAATATTTCAAATACCGTAGTATTCGATCGAATACCTACTCGATCGATTACTACTCGCTCATCTCTAGTAAACATGTTTCGTGTCAGTTCGAAAAAGAAGAAAGAATGGTGACAAGATGGGGGGAAGGAGAATCAAGAGGACACAGAGGGGAAGACAGAATGGAATTCAGCAGAGTAGTAAAAGGGGTTCCACAGAAGCCATGTCTGCTGGTGGGCTCTGTCGTCATGTTTTAGTTCTGTGAGCAGGTTTTCCATGCTTCATATACATAAGACAAGACATCAGAGGGTAGGCGTCAGGGATTTCCATAGGCTATGGATAACCGATCTTGCCACTGCTAATAGGAAACATAATAATTTGCGGGTTGTGCTTCCTAAACTTACACGGGAAGATAGAGAGGAGCAGGGTCATCCTCTGAAGCAATGCCAGTGACCGTCTGAATGATACAATGGACATCTGACCAAAAGTAGCGTAGGAATGGACATCCCCATCAGACGTGCCCTGGCCGATGTTACATCTCCAACATAGGTCTGAAGTGGAGGGGTAGATCTCATGAAGGACAGAGGGGACTCTGTACCATCTGGAAAGGATCTTATAGTTCGTCTCTTGCGCTTTGCAAGATATAGAGGATTTGTTTAAAGCTGAAGATCACGTGCCTGGTGAGAACAAGACCCCCAATTCCCTTTCCCAACTACCCGTGAATGTTGGTAGACTGTTGACGCTGGGTTCACACCTGCGTTTGGGGTCTCCGTTCTATGGTTTCCATCTTCTGCATGCCAGAAGACGGAAACCATAGACCGGGTCCGGCCGTGAGCGGCGGTGAGCGTTTTATGCTCTCCGCCGCGAAACCGGGTTTTTTTATCCGGACACAGAGTACTGCATGTCCGACTCTGTGTCCGGATTATAAAACCCGTTTTTGCGGCGGAGAGCGCAAAACGCGGGTGAGAAAGCCTCCTGCAGGTTTCCGTATCCTGCCTGTGTTTTAGGCAGGAAACGGAAACCTAAGTACGGAGTGCCGGGCCGCAGATGTGAACGAGCCCTGACTGAATCCTCCATAAGCTTGCCATAGATAAGTGAGATGGTGTGTGTCGGAGCACTGGGTGAGAGGCACAAGCGTTCAAAAGGCAATAACGTCCTATAAAGTTTATGAGATGTTTTAAGAGCATTATAAGAATGGGAAAGCTGGTTGTACTGCCAATGAGAGGCAACAGAGTCAGGGTCTGGGGTCATAGTGAGTAGCTTAGATTGGGGGAGAAGGGAGGAGGCCGACATAACGTGATGGAATCTAGGGATAGGTTGACCCACAGTGCAGTGTGGAAGAGAAAAGAGGACTGAAGTGCGACAGGGAAGTCTAGGTTGCCCGAGATTCAGGTCATAGGGCCATTATTTTGGAAGAGTCTACACAGCACCATAAAGTCGGCAAGATCTGAGTGTCTAAAGGGAGCACATGAGTCTTACTGCCTGACCAAAAACGCTAATGAATCCATTGGAGAGCAATGAGGGGAGTGGACTCAGAGACCCCTGCAGGGCTCCACAAAACGGTAAATATGAACCTGACCTCAGCTAGTGAGAAGAGCCAAGGGGAGGTGATCATAGCCGAAGGGACTAAGCACGGGTCCCATGTTGTATAAGCAATCAGTAGGGGTCTCTGCACCGTATCAAGAGGACAAGACAAAGGGTTTGTGATAGAACAGTTACCAGAGCCCTAAGCGTTCATTGGTACTGCACAGAGGAGACATTGAAGACATCTTTTACCTTCAATAACTTCACTTGCAATTCTTCACTCTGCAGTTCAAAAGGCAAAAATGTTCCAAATATACCATCGTTCAGATAATACGAAATTTTCCTGTCCTCTTTCCCATCTGTTTGTATAAAGATCAATAGAAAGATGAGTGGCTTAGTCAGAACACATTTCCTTGGATCATATACGCAGGTGTGCTTTAAGTTAGTACATGAAACCTCAGATATTAGTATATAGTAAAATCCCCTGGGCTATCACTAGACCACAAAAACTACCTGTATACTTTATTACATAGACTGTGACACACAACATACATCAGGCATCTTTTTAGGACTAGAGTAACCAACAAGCAGAAAAAGCATGTGCTTAGGGCATTGGCGGAAGGGGGAACCACAGAAATATATCATTGCCAGACTTACTATAATGGACCATATGGTGCAGGACTGCAGAAGGTCTGGCCTGGTGGTGAGATATAGTGTCCTCTCTCTGACTGCTGCGCTATTCTCCCTGTTTGTGGGGCTGTGCTCCAACCCCTACTTGTGCAGTGCACTGGCCCTATAGAAAGTCTAAACCTTAAATTCTGCTCCCAGCCTATCTCCTGTGGGCTATTTAAGGTAGCCTCTACCCCAAAAAGCTGCCTGACTATGGCCGGTTCCAAGCTTGCTGGTTTCTGCAGTGTTGTGCTTTGCTCGGGGTCTGACTGGTCTCTTACCTGACTTCAATAGGTTTTGCTGGATTTTTAATTTTTATGTCTTTTCATCGTGGTATGAATAAATAATATTTGATTGTTATAGTATGGATTGATACCGACATATCAACACCGATTTTTTTTTAACATTTTTTTTTTATTACTATTCTATTTCTATTACAAAAAACTATTTTATTTCATACTTTACAGTATTTTACTTTTTATTAATATCTGTACTTGAGCACTACGAGCTGCGATTGTCTATATAATACATTGCACTAATTCTGTATTGCAATGAATTATACTTTCCTAAGTTAAAGTAAAACTATACATTATAGGTTCCCCCTGCTGATGTAATAGCATGTTACAGGCAGAAACCGATTAAAGGTAATAAACATATACCCCATGTTGTCCTGAACTACTGACCTGTCCCATGATTCTCCTTCTTGCCAATAATATTGAGCGCGGCTGTAAAGGCAGAGCCTACAAAATATCTCCCAGGCTCTGAGATAATTTCCACTCCTTCCTTGCTTGGGAAATACTGATCCAAAGCCTCCGTAATCACAGCAGCAAACTGAAAGAAGAAAAAGTTACAGGGATTCAGTGAGAAATACTGATGGCAAAATCAAGTCTATATATCTGTGTAAAGCTGGGCAGGCACTCTAGAAAGCTGCCCACCAAATGCCAGCTCTGTCGAGAGCTGTTTCTCCACCCTGCCGAGCCAAACACGCACGTGTCTTCATAAAATCACCAGAACTGGAAGGAACAAAAATCTGCTTTGAAGCTGGAAATAAGTATCATCCTATAAAATGTAGGGATTACACTGGGAAAGGCAAAATACATATAACACAAGGCACCTAAAATAGAATGAGAATAAGCAGTAACACTCTGGGATGTTGCATTAGTTTACTTAGTTTGGATTGAACTATTTTTATGTTTAGATGGTTTCATATGTTAGTTGATGTGTTACCAGAATTGGTGACACCGACATCAACTACTCCCCGTTCTTCTGGATACACATTTAGTAGCTCTGCTTTTTCACAGGAAATTTTGGTAGGAATTGCCTTTTGAAAGTAGGTTTGGCATCCTGTCCACTTGGTGGGCCTACCTCTTTTAATCCTGGTCGGAAGTCATGGTTTCCAGGGAACCCTCCTCCAATATCTAAGAGCCTCATCACATGGCCAAATTTTCTTCCAAGGTCAAAGACATGTTTGGCATCTGCAATGCCCTGGTGAAAAGCTTGTGGCTTCCTGCACTTTGTACCAATGTGAAAGCTACAACAGCAATGAATAACGAATCCTTTTTATTTAACTTTTTGTGGCTATTATTTATTCTAATTATTATTAGAGATGAGGGAGTACTGTTCGGATCAGCCGATCCGAACAGCACGCTCCATAGAAATGAATGGATGCACCTGGTACTTCCGCTTTGACGTCGGCTGGCAGCTTAACCCCCCCGCGTGCCGGCTACATCCATTCATTTCTATGTGAGCGTGCTGTTCGGATCGGCTGATCTGAACAGTACACGCTCATCTCTAATTATTATTATTATTAATTCATAAAGTTATTCTAGGACAAGTCTTAATGTATTACATATCTAGCCCAGAAACCTCTAGTTCTTACCTGACTCCTATGACTGATAGATTAAGGTCCTTTGCCAGCTTTAACAGATATTCACACCTTTGTAACTGGGCGCCATACTTTTTGCTAAAGCATCCCATTGATTCGGAGTCATCAGCAGTGATTCGGAGGATCATCCTGCATTGGAGGTATGGATGAAAAATTAGCAGAAAGATTAAAGTCAACTAAAACCTTAAGATATGCCTGTATTCAAGCTAATAAATCCACTTGGATCAGATCTTTTGGAGGTCATCATATTTTTTTTATCTTTTTTTTTATCTTAATGAAAACAAAATGATGTTATTATTATTATAGATCTGGGTCATTCCATATCAAGTTATCCAAATATGAATATTTTTTTTACCTGACGTCTTTAGATTTTTTTTTTATATGAAGTACAACTTAAGTTAATTACAAATAAAAAGTTTAGAATTTTTTTCTTCATCCGTTAATTTTTTACAGACTTCTAAAGTTTTGAAAAAGCACAAATATTGGCCTGGTGTGGCTTTACATTTTTTATCATATCTCGGGCTAGAATTAAAGAGGACCTTTCACCACTTTTGGGCACATGCAGTGTTATATACTGCCGGAAAGCTGACAGTGCGCTGAGTTCAGCGCACTGTCGGCTTTCCCGATCTGTGCCCGGTGTGAAGAGCTTACGGCCCGGTACCGTAGCTCTTCTATGGTCAGAAGGGCGTTTCTGACCATTAGCCAGGAACGTCCTTCTGCCTCGCGGCACCAATTGCGCTGTGCTGTGAGAGCCGGGAGGAACGCCCCCTCCCTCTGCTCACACAGCTCGTCCATAGACGAGTATTATCAGGAAAGGGAGGGGACGTTCCTCCCCGCTCCACAGCACAGCGCGATTGGTGCCGCGAGGCAGAAGGACGTTCCTGGCTAATGGTCAGAAACGCCCTTCTGACCATAGAAGAGCTACGGTACCGGGCCGTAAGCTCTTCACACCGGGCACAGATCGGGAAAGCCGACAGTGCGCTGAACTCAGCGCACTGTCAGCTTTCCGGCAGTATATAACACTGCCTTTGGGAAAAATGGTGAAAGGTCCTCTTTAAGATAAAGAGGTGGGAGAGGCATAATTTTTCTCAGACCGGTACCGACTTTCATTTCATATGTCACAAAACTTTCTTTATATTTTATTTTGGAGAAAACAAATTCAAAATTTCGAAGCACAATTGTGAAAAAAACGTATGTTTTAAAATTGTGAAAAATGCATGTGGGACCAAATTGGGATCTATTTTTTAAAGAAAAAAAAATTTTTAAGCCTTGTATCATCTGATTTTATGTTGGTGTGGCTTCTTCCTTTTTTCTTTTCAAATTACAACTTGCTGAATTCAGCATTTATGTGCAACAATAAAGAAACATAAAAAACAGGTCTTGTATGTGCCAGAATAAATACATCTTATGATCAGAACACAACTTGCTCCGCATTGTCAACCTGAATGCATTGAACAAACCAAAAGAAAAAGGTGATCATATCCTCTAGTGGGATTTTGTAAATACAGTTTCATCCTAATTATATGTTAACAATATTAAAAGAACCAATATTTATAACACCTATTTCTACATGTAACAATTGTTTTTTATTATATCACTAAACATGTAATTTATTAAGAAGAATAGTACAGTAGTTACATCCTCATTCTATAAAATATGAACTAATCAAACAATTAAAAGGATGTTATTACACTACTGGCCTTTTATCATCAATTTGTCCCTTCTTGTGAGTGAAATGTAATCTTGTCCATAAGCGCTTACTAGCAATGTGTCAGAGAATGTCCGGCCTGTCATGGTGTTTGGCTCCACCTGAGTTAAAGGGATTCAATCATTAAAATGATATTTTTTTCTCCCTAACATGTAGGAATAGCCTTAAGAAAAGCTATTCTTCTCCTACCTTTAGATGTCTTCTCCGCGTCGCTGTTCAGTAGAAATACGGGTTTTCTTCTGTATGCAAATGAGTTCTCTTGCAGCACTGGAGGTGTCCTCAATACTGCGAGAGAAATCTCCAGCGCCGCTTCTATCTTCATCTGAAATGATCTCTCCCTGCGTCTTCTTCTGGCGCTGGGTTCAAACTTCTGGGTATGCGTAGTTGGCTCTGCCGTTGGGCTTTGGACAGAGACGAATGCGCATGCCCAGAAGTTTGAAGCCATCGCCGGAAGAAGGGAGAAAAAATGTCATGTTAGGGAGAAAAAATTTCATTTTAATGATTGAATCCCTTTAATATCTTATTTTTGTTAATTTTTAAATGTCTGGTTTTCTTGGATATACAAAGGATGGTGCTGGACCAAAAGGATGCAAAAAAAGTCAATTCTACGTCTTCATTTTCACAATCTTTGGAGAGTACAGTAGCCAGCTATCAGCGCCGATCATATTCACAGGTCACAGAACTAGTTATGTCATCCATTGCCAATCTTGTGCCACCTTCTACCACTTCATGGACTTCACTGTCATTGCTGAATGAAAAAATCCTTGTTTTTATTTCTGTTACACTACATGGAATGAAAGTGTGGTATTGCCGAGTCCCTTGGATGGGTTCTGCTTCCTGTAACCGATGTTTTAACAAACTCTCCTCCTCTTCATAGTCAGGAAATTAAAGTTCTGAAGCTTTCTTACTTCCTGACTCTAAGGTGGACAGATACTTCACATGACTGACAGAGTTGCCGGCCTGTCATCTGCTCTGAATTCACTGTCTATCCCTGTTCATTCTCAGGTCGAACCCTAACAAAGCTTTCTCCTCTGCCCTCTCCTGCTTCTAAGGTAGGGTTCACACTACCATTGGTGTCTGCTTAAAAAAAAAAACCACAACTAAAAACGGACACCTATCATAACGGACACAAACAGACAGTAACTGATGGCTATCAGTTAGTGTCCGTTATATGTCTGTTGCCCATAGACATCAATGTTAAAAGAAAAGGACACTTACTGTCAGTTTTTTCAAACAGACAAAAAAGTCCTGCATGTAGGATTTATTTGTCCGCTTGAAAAAACGGACATGGATGTAAACAGACACTAAAGGAAACTAAAGGACACAAGATAAAGTCCCATTGAAATGAATGGAAATTGAAAACTGACCAGATAGTGTCTGTTGCTAAAATCTTGTACAGACAATAACCATGGACACTGCTGAGCGGACACCAACGGTAGTGTGAATGCCCCCTAAGCTGTAACATAATAAAATAATACAGTAATATCTAAAAATCATGGATTATTTGGTAAATATAGACCCCACACTTTTAGACCACAGGCTGAACAGATCTGAATTCAAGATTTTTGAATCGACACTGTAATAGTTATATCATAAAATATGATCCCATCGCAATCCCAACTTGAACTTTGGTACAGATGTGGCTCGGAGCATAGCAGGCACATGTGCATTTTTGGAAATTTTTAAATTAAACGGGTTTTTTTTGGAAATGCGTTTTAAAACTTTGTGTTTGCGTATGCATGGGTAAAATATTAACAAAGATACTCTTGTGACATATCTGGTGAAAGCCTGGACAGTTCTGAGTAGAATGGTGTTTATTTTGTTTCTCTATCTTTTTTCTAGCCTGAGTTATGTAGAGAAATGTAAAGGCAAGCAACACAAAAATTTGCACTTTTTCTGAACTTTGAAAATCAATTAAAAAAATTTTGAAAAAATTCTAGAATTTTTTTTCTTCACATTTTGCATTCTCTGACACACCACTAACAAATAACAAAATCTCAAAAGAATTAAAAATATAGAGGTAAAAATCATTGGTTCACATAGACGTGGAAACAATGGCAAATTCATGTGTGGTAACTTGTCATGGTTTCCGCAAGAAATTCCAATACCAACATTTCCAATGGACATGAACATGGATTTCTTGAGAATTTTAGAATGGAATAACACGTACCCAAAACCTGCATGAAAATCCACCAGGTAAACGTACGCTAAAGCAAAGTCTTCCATTGTGTAGGAGCTACTATGAAAAGCAGGCCATAATATTACCTCCAGGTTGTTGTCCACTTACTCGGCTGTTGGGTGCTCTTTTGACACTTTCAGCAATTCACTTTCACAGTCAAAGGTCATTTTCAATACTCCATGCTTGGCGGCATGTCGAATGTGAGATGGTTGCTTGCAAGTGTTTGCATAGACTATATCATTTGCAGGAACTCCTAAACTCAACACCATGTCTATCTCTACCTGTTGACAAATAACATTAGTAACACAATGAATGTGTTACATAGCATGGAGGTCAGTTTTTTCATGCCAATGAAGCCATAATTTAGGCCAAGGAACCTGAAGATAAGCTGCAATGAAAGCCACTTGATTTCTGCAAGGTTTTTCCTTGGAGAAATGCAGAGGAGCATGCAGCAGAATATCCCCAGAAAATAGGGGACAATAATGAAGGGAATAAGACAATGACCATAAAGCCCAATCAGGTCATACAGACCAAACCTTGTCACCATCTTGACAAAAATCTATTAGAGATCTACTAGGATCTACTTATAACATGAAGCAGATTACCTTACTGGCACAGTCAAATCCAGTCCCCAGGAAGGCAAGTGTCTGGAGAACCTCTTTAGTATTGTTGCACTTCACAGCATAGAATGGCCTGACCCGCGGCAATTCCCAGTGGAAGCGGCGATATTTGTCCACCACATCATTTAGGTCAGCAACATAGAAGGCATCCTGGAGCACAAGGAATACAAAGAAATTACTTTACGTGCTCTATACCTGGGCTAGGATTGTATCATCTGAATTAGAACAATTTAGAAATGATTGTTTTCCAGGGTTCGGTTTGGAACTTAATGTAGATGGATTCTCTGATATCAGGAATATAGGCAGACCTGCGCCTTTGGGATAGACTTATTGTCGTTTTTGTACTACAAATAGTCAGTTATTTAGTTTGCTTATGCTAGGTTACACTTGGGGACCCCCGAACAGAAACCTAATCGGCTTAAAGAAGTGGCTACCCACAGAAACCCGTGGACTCCAAAGATATAATGGGTCCAGCGGTTTCTGCCTAGTTCCACCTGAGAAGGGTAAAAAATGCAGAGAGAAAAGCGCTACTCCCCAAGTACATTCCCCAGGACAACCCCGAGTACATCCCCAGTAATCCCCCAGAACATCCCCCAGTACATCTCCAGGACATCTCCAATAGATCCCCCAGTATATCCCCCTAGTAAATCCCCCCAATACATCCCCCAGTAATCCCCCAGTATATCCCCCAGAACATCCCCCAGTACATCCCCCAGTACATATCCAGGATATCCCCTAAGACATCCCCCAGTACATCCACCAATACATCCCCCAGTATATTCCCCAGTACATCTCCAGGACATCCCCCAGTACATCCCCCAGTATATCCCCCAGTACATCCCCCAGTACATCATGGAGGGTTAGTGGCTAACTAAAATACAACTTGTGCTTGAAAAGTTGGGATAATCTTGGTTGTAACTTACTTGTCCATAGCTACTAGTTATTTTTTTCTTGATGAACTCCATGACAGATATTCCCTCTTCTACAACAGTCACTTTACTCAGTTGATCATATTTCCAAGTCGTACTCCCTTCTCCAAGCTTTTTCCCCACTAGAAGCAAAAGGGAATATTACATGGGTGTTATAGAAAGATCCAACGTAATATATTGTGGCAAAAGTGATATAATGGAGAGCTCTGACATTCATGAGACAGCGAACACCAATTTCCATCTCTTTCTTTTGGGTACCGTAAATGGGAAATAAGTTGCAGTAACCTGGCACATCCACTGCCCAGTGTACGGAGCTATCAGTCTATCAGTGCGGACGGTTGCCAAGTGTCGGACCCCCACCATTTTGATATTGAGGACATATCCTAAGGTTAGGTCATCATTATCTAAATTCCACAAACCCTCTTTAATAATAAACTTGTCACTGCAGAGGTTCTCCAGGCTCGTAGGTCTCTAGATGAGAATATAATAGGTTGTAAATACTGTGATCCCTCAGTGTGTTAAATACTAGGAGTTTGTAAAGCAGCACGAGACTGCAAGTCCCAGAAATTCTGGTTTTCTTGAGTGAAACAGGTTCACTGAAATTGAGTTAAGTTTTTTTTTCCGCTGTGCGGAGGCTGCCGGCACTGTCCTTCAAGAGCTCCCAAGTTTCCAGGTCTCGGGAACATCTGCTGTGTCTGGTTTACCGTGATTTGTGGTGCGCTGTGTGTTTGGCATTCCCTGACCCGTGCCACTCCACAGTGCAGCCAAGTTCATCCCCACCATTTGGGGCTCTGGAGGACACCATTGTGGGTTAGGGTTGGTGCGGCCTGGGGGGTGTTGGACACACAGCGCCGACAATTTTTTTTTTTTTTTAATGTAGATTGTGAGCCCCATATAGAACTCATAATGTACATTTTTTTTTCCTATCAGTATATTTTTGTAGAATGGGAGAAAATCCACGCAAACACGGGGAGAACATACAAACTCCTTGCAGATGGTGTTCCTGGCGGGATTTGAACCCAGGACTCCAGCACTGCAAGGCTGCAGTGCTGACCACTGAGCCACCGTGTTGCCCTCATGTTGGCATTTTAAATCGGTGTATCTAGGACTGGTTCTCACTTTGGCTCTGAACAGCATTTGCTATCCTAACAGGTTTGGCTGGTATAAACTTATTTACATTGTATTCTCATGGAGAATTGCCTTAAAAAATAATGTTCATACACAACTTTGTTGCTCCAAAGATAAACAGCTCCCTATCCTTATACCCTGGGCCGCTCTTATCTTGGAATTATCTGATTATGTAACAGTTTGTTATTATGAGCAACCTCCCACCTAGAATGGCACTACACGCAACATCATCTGATTGGTGAGTGTTACTGGTTTCATTTTTTGGAGGCTGCCATGCCTGTGTGATTTCTATTGTTTGCACAGTATATATTGGTACAAGATTTTCCTTCCCCTGCCTTTTAGGATTGTTATTAATGCATATTTATTAAAAGTTATGTTTTATAATTAATATTTCTATTCCATTTGGTGGCTTGTGATAAGTTGAATAGATTAATAACATTTATTAGGAATTTTTGGGATAATTTATTTAAATTGGCACACCGAAATAAAAAGGCTGCCTACCCCCGCCCTACAGTATGAAGCATGATCTAGGAAATTGGTCATAAAATCTAAATTTGGAAGGTGGGAAGGGTTATAGAACTATGGTTCCCTTTATTAGTTAAACATTCCTTAAATGGAATCTGTAAGCGCGATTTGGGAAAATCAAATTGCCCTGTTACAAAGCTGTAATAAACATTATAGGCGCCCTGCTGTAGTACTCCTCGCATCGGCGCAGCTCTTCACTGAAGCCAGAAGTGTACACGTCAGATTTAGTGCACGTCTCGCACCCCTGGCACTTACTCTGAGTATACATCCTCGGCTTCACTGAAGAACTGCACAGACACCGGGAGCACCAGAGAGGAGTCCGATGAGACTCATTTCTGGTTAAGTCCCAAATTGACCTGACAGGTTCCCTTTCAAGAGAGCCTTGCTCATCTAATCTGCATGTAGTCTATGCAATCTATACTGTGGATTTGCCAGGCAAGTGTTGAGATCCAAATAAAAAGCCAGAAAAAAAACTGATCTAACTCTTTATGTGACCAATATATTTTGTAAAGTGGCTCCACTTTAGATATAATAACACTAATAGACATAATAATATACTTACACGTATCCTGCAGCTCCACGTCCTGTAATCGGAGCATCTCTACACAAGGAATCTAGAGACTAATATATTTGGAAATTAGAAAAATGCCATTTGAATAAAAAAGATAAATGATCGTTTCTTAAAGGAATTTTCCATTCTTAAAATGCGTTTGCATAATGGCTAACTGCAGTAAGAGTAGTCACTTACCAATATATTATCTGTGGATGAAATCTTCTCTGGAAAGCTGTCATTATGACCATGCTTGTGGTTTATATCTCCTGCTTCTTTGAGATCCCATGATCTGCACATGTGGTCATCTCTTCTTACATCACATCACATGCATTTCATTAATAGTGTATGAGTTCACAGTTCAGACCTACGGCGGGAGTGGACATTTTCCATTAATAGTGGAAAACGGAGATATAACTAAATATAACATAGCTATAAGCATGGTGGCATTGTTTGGATGTTTATGGGGGGAGTGCTACCAGGTTAGTCTTTAATAGAGATGAGCGAGTATTGTTCGGATCAGCCGATCCGAACAGCACGCTCCATAGAAATGAATGGATGCACCTGGTACTTCCGCTTTGACGGCGGCTGGCCGCTTAACCCCCCGCGTGCCGGCTATGTCCATTCATTTCTATGCGAGCGTGCTGTTCAGATCGGCTGATCCGAACAGTACTTCTAGTCTTTAACCCTTTGGTGACATGTGATGTGTTATATGGACATGTCACTTTAATGATGCCGTTCACCATTCTGCGCTCTAGTACTTTCTGGAAGCTGGATCACGATTCCTCCTTAGGGGTGGGATGAAAATACACCTACTAGTTGCAAGATGGGATAAGTTGTTTGATGCTCTCCCATGGTGAGACTCGATGACCTACAATCACGGCTGTAAGTGTTGGCACCCCTAAAATTTTCCCGAAAATTATTGTAATTGCACGTTTTGTTATACAAATTTTTATTTCATTTGTGTATATTGGAACATCACAAAAAATAAAGAAAAAAAAAAGACAAAAAGGAAATGATTTCCCAAAAAACTCCAAAAATGGTCCGGACAAAATTACTGGCAACTCAGCATAATATTTGGTTGCACACCCTTTGGAAAAATAAGTGAAATCAATCTCTTTCTATAACCGTCCACAAGCTTCTTACACCTCTCACCTGGAATTCTGGCCCCTTCTTCTACTAACAGCAATTTTAAGATCTCTCCTCAGGTGTTCAATGGGATTTAGATCTGGACTCATTGCGGTCACTTCAGAACTCTCCAGCGCTTTATTTCCATCCATTTCTGGGGGCTTTTTGAAATATGTTTGGGGTCATTTTCCTGCTGGAAGACCCAGGACCTAGGACAGAAACCCAGATTTCTGACACTGGGCCCTACATTGAGACCCCAAATGCTTTAGTAACCCATATGATTAAGAGGACATGATCTGTGGTGGACTCAATGGCCTGCTGGTTGTGAAGAGGTGCAAGGGATTGGCAGAGGGGAGCGGCTGATGAAGAATGGGGGGAGAGGTGTATTAAGTGAGCTGCACAGTTTAAGGCGGACTGCAGGGGGGCCATGGAAATATACAACACTATTCAAAAATCTACATGCTTTATAGACCACTAGTAAGCAGGATATATGTAAAATGGCCAGTTCGGATTTGCTCTATCACTCTGTGATACAGAGGTCCCTATGACCTGGCACCTCGGGAGCGCACTCTTGATGTGCCAGGTAACCTGAGCCCAATTCTATGGACCACATCTATTTCATAGCCAGGCTTTCCTGGCTTGGTGACACTGCTCAGCACTCGGGGATCTGAGGCCGTGAATCAGTGTTGGAAGTGGGTAAGTATATCGACTGATTCTGAGATGCTAAAAGGACGTAAGCCAAGATATGGAGATTGCATTGCCACAACGTTGTTCTTACTAAGACAGTTTGATATATGTGACGATGTGATGTATAGATGATTCTACAGCCGACTAAGTATATGAGTGGTGGGGAGATTTAGGCAGACTGTTCATGATAATACAGCCCTATGAAAAAGTTTGGGCCCCCCTATTAATCCTAATCATTTTTAGTTCTAAATATTTTGGTGTTTCCAGCAGCCATTTCAGTTTGATATATCTAATAACTGATGGACACAGTAATATTTCAGGATTGAAATGAGGTTTATTGTACTAACAGAAAATGTGCAATATGCATTAAACCAAAATTTGATCAGTGCAAAAGTATGGACACCTCAACAGAAAAGTGACGTTAATATTTAGTAGATCATCCTTTTGCAAAGATAACAGCCTCTAGTCACTTCCTGTAGCTTTTAATCAGTTCCTGGATCCTGGATGAAGGAATTTTGAACCATTCCTCTTTACAAAACAATTGAAGTTCAGTTAAGTTTGATGGTCGCCGAGCATGGACAGCCCGCTCTCAAATGATCTGAAAACAAAGATTGTTCAACATAGTTGTTCAGGGGAAGGATACAAAAAGTTGTCTCAGAGATTTAACCTGTCAGTTTCCACTGTGAGGAACATAGTAAGGAAATGGAAGACCACAGGGACAGTTCTTGATAAGCCCAGAAGTGGCAGGCCAAGAAAAATATCAGAAAGGAAGAGAAGAAGAATGGTGAGAACAGTCAAGGACAATCCACAGACCACCTCCAAAGAGCTGCAGCATCATCTTGCTGCAGACGTTGTCACTGTGCATCGGTCAACAATGCAGCGCACTTTGCACAAGGAGAAGCTGTATGGGAGAGTGATGAGAAAGAAGCCGTTTCTGCAAGCACGCCACAAACAGAGTCGCCTGAGGTATGCAAAAGCACATTAGGACAAGCCAGCTTCATTTTGGAAGAAGGTCCTGTGGACTGATGAAACAAACATTGAGTTGTTTGGTCATACAAAAAGGCGTTATGCATGGCGTCCAAAAAAACCCCAGCATTCCAAGCAAAACACTTGCTACCCACTGTAAAATTTGGTGGAGGTTCCATCATGCTTTGGGGCTGTGTGGCCAATGCCGGCATCTGGAATCTTGTTAACGTTGAGGGTCGCATGGATTCCACTCAGTATCAGCAGATTCTTGAGAATAATGTTCAAGAATCAGTGATGAAGTTGAAGTTACGCCGGGGATGGATATTTCAGCAAGACAATGATCCAAAACACCGGTCCAAATCAACTCAGGCATTCATGCAGAGGAACAATTACAATGTTCTGGAATGGCCATCCCAGTCCCCAGACCTGAATATCATTGAACATCTGTGGGATAATTTGAAGCGGGCTGTCCATGCTCGGCGACCATCAAACTTAACTGAACTTGAATTGTTTTGTAAAGAGGAATGGTTCAAAATACCTTCATCCAGGAACTGATTAAAAGCTACAGGAAGCGACTAGAGGCTGTTATCTGTGCAAAAGGAGGATCTACTAAATATTAATGTCACTTTTCTGTTGAGGTGCCCAGACTTTTGCACCGGTCAAACTTTGGTTTAATGCATATTGCACATTTTCTGTTAGTACAATAAACCTCATTTCAATCCTGAAATATTACTGTGTCCATCAGTTATTAGATAGATCAAACTGAAATGGCTGCTGCAAACACCAAAATATTTAGAACTAAAAATGATTAAGATTAATAGGGGTGCCCAAACTTTTTCATAGGACTGTATGTAATGTCCCTATCCGTGTTTCACATGGTCTGGCTTCTTCTGGGGACAAGTTCCCTCAGGAACAGGAGCTTTTTATAACCAAAATTAAATTGACAGAAAATAGATGGCATATAATTGCATATTATGTGATATAGAGGACTCTTTATCACCCAGTTTATCTCTTATTTTGGGCTGTAACCATGTTGATCTGTATGTTCTTATGGCCTGGTCACACGCTATTTTATAGCTCAATTAAAGTAATGTCTTCTTAACTCGAGGCTATGTGCTTGTTTTCTCAAATCTTGTAAATCTGAACAACTCCTCCTCAGTCTTACAAAATTCCCTTTAGGAATTCATCTAATGGGTCTTGTAAAGTCAGCACATTTAGCATCAAGCAGTCTATTACTGGCCGTCTCTTTTCTATAAACTCCCAATATAACCTTAAATTATAGGAATGGACTTGAGTTGGACTAATATGGTAGAGTTACTCTGTAGAGTCCTAGTTGCACCATCTATGATTCCTTACGTGGTACAGTCAGTTTGCTATTATACGGATATATATTAAGTATCTCTATAATTTGGATCAGTTGTGGCTCAGTGCGGCTCCATATAAGCACGTCATCAATGTAACAACGCCATATGCTGACGTAGTTCATTATCGAGCCATGTTCTACAGTTTTCAGGCAGCCCCCCAGCCCTGACACTCTTGGTTATCCAGGTTGTTCAAGTTTTCATGAACCTTGGGTAATAGATAGAATGCTGTGACTTTGGCGTACCTGACTGTAAGCAACTCACCTACTTATTTGGATATAGCTTTATCTGCTGTGATCATAAAATCATATTCTTGCAGAAATTGATCAATATTGATCAGTATCTTGTAACAATCTTTATTATGCAGTTGTCTCTTGGCCTCCTTGATATACATTTCATGGGGCCAAATGACAACATTGCCGGCTTTATTGGAAAAAACAAAGTCATCCCACTCTCTGAGGGACATCAATACCATAATCTCTTCCATAGAGATGTTACTTATGCTAACATTCTCACCAAGCTTTAGTATATCAGTGGTGACCATGTCCACAGACCACAGATGTCACTGGAGGACATATTAGCTGTTTTGTGTTTTAGTTTCTCTGTGCGGTACTTATTTCTACATATCTGTTGGTGACACAGAGATTTCAGATTCTGTCCCGAGAGACCCTAATCTTTGAATCACTAAAAGGATTAGAAGGTATTTTCCATTCTAATTGTCGATTCTCCTTGTAAACTGGAGGAAATATTGAATTCTTGGTCCACTTCCATTACGGAATGTTGACGTTCTTTCTCTGCAAAGTTCTTTTTGTATATTCATTTTCTTCTAAATAGATGAAGATTAGAGATGAGCGAGTACTATTCGAAACGGCTGTTTTGAATAGCATGCACCCATAGCAATGAATGGAAGCGACCGGAGCGGCGTCCGGCCGCTTCTATTCACTCCTATCGGTGCGTGCTATTCGAAATGGGAGTTTCGAATAGTACTCGCTCATCTGTAATGAAGATCTTTGATAATCTCAAACTTATTAATACAAGGAGTGTTACTAAAATTATAGCCTTTCTTTAAGGCTGGTTGCAGACGGCACGCCGTGAATTAAAAACACAGGCTGCACATGGCGGACACGGGAATGTTCCCTAGGTGCCGCCCATGTGAACACAAGCAAGATGCAGAGTCAGACTAGGAAGTAAAACAATTAGATGGCGCCTGTGTCAGGAGGGAGGTGTCTTGTATAGACCTCCTCAGCTGCTAATTGGACCAAACCAGGAAACTTCTGAAACTGCAGAAGCTTCCTAAATTGACACAGTAACCTTAAAGATAAAGCAGTCGGATTGAGAATCCTGACATCAACATGACGTGCTGAACTGGACAATAAAGTGAGGTTTATCACCACTCTTCACTCCCAATGGGAGAATATGCAATCTACTTTGAATAAACATTGGGGAATTCTGCAACAGGGTCAGGATCTCTAAAAAAATCCTGAATCCAAATGCCTCAGCTGAATACAGAAAGGCCAATACTATTGGCAATAGCCTGGTTCTAAGTCATTTCAAATATACTAGTCTAATAGCAAAAATAAAAAATTCCGCAGATTTTTCCCATGCGGTATCTACACTGCATGCCAAATCCATTTTATTGAGATACTTAATATAAATCGGTATAATAGCAAACTGACTCTATTATATGGTCCAACTCAAGTCCATTCCTATTTATCTTGATGAAGACTTATGCACAAAGTTATATCTGAACTAGAGATGAGCGAACAGTGAAATATTCGATATTCGATATTCGTTTCGAGTAGAACCTCAATATTCGACTACTCGATCGAATATCGAATCCCATTATAGTCTATGGGAAAAAATGGTAATTTCAGGGGAAACGACTATTCGACTAAAGGAGAGTCACCAAGTCCACAAATAGCAGGAGGAGAGGGTTTAGGTGGAGCGCTGTGCAGTTAAAGCGCACGGACCCCATTATAGTCTATGGGGTCCGTGCGCTTTAACTGCACAGCACTTGCAGTTGGGCTGATAAAAAGTAAGATCCCTCGTAACCGCAAGCTGCCAGCTCTCCCAATTAGAAAAGACGAGCCTGCGGCAAATCAATGCTGGTTCTGCAGCAGGCTCGTCCTTGCTAGTCAGTAGAGCTTTCAGCTTGCTTTTATGAGGGAGCTGACTTTTTTGCCATAGGAATGCATTGACCAGCATTGATTGGCCAGTGTACAGCATTCAGCCAATCAACGCTGGTTCTTCCGGAGGCTCGTCTGTGAGGAGGCAGAATCTAAAATCGGACCACAATGGAGACTGCTGTGGTCCGATCTTAGACTCCGCCTCCTCACAGACGAGCCACCGGCAGACAAGGGAGACAGTGTATATTGTCTATATGTATATTATCTATATATATATATATATATTGTCTATATTGGGAGACAGTGTATATCGTTGTACTAAATAGCTATGCTTTCAAGAGACAAGTCCTTGCCTCCCT
Source organism: Leptodactylus fuscus (assembly GCF_031893055.1). Lineage (NCBI taxonomy): Eukaryota > Metazoa > Chordata > Amphibia > Anura > Leptodactylidae > Leptodactylus > Leptodactylus fuscus. Next base: position 35,456,188 of record NC_134274.1, read on the forward strand.
ATGGCTGACATATACACTTTCTCCCTTGTCTTCCGGAGGCTCGTCTGTGAGGAGGCGGAGTCTAAGATCGAACCACAGTGGACACTGCTGTGGTCCGATCTTAGACTCTTCCTCCTCACAAACGAGCCTCTGGCAGAACCAGCGTTGATTGGCCAAATGCTGTACACTGGCCAATCAACACTGGTCAATGCATTCCTATGAGAAAAAGTAAGCTCTCTCGTAACAGCAAGCTGCCAGCTCTCTTGACTAGCAAGGATGAGCCTGCTGCAGAACCAGCATTGATTTGCCGAATGCTATACACTGTATAGCATTCGGCCAATCAACGCTGGTTCTGAATCGAATATTTACTGCGAAAAGCTAGTAGTATTCGATCGAGTACTAATATTTTGAATCTGGACTTAACTTTATAGAAAAGAGACGGCCAGTAATGGGCTGCTTGATGGAAAATATGTTGACTTGCCAAGAACCATTAGTGGAATCCCTAAAGCGGAATTTTTAAGACTGGAGGTATTGTTCAGATTTACAGGATTTCAAGGACCAAGTACATAGCCTCGAGTTAAGAACACATCAGATGACATATTTTTTTTTTCAATCTTTATTCATTTTTTTTTTTTTTAACAAAAGAACATACAAAAGTGACCAAATGGCGTGGAAAGATACATAAAGGCAGCATAGTGAAACAAATTACAACATCAACCAGTCACATAAACACAACATTAACAGATAACATGATCAACAAACAACAGAAGAGGAAAGGGGGAAGGGAGGGCGATTGGTAGGCTTGAGTAAATCCAGATAATTCCATACGGACTAGATCAATTGAGTGTATGTGGGGTACCAAAGGGGGAAGGATGGAGGCGAAAGGTCTATGGAAATCAAATATTAACTGGGTAGTTGGGGGGGATCAGGTATCTCTACCAGTGTATTGGTACCAAGGTTCTCAGGTAGAAAGGAGACATTAACAAGCCGGGAATCCACAACTACAGATCTCCTCAAACCTCTAAAGTTGATTAACCTTTTCCTTCCACTGGGGGATGAAAGGGGGTCGGTTTCACGTCACCGAAGAGGGATCAGTATCTTGGCTGTTTGGGCGCTAGTGTGAATCCAGCATAACACAGTATGGTGTGGGTGAAAGGGGGGATGAGAGTAAACAGTTATATGAATAGGAAATAGTTTTCTTCTGGGGGGTTGTTAGAGTCAGGGATTGTCTCAAACCAGTTGAGATCCCTGAGCTGAAGGAGGATAGTACGGGAGAAGGACCTATGGGAGAGTCGGAAGGACAGGGAGTGGAGGAAGGTCACTCTATGGTGATTCCACTTGGAGAATGACTTTGGGCCTCCTCCCTAGTTGGAGTTCCTCTACTCTTCCAGACCTATGTTTTCCTTGGACTCACATCCTCCACATCCCTATCTGTTCCTCAATATATTACACGGACCCTCCTTCACTGATGTCCCTCCCCATGTAACATATTTATATTTTACATAGTTGTAACAAAATGCTTCCTAATAACAACATGTGGAGTAACCGGTATCACTAACAGGCCATGTATAAGGGGTTAAAGAGGTGCAACAAATCAGTAAATACATGTGTGGCTACAATGGCTCAACTTACATTCTAGGATAATATATGCAATAAGAAGTCAGCCAAACAGTATGTTACATGAATAAATAGCCACCTAATGGACCCTGTTGAAAATGAAAATGTATATATGATATGTACCTACCATATGGAGACATGCCCCGACGCGCTTCGCCATTACAGCTTTGTCAGGGGGACCCTGACCCCTTATAGATCGCCTGTTATTGATACCGGTTACTCCACATGTTGTTATTAGGAAGCATTTTGGTTCCCCTCTCTTTTCCTATTGTATTATGAATTTCACTCTTTTCATTTTATGTTTTTTGAATTTCAAATAAAATTTGTAATTGTATGGTGATTCTGTTGTTTGACATCGTCTTTTCACCTTCACGTTGATCTGGCTTCCAAGTTACTGTCAATAGGAGTAGAGGTGCAGTTCCTGGTACCACCACTATGAAGCACCGATTCCCGTGAGTAGGAGCAGAGCTGCTTCAGGCCGTATACATTGTATACCGCTTCCAGCAGTCAGATCAGCTACTCATTGTAGGGTCTGGGTATTGGACCCCACTGATCAGATACTGATGATCTAGTTTCTGGATAGTACATCAGTATCTAACCCATGGCGTCTTGGGCAACCCCTTTTAACTCCTTCCCACTCATTGGCACATTATTACATCGTGTTGAGGGTTTAATGTCGAAATAGTACGGTGCTGTAATGTCTGTAAAAGGAACATTACTTCTGACACTTGACTGTGTTACACAGCTGAGAAGTCAGAAGACGCCATGAATTGGGGATCAGAGATCTCAGGTTCAAGTCCTTTGTGGGACAGGGAAATTTAAACTAATGCCAGAAAAAAATTTCACCAGTGAGGCATTTTTACTTGGGTACTTTTTGCAATAGGCCTCCAAGATGCTTTGTCTTTATGGGTGTGATAGTAATACAAAGACATGTCCATATTACACAAATCTCCCACAGGGCTGTCAGTCTGGCCCATACACATCAGATAGCAAAAAATCCAACACAACAGATGTTAGTTGTGACCAACTTTAGTTGATGGTTGGCTGTATGGGACAGACTCTTAGAAAGGAGATCAGTCATGGCTTTTCTGGAGTCCTCAGCTGAGGTGTGAGGGGGATGTCCTGGCAATGACCGGGCCGCTCTGATAGAATTGGACGTACTTATAGTGGTCCATTGGTATCACTTTAGAAGTCACACAATAATGAGCTTCTACAATGCGATGCTACACTCCTAGATATGTCACCAGAGCTTTGTAGGTTGAAATTGGTGGGAAGAGTATATAGATAATCATAAGACAGAATACAATTGGCCTTGTAGGTTTGGGTTTAGATGACACATAATGAAGTCAAATATTGTCTGTTAGCGGCAGAGGTCCGAGCTTAGGAAGAAGCAGCAGCCATGTGCTGTGCCTGGTAGTCAGATACATGTTATCTGGGGAGTAATAAAGCTTATCAGTGCAATCCCTGGTTACAAAGGAAATTGGACCAACCTATATGGAAGCTGGGGGAGCGGTAAAATAAAAAAATAAATAATTAGAAACAAAAGTATACTCACCTGTCCCCAACACGCCATTGTCCCCTGCTGGTGTTTGGTCTCCAGTTGGGACCTGAATGTTGAAAATCACCCACGTAACCCCCTGGACAGATCAGTGGCCTTAGCTCGCACTGGGAAGGAATTAAGTGACATATGTGAGCGATGTCAGCATTCCTGCAACCGCTGAGGCCAGTGGTCATGTGGGGTGCAAGACCCCCGCAGTCCCACTTATTATCTTTGCAGGGGGGAGCCACAAGCCTGATTTCTCTGGCTGTAACTGATGTCACCGACTCCCCTCAGATCAGGTTGAGGGTCCATTGAGTGTGATTTGGGTGTAATAACAAACTGTATAACAGATTACCAGTATAAGTGCTGCCGATCTCCACTGAAATGGATTGGTAATACCAATACTATTGAGCATTATTTACTATAGGGGTGTTACCACGTTGACCAAAAAGTGTGGACTAAAAAAACAAATCTTTTATTGAAACATTAAGATATACTTCTCTATAGCAAGACTTAAACGTGGGAATGGCTTTGACATGAGGGCTTAGTGTGATTTGTATGGGTTGTCTGTTCCACACTTAAGCTTCTTTATGACCACAAGATTTTTGGTGATGGACAAGACGAAACTTACGAATAAAACTCTTCCCACACTTGGAACATGAGAAGGGTCTCTCCCCCGTGTGAGTCTTCTCATGGAAAACAAGGTCGCACTTATTACTGAAACATCTTCCACATTCCAGACATGGAAACGGTTTTTCCCCCGTGTGTGTCCTTTGGTGCACATGGAGCTGCTGCTTACGTGTAAAGCACTTGCCGCACTCAGAACATGGAAATGGTTTCTCTCCCGTGTGGATGAGCTGATGATGGAAAAGGTTCGATTTCCCTGAGAAACATTTCCCACATTCAGTGCAGGGGTAGGGCCTCTCTCCTGTGTGCGTTTTCTTATGCTTCACCACATCGCTCTTGGTTTTGAAGCTTTTCCCACATTCAGGACAAGGGAATGGCTTCTCACTCGTGTGAATAATCTGATGTCGGTTCAGGTTGGATTTCTTGGCAAAGCATTTTCCACAAGCAGAGCATGAAAATGGAGCTTTACTTATGTCAAGTGTCTCTTGTGGAGTAAGACTGGAATTTTTTGTAAAGCAGTCAAAACATGGAAATAAGGGGGGACATGTATGAGCCGTACACTGCGCACTGATACTTGTAGTATTGGGAGCGCTTCTCCTGTACATAGAGCTATCACATGGTATATCTGCTCCACACAAAACCTGGATTTCCTTCACCACTGTGTTGTCCTTTTCGTTCACGTCAGAAATAGTAGATGCAATGGGACCGTCCTCACCATCCATGCTAGGCTTCTCATCTCCTACAAAATTAATACAGAGTTTTCAGATATACAATACTACAGCACAACCTACAAGGCACCGGCGATTTGGTAGAACCAAGTAATAAAGCAGCATAACATAACCATGAGGGGTGCAAGTGAATTCCGTGGCATCTCTCTAACAAACATGATCCTGGATTGCAGATTTTCTTCAGTAAAGGGATAATACCAGGAAAAAATATTTATCCTCTATCCATAGGATAGAGAGTAAATTGCTGATGGGTGGGGTCTGACCACTGATCCTAAGAACGAGGGGTGTATTACCAAGACTGTAAATGTAGCTGTGGTAAAAACATTTGCACCCCCCCCCCTCCCAGTACCGGAGATAGTCAAAGTACAATATACGTACGATAGATGATAAAATGCTGATCGATGAGAATCACTGAGACCCTCTCCCCAACCGAGCAGCAATTTATCTTATATATATTTTTTGTGGCATATCCCCTATAAGATATCCTTGGTTACTCAAGTATCCCTGCAGAGAAAACTGTATCTAAATACAGAAAATATTTTCCACAATGAGTATGGACTCTGTATCCGGGGTATTCAGTATGCACTGTAATAATAATGATGCCTATGACTACCATATAGTGCCATACACCTACATGGTGGAAAGTGGACGTCATTACTGACTGATACAGATAAGGAAGCTTTGCCATCAGTCATCACTGAAAACCCATCACACATCTCTACAAACACCACACACTCCGGACTCCTCTGTAGAAAAAGGTAGAAGCCAAAAGATTTTGGTCACCACATTAGAGATGAACATCCTTAAAGTTTTCCATTCTGGCCGTACTGACAAGTGGTTAGCACTATACACAGAGGGCAGGCTGCTTTTTATGGGAGACAAGTCTGACCCAGTTATGAATTTGGACAAGGCAGCGCTCCTTCGCCTGACCCCACACACCCCTCTGCCCCACACAAACACCCAGGATCAGATATTCCTTGTTTAGGTCTTTCTGCCCACCCCCAGGACTATATATCGCTTAAGATAACTGCTAAGGATATCATCTCCTGATTTTAGAGCCACTTTTAATCTTTATACTGTCAGAAATTTCTGCTCACAGTCAGAGACACATGAGAATTGGCTGAGGCGCCTCCTACAGATGGGCAGTGGAATAACACATTGGATAGAGCCCCCATTCTGTCACTATGTGAAGGTCACACAATGGGGGGATCTAATAAAGCTGTCATTTCCTACACTAGTCTTGATTCACTAGATGTGCCAGAGCGACCATCTTCCTAATAGTTCTTGTACATGTAGTTGCTGCTGAACTCAAGTCTACACCACTCAGGAGCTGGGAGAGATTTTGTATAACACACTAGTTTTCTTAACTTGATGGACCGTCAGAATCTGCCCCACCTAGACTCTCACGCCGCAGGAGATGACATGTGAATACCATCACTCCCAGGACTGTACTACAAGGATCTCATAGTTGACTATTCTGGGACCCTGATGTGTTCAGTCATTAATACTCACCGGGGTCAATAGCTGAAGGCGTTTCCTCCGCGCACTGCTCATAACTCCTCTCATGAGCCTCTTCTTCCTCCTCCAGTACTTCAACTTTAATATCAATCATGTCTTCCTCCTAAGTAATCCATAGACAATATACTCATAGAGAATTGTACATTATAGGCTGCACATTGAGATCTCCATTGCATTATACCTGGCAGTCTTGTGGGGTATCCTGATCTTCCTTGGGACAGTCCTTGAAATAAATAGGACTGGGACATCTTACTGGTATATTTCTCCTACTGGATCCATCTGGAAGTAGACAATGTACAACCAGAAAATATATTATGTATATATGAGGGACAGGTGATGAGGACGGCCTACTTACCCTCTGATGGCTGCTCATGTGCTGTAATGTTCTTGCACAGATTCTTGTGTCCTTCTAAATATTCCCAAACCTGTGTGAAAGAATGGACAGATCCTTGTAGTGACCTGATACAGACCTGTATAATGTCCCCGCACCCCCGTGACAGCTCACCTCTCCAGTAAGGAGATGTACAATCTTGTTGGTGAGTTGTAAGATTTTCTGCTCATTGTCTTTCTCCTGCGTCACTGGCTGAGGCTCCATGATGGGACTTTGACTCCTGCTCCATCTTCCTGATCCAATCCCACATGTCTCATGTTTACCCAATGTCTTCTTGGTAAAAATATAACCCTACACATTAAATATATATTATGGAGTCGCATCTTACAGCAATTCCTTCCCAACTACCAAACCTGGATCAATCAAACCCGGACTCTCCAGAAATCTAGTAAGTGTGAACTGCCCTTGAGTCCCATAGACTCACTGCTCTTACAGTAAAGAATCCCCTACTGTACTTATATACTGGTGTAGAATGCGCCTTGTTTATAACATAGTAAAGGCCCCCTTGTTAAACAGATATTTGGCTGACCTTCAGACTTATTTAATAAGCTTTAAGGGGCTTCCACAACTCAGCAATGTTGGATACTGATCAGTATTAGATCAGTCAAAGTCCCACAGCAGGACTCAATCAGCTGTTTCAGAATCCATACATGAGGTATATGGCTCGAAGCTGCTCTGCTCCTACTCGACTTGTATTTCAAGGCACTACTACTACTACTACTACAGCGTATGGAGCTATGTACACTGTATACAGCTTCTGGCTCTGTACACTGTATACAGATTCTGGCTCTGTACACTGTATATAGCTTCTGGCTCTGTATACTGTATACAGCTCCTGGCTCTGTACACTGTATACAGCTCCTGGCTCTGTACACTGTATACAGTTTCTGGCTCTGTACACTGTATACAGCTTCTGGCTCTGTACACTGTATACAGTTTCTGGCTCTGTACACTGTATACAGCTTCTGGCTCTGTACACTGTATACAGCTTCTGGCTCTGTATACTGTATACAGCTCCTGGCTCTGTACACTGTATACAGCTTCTGGCTCTGTACACTGTATACAGCTTCTGGCTCTGTACACTGTATACAGCTTCTGGCTCTGTACACTGTATACAGCTTCTGGCTCTGTACACTCTGGACTCTGATCAATATGATCCTGTGGATAGGTCATCAGTATCTGGATTTGCTGGGTCATAGACAACCCCTTTAATTTCGACAATCCTTCTGGATATTGTAGTTCACCCAGCTCCTTACATTCATACATTACTTTTGTTACCTGCCTTTGATTCCACTCAAGCTCGGCCATGTCTTTCTTATACACTGGTGCCCAGATCTGTTCATAATCCTCCACCTGACGTCTAACAAGTGATATTTAGAGTGACAGAGCCATATTCTTATAATGTGAATCCACGCCTGTCTGATGTACCCGATGATCTTACTTGCCATGGCGGCAGCTGCCTGGCATTGGCTGCTGCAGTTCCATTTCCTGACAACTAACATTATAAAGTTCTTTTCCCTTCCAGTTTTATCATCTGCAAAAACTGATATTACATATTATATTAAGAAGAATAATAATAGCGCCTCCTACTGACTCTTGTGGTGCCCCAGTGTCAGTATATACCATTAACCACACTATCCCCATTTCATCTCACCTCTCCGGTCAGGAGATAGATGACGTCCAGCGTTAGACTTAATATTCTTCCAGAAATCTTGTCGTTCTTTATGTCCATTGTCCTGGAGACGTCAGACTCTGCTGTCCTTGTATAGATGGCTGAAGATTTGTATCAATAGCATCTGAAAGTATAGAATGGTGTAACCTGTATTGTTACGGAAAGTAATGTGACCCCAATCTTCTGTGTCAGTCTTTACTACCTCTAGTATTCTATTCCTCAGCAGGGTAATGACACAGACCAGAGATTAGCAGCTGGAACTATATGTGTAATGACCGCAGGGGTCTGTATATACAGATCAGTATACAGTCAGGGTAACACACAAGAAATACAATACCTAGTGATGGAGATCCAAACCCGGCACCGCACGACAACCGCTATGTGTGTACAGGCGCCATGAAGTTAACCCTTTCCAGTCTGAGGACAGGGACAGCAGCGGCAGAAGTTGGGACACTGTAGTGGCCAAAGGACCTTGGATGATGTCAGTGTCATGTGATCAGTGAGGCTGTGGATGGGGCGGAGCTTGAGTAGTTATTGTGTGATGTCATACTGCGAGCCTGCTGTCACTGTCCACATAGAGCTGTGTGTGATGTGTATGTAGCAGTGCTACGTGTGTGTGTGTGATGACAGTGAAGTGTATGTAGCAGTGCTATGTGTGTGTGATGTGTATGTAGCAGTGCTACGTGTGTGTGTAATGTGTATGTAGCAGTGCTATGTGTGTGATGTGTACGTAATAGTGCCGCCAGTGTGTGATGTGTATGTAGCAGTGCTACGTGTGTGTGATGTGTACGTAGCAGTGCCTTCTGTGTGTGTGATGTGTATGTAGCAGTGCTATGTGTGTGTGATGTGTACGTAGCAGTGCTGTCTGTGTGTGTGATGTGTTTGTAGCAGTGCTATGTGTGTGTGATGTGTATGTAGCAGTGCTATTTGTGTGTGATGTGTATGTAGCAGTGCTACGTGTGTGTGATGTGTATGTAGCAGTGCCATCTGTGTGTGATGTGTATGTAGCAATGCTATGTGTGTGTGTGTGACGTGTATGTAGCAGTGCTACGTGTGTGTGACGTGTATGTAGTAGTAAATGACTGTGATGTCCATTTTTAGTATGGCATCACACACCCCATGTTTTAAAAGCAATGAATGTCTTTGGGTCTGTTCACATGACTATTCCTATGTCTGTCAAAACATACAATGATCGGGCATGTCTGTTTTGTTTATTTTTTACGGTCCATTAGAAAAACCAGACATGTGACTAGACCCATAGACATTCATGGATTTAAAAAACGCCCATGTGACAGTCATTCCAAAAACAGCTGTGGAGACTACAGAAAGGCAGTTTCCTTTTCTCCCACCATATACTCCTCTAAGGAATGGAGGACAAACCTTCCAATTTCTGCAGGATTGGTCATCTGTCTTCTGTATGAAGCCTCCTGAATCCCCTACAACAGATGGTGGGGACTGGACATGTCAATTTTCAAGGCCTGATCCTTTTATTCTCAAGGAAGATCAGTTACCGCCAGAGGTCATTGCTTACTATATAATATACTATAATCGTTCATACACTCAAATGTATGAGGGATCCAGAAAAATGGGGCCCTGTGGGTGCAAAATGACTGTGAAAAAATGGAGGTTTTTCACGGCTGATTTCACCATTAGTGGTGTGAATGGCGCCTTACATGAAGAAACTCAAAAGCCAAGGACACAGAATTCTTCTCAAAAATCCTTTTGTTGTAGCAGAATGGTCTGTAGGAAGGTCAAAACATCTTCAAAGGTCCTTAATCAGTACATGACCCTAAGTATGGTGTGCTGTGCAATAACCGTACAAAATAGGCATATAACATAGAGGTGCTGCCATATGGTGCTTCTGGATACATGCGTCTACTGCATGTAAACACATTATGGTTCATTAGGATGGTGAGACTCTGTACACCTGGATGTAACTATAGCCGCATCCAGTCCATGGCCGCCGATACTCTCAGTTTGGTGGGATTCATGTCAGCGCTATATATTTACTGTGGTAAATGAGGTAACAGCAAATCTGACAGGCCAGTAAATAAATGCAGCTAAACTGAATCTAATCTGTTACTTACCCCAAAGTGAGAGCTGTGGCGCCCAAGGGCCGAGTGTGGCTATAAGCTACATGCAGGTAGCTGGAGTGTCACCACACTTACATTTTAGGAACTCCATATTAGTAACCTTCATGTGAGGCACACAGGGGTTAATGTCATGGTACATGATGGGGGTAAAACTAAATTACCCCATGTCCCTGACATTAATAGTAATAGTAACCCCAGCAAGTTCTTGTTTTTCATCTTCAATACCACATTGATGGCTCTGTACCAGGGCTGGGGGTTAGGGGTATGCTGAATAGTGCTGCTTCTGTTTTTAGATGTTTCCATGGTTACTGAGGTACAATTCTAATCATTGCAAACGTTTTTACACTTTTATTGACAAGTACATTAAGCTTAAAGAGGACCTTTCATCAGATCAGGCACAGGCAGTTCCATATACTGCTGGAAAGCCAACAGTGCGCTGAATTCAGCGCACTGTCTGCTTTCCCGATCTGTGCCCCAGGTAAAGCGCTATCGGTCCCGGTATCGTAGTGCTTTACAGTCAGAAGGGCGTTTCTGACAGTCAGCCAGGAACGTCCTTCTCCACAGCAGCGCCTATTGCGCTGTAGAGTGTGAACGGGGAGGAATGCCCCCTCCCTCTGCTCACAGTACTCGTCTATAGACGAGTATTATCAGGAGGGGAGGGGGGCGTTCCTCACCGCTCACACTGCGCAGTGCGATAAGCGCTGCTGTGGAGAAGGACATTCCTGACTGACTATCAGAAACGCCCTTCTGACTCTAAAGCGCTACAGTACCGGGACCGATAGCGCTTTACCCTGAATTCAGTGCGCTGTCGGCTTTCCAGCAGTATATGGAACTGCCTGTGCCCAATCTGATGAAAGGTCCTCTTTTAGCAGAGACTCAATCTTTATAGTGTTGACCCTTATTTTTCTGGACCTCTGTAGTTCCCCTACCATGCTGGATATCAGTGTCTGGACCAAAGCCTGACAGAAGGCAACCCATTAAGCCATTCTTACCGAACCAGTGCTTGGAGTTTATCCATCCACATGCCCTTGTGTCACCTCACCGCTCTTCTGTGCCTGGTCCTCCGCTCTATTTCCTCCTCATTTCACACCACAGCCAAAGTCTATCTAATCTATCCATAAAATTAGGATTGGCTGCTTGTAGTTGTAACCTTCATCCCCCCAGGTAAGTGTCACATTTCTGAAAGTCTGACCCCCCTCCCCATCAAGAAGGATAATGGTGGACTGTAGGTTTCCCATGCTTCCTTGAATATGGAGTACCAGTTCTGGACTGCAATCTCGAGCAGTCCCATAGCAGTGACCGGGACGCTGTCACAGCCCCACTGTTGTTGACACTATAACTAAGGATATGTTCATATTTGACAGATATATTGTTTCCCCCTCCATGCTTGACAGTGGGGCCGTGTTCTTTGGGTCATAGGCAGCATTTCTCTTCCTCCAAACACGGCGAGTTGAGTTAATGCCAAAGAGCTCAGTTTTTGTCTCCTCTGACCACAGCACCTTCTGTAATTCACTCTCAGAATCATCCAGGTGTTCATTGACAGACTTCAGACGGGACTGCACATGGGCCTTCATGGTCAGGGGGTCCTTGCGGGCACGGCAGGATTTTAATCCATTATGCTGTAATGTGTTCCCAATCTTTCAATTTTCTTGGTTACTGTAGTCCCAGATGCCTTGAGATTATTAACAAGTTTCCCCCGTGTAGTTTTAGGCTCATCTCTTACCTTCCTCGTGATCAAGGATACCCCACGAGGTGAGATTTGGCATGGAGCCCCAGATTGATGTCTATTGACAGTCATTTTGTATTTCCTCCATTTTCTTACCATTGCACAGTTGTCTCCTGTGAAATACTTATTTCTCTCAGCAAAATGCAAATAAATTTATTAAATGTATACAATGTGATTTTCTGGATTTTATTTTTGATATTCTCTCAATGTTAAAATCAACCAACCCTTAAAATTAGAGACTGTGGGGGCGGAGCTTGGCCGCACTACGTAATGGCCGCTTGATCCCGGAGCTCCGACACGAGCCCGCATCGTACACCAGCACAGGGAGCCCACATAGCCTTCACTGCTCCGCGCACAACACCGCAGCCTGTCGGAATACACCCGGCACCCATCATGACCAGGAGGAAATCGGGGAAGCCCGATATCACGCTGATATCGGACTTCATAGTTCAGCCACCACGCGCCTCCTCACCGCACTCGAAGAGAGATGTCCCAGCCACCACACAACCGCAGCCCCAGACCCCACATAGGCTGCCCATACCTCCGATGCTTGACTCACAGAGGAAACACAAAAGGGAGTTAGCCCTCTCACCACTGTCGTCCCCATCTGCAAAGGAACCTGTGAGTAAAAAGAGCCAGCAGGCTCCAACAAGTAGAAATAACTCCAGCAGCAGCATGTGCAGTTCAGACAGCAGCTCTGCTATCACTGTGTATGAGCAGGAGCCCTGTTTAACCCCTGATGTCCCAGCTTCAGAGCGCTCTATACAAGTTATGCTAACCACTTTACAAGCTAATATCTGTGCTAACTTTAATTCTGCAATAGCTAATCTGCAATCCACTATTGGTGACCTAGGTGATCGCACATCTCATCTGGAAAACAAAATGTCTGAAGTCGCACAGTCACATAATGAGCTAGTATCTGCATTTAATGAAGCTGATGTGGAAATACAACGCCTGAGAGACAAGGTGACGGACCTGGAAGACAGGTCACGTCGTAACAACATAAAGATTAGAGGCGTATCAGAAGATGTGGCACCTAATGATATCTCCAACTATCTGACAGCCATGTTTAAATCCCTATCACCCACCTCTTCTGACCTGGATCTCACTATTGATAGAGCGCACCGCATACCAAAAGCTAGAAATGCGCCCGAAAAAGCCCCTAGAGACATTCTCGCTAAAATTCACTTCTACTGTACAAAAGAAACTTTACTACTGGAAGCCAGAAAGAAAGGCTCATTACCTAATCCATATTCTAATATCAAGCTGTTTCCTGACCTGTCCGCAGCAACGTTACAAGCTCACAGGGCATTTAGCCAAGTCACAGCAACTCTACGCACTAACAACATCAAATACAAATGGGATTTTCCAACCAAATTAATTATCACCAAAGATGGCTCCACCTTCATAATTAACAACCCAGAAAAAGGCTTACTACTTCTTGATAACTGGCGACTTCCTACAAACGCATCTCCCCCGACTCTTTCTCCACAACATCATCCGTTCTCTCCGGCCTTAATTACCGAGGACTGGAAAATTGTTGGAAAACGCGGCAATCACTCCTAACTACGCAAAACTCCCTATGCTGGTTCTTTAACCTACAGATCAGGCCCTCACGGGCTTTATGCTGAATGGGCTCTACTTTCCGGAGCCGTACCTCCGTTTATTCATCGCAATGCTAAGTACTTTACTGGCATCATTTATTTTTTTTCTGGTTTATTCCTGTTATATATGTTTTGCTTATGTTTTTGTTTTCTGTTCCTGTAGCACCCTCTTAAACATCCTGACGGACAGCCTCATGCCTCCGACCGACCCGGACCCAAATTCCGCTGTACACTATCCTGCTTCATGTATTATAGTGAGTACAAAACCTATTCCCACATATAGACACCCAATAGTTTATATATCAACACGACCCATCCACAAAAATGGATTTAACAATTTCTTCCATAAATGCTAAAGGACTTAACAGTCCTTATAAACGACATTTATTATGGAAAGAAGCCCTAACTCTCAAGTGCGACGTACTGTTCACACAAGAGACGCACTTCTCGATTACTAAAACCCCTAAAATAACTCACCCTAAATTCCCACATGTTTACTTATCCTCAGCTGATACAAAAAAGAAAGGAGTACTGATAGCCATTGCTAACTCAGTGGTATTCACACTTGAACAGATTATTACTGACACACAGGGACGTTTCCTATTTATAATCTGCCAAATTAATAATATTCAGTACACTCTAGCCAACATTTATGCCCCAAATACGAAACAAAACGAATTTCTAGCAAAATTTTTTGCAAAACTACGGAAAAAAGCAAAAGGCATAGTAATAATAGGTGGTGATCTAAACGATATTATGTTCCCAGACCTCGACTCCACATCTACCTCTAGGCACATGTCATCTATTCGTAATTTGTCACTCAAGGAGGGATATGTCGATGCCTGGAGGTGTACACATGGAACTGAAAGAGATTACACATTTTTCTCTTCCCCTCATCAAACATACTCCAGGATCTACATGTTTCTTTTAAATCACTTTAATCTCAATCTGATTAAATCCACAAACATTGGCTCAATAACATGGTCAGACCATGCTCCTATCTCTATAACACTACACCAACAGTCTTATCCACCGAATATATATCTTTGGAGACTAGATGACTCTCTACTCTGCCACTCCGACTATCAAACCACTCTAGCAGAGCGTATCTCCGAATATTTTCGGCTTAACTCTATCAGTCAATTAGATAACTCTATAGTTTGGAATGCACATAAGGCGTTTCTTCGCGGTATACTCATACAGCTTGCATCAATCAGGAAAAAACTGAGACACAAAGAATCGCAACAATTATTAAAAAGTATATCTGAACTGGAGATTGTACATAAGCGTAATCCTACTGACCTAGTTACCTCCAAGTTAAGAGATTTAAGAAACCAACTACAACAATTACTCACAGATTCTTATAATAAATTACTGACCAAATATAAGTTAAATTACTATGCACATAGTAACCGACCCGGTAAATTCCTAGCTAGTCAGGCGAAAAAAAGATCTGTAAACCAACGAATCTCCTATCTGATAAACCAGAACAAAGAAAAAATTATAAACCCCCAACTAATAGTAAACCATTTCAAACAATATTACGAAAACCTTTACAACTTAAAAAATGATAAAAGTATTTATCAACCATCTGCTGAAGACATTTCTGCATTCTTAGACGAGCTAAATCTACCCCAAATCTCTAACTCTCAACTTGAAGCTCTTTCCATGCCTATTACATCACAAGAAACACTTCAGGCAATTACAACATTAAAAATTGGTAAAGCACCCGGCCCGGACGGATTTACGAATGGTTATTACAAAAAATTTGCAGACCTGCTAGCACCCCACTTAGCATCGATGTTTAATGAAGCGATAAATAAAAAAGAATTCCCAGAAGAGATGCTATCAGCTACACTTATCACTCTCCCAAAACCGGGCAAAGACCCGATTACCCCAGCGAACTTTCGCCCCATATCGCTCTTAAACACCGATGTAAAGATTTTTGCAAAAATCTTAGCTAAAAGATTAACATCAATAATGCCAACTATTATTCATCCAGACCAGGTAGGTTTTATTGCTGGCAGACAAACAACAGATGGTACACGCAGGTTCATAGACCTAATTCAACATGCTGAACTGACCCAAACGCCTTCTCTGCTTCTGGCCTTAGATGCAGAGAAGGCGTTTGATAGAGTGCATTGGAATTTCCTGAAAAAAGTACTGATAAAATTTGGATTTACCGGAAACATCCAAGACGCTATTCTTGCACTTTATTCCAACCCCTCGGGCAGAGTATACAACTCGGGCTATATTTCAGATAAATTTACTATCACAAATGGCACCCGTCAGGGATGTCCATTATCTCCTATCATCTTTGCTATGATTATGGAACCGCTAGCAGAGCATATAAGACAAAATCAAAACATCTCGGGTCTTAAAGTAGGGAAGACTACCCACAAGATTGGCCTCTATGCCGATGACATCATTCTAGCCATTACCGACCCTGTTAAATCCCTCCCTATAATCCATCAAACGCTTAAACTATTCGGCAATGTGTCCTATTATAAGGTCAATGAAAACAAATCACACATTCTTAATCTGGGTGTCTCTAACTCTTGCAGAACCAAGCTTTTAACCATGTCTGCCTTTCAATGGAATGAAAAAAAGATTAAATATTTAGGTATTAACCTGACATCTCCCAGTTCCATCCTCTATAAAGAAAACTTTCCACATTTATTAGACACGGTTAAGAAAAAACTGGATTGTTATCACAAACTACCTCTATCCTGGATAGGCAGAATCTCCATCCTTAAAATGTTAGTCCTTCCTATAATTTTGTATCAACTCAGAACACTTCCAATACACATTCCTATTTCCTTCTTTAACAATATCCAAAAAGCACTAAATAATTTTATCTGGAGCTATAAGAAACCCAGAATTAATGTCAACACTATGACTATGTCCTGGAGGGTCGGAGGCATGGGGCTACCTGACATACGTAAGTACCAGATCGCATCCTTACTAGACCAAGCTAAATCTTGGTGGCGTCAACCACAGAACAGATGGTCACAGATAGAAGACTTCTATGTTCACGGACATTCCATCCGACTTCTAACACCAAAGAACGAAGTGGATAACATAACTCTTGCTAAACCCCCCTCCCCTAGCTTATATAGTGTTAAAGCTACATGTAATGCGTGGGTAACTTACTCTAAATTGACTCCAAAGATGGATACAATACCAGTGACTTCTCTGCCAATCCGTTATCTTTACACCATTGTCCCTGATCTCGACCTCACCACATGGGAAGATAAAGGAATCCGAAATATCGCTGATATACTGGACGGTGGTTCCTTGGTTCCTTTTGCATTCCTAACCTCGAAGTTTCATATACCAACTAGAGACTTCTTCAAATACCTACAAATCCGTCATGCCTTAGCGTCTCACCAGTTCACCACCTACACCTTCCCTAGAACTGCCTATCTATTTTTCATGAACTCTAAGAAATCTTCTGGAGGGATCTCACTCTTTTATGGAAATCTTACCACACCCAGTGATGATGCAAAACCTAAATATATGATGCGTTGGGAAACCGACTTGGAACAAGTGTTTGATCTCTCATTATGGCACAAAGCCTTCATGTGGACGAATCGCATATCTAAGGGCATACACCATATCGAACTGTCCCGCAAGATTTTATTACGTTGGCACATCACACCAGCTAAGCTGGCCAAAATGGATCTAAACTATCCTGATCTATGCTGGAGAGGATGCGGCAACAAAGGTACTTATTTTCACGCCTGGTGGTCCTGCCCTATAGTTCACACTTTTTGGCTTACCGTTTTTTCTGCTCTCAACAACTCACTTAACCTTCACCTAACACCTACCCCAAGCCTAGCACTATGCTTCCTCAACACTGAACTCCTACAAAAACCCACTGCTACAGTCGTCTCCCATATTATACTGGCATCTAGAAGCATTATTGCATCTTCCTGGAAAAGTTCAAAACCCCTGCACATCTCCGAAGTCAGAGAAAGAGTTAATGGTGCAAAAGATTTGGAATTAAAATTTGCCTCACAAAAGAAACGATGGTTACTAGAAAAAGAGAAATGGCAACTCTGGAACCCGGCTACTTTCCTCTAATATAGTATCTTTTTGTGTACATTCACAGCTTGCCTTCCATAGAGTATACATAGGAATATAGATGAGCATATTTGCCTGATATTCTGCTTTTCTTCCCTCCTTTCCACCAAATGTACTACCTTTAAAATTTGGTTAGGTCAATCGGAAATATGATTCAATATTGTCCTCTCTTCTTTTTCCACTCACTACCCTACCATACTGCGGTGCTACTACTGTTACACCTTACCCTTGTTATACGGTTTTATATTTCTAAACTGTTGCTATAAATTTCTTGTTTGTATTCTTAAAAAATATTTTCAATAAAAATAAATTTGAAAAAAAAATAAAAAAAATTAGAGACTGTTCATGTCTTTGTCAGGGGGTAAACTTACAAAATCATCAAGGGGTCAAATACTTATTTCCTTCACTGTATATACCAAAACTAACAGCAGCAATATATCAGCAACCAGGGCAGATACCAGCAAAACTGAGAATGCCTTGAATTCATTGCAGCGGTATATAACACTCCAAATGTTAGAGGACATGACTTTCTCCTAAAGTCTTTCTTCAGTCACCCCCTTGGGACAAGTATTGTTTCTATTGTACTGAGGCCACAGCCATATTACCAGTATGGGACATTCCTTTGTTTTCTAGGTCATATAATAGACTTCTTGTCTCCCACAACTGACGATAACCATAAAACACGGACTCTCATACATCTCTATTACTTCTCTCCCGTGTGACCTTTTTGATGCCTCTTTAAACTATACTTCTGTGCAAACTTTTTCCCACACTGGGTGCAAATAAAGGGACGCTGTTCTTTTGTGTGACTCAGTTCATGCGTCTTTAGTGTCCTCTTGTCAGAAAATGGCAGCCCACATTCATAGCAGGCATATGGTTTCTCCCCTGTGTGAATTCTTTGGTGCACAAGTAGTGATGACTTTTCAGAAAAACACTTTCCGCAGTCTGTACAACTATGTTTTTTCTCGCCCGTATGGGTCTTGTAATGGCGGTTTAAGTTGCTTCTTGCAGGAAACTCCTTTCCACAGTCTGAACACTGAAATGGCTTCTCACCCGTGTGAATTCTCTGATGTATAATTAGTTGAGTATTGGTCAAAAATCCCTTTCCACATTCACAACAAATAATCGGCTTCTCCTTCAAGTGAATCTTCTCATGTGTAGAAAGGGCAGATTTATCTCGACAGTTTTTCCCGCACTGGGAACATATGAATGATTTATCTTTGGCATGGGTTCTTTGATGCCTCTCCATTTTGTCTTTTGCGATAAACCTTCTTCCACATTGAGGACATTGGAAGGGCTTCTCTCCAGTGTGTGTTCTCTGATGAACCACCAGTTGACCTTTCCATAAAAAACATCTCCCACATTCAGAACACGCATATGGCTTGTCTCCTGCATGGGCTCTTTCATGCGAGACCAGATGTCCCTTGCTCCGAAAATGCTTGCCACACAGAGGACAGGGATAAGGTTTTTCTCCTGTGTGAATTCTTCGATGGACCACAAGATGAGAGCTGTCCAGAAACCGCTTTCCACACTCAGTGCATTGGAATCGTTTCTCTCCTGTGTGGATTCTAAGATGTACAGAAAGAAAAGAGTTCTTCATGAAACATTTCCCGCACTCCGAACACTTGAATGGTTTTTCTTGAGTCGCGTCACCTGTCTGCTGCTTAGTAGGATTTCCTTCTTCATGAGGAACCATTTCTTTTCTCATACAACCAGATGAGTCTTCAAAATGATCTGTGGGTGAAAAACCATCGGTGTCATCTCCTTCATCACTGGAGACGGACTCCTCCTTGATATGAAGGCACGGATCTTCTGAATAGTCTGTGAGATTATCCTCCACACTGGAAATGGATTCCTCTTTGATATGAAGAGACCTATAATCCATAGGTGTATGCACGTCATTGTCGGAGGGGTTCTCCTCCTCGTCTGAAACAGATTTCTCCTTAATATGTAAGGACATATACATTTCTGTTTCGGTGAAGTCTCCTTCATCACATGAGAGGGGTTCCTCCTTAACCTGACTGAATGGTTCTTCTGTATCATCTGGAGAGCTACACCTGTCAGCAATGGTAAGGTTTTGTGCTTCAGAAGAACTAGAGGTCTCCAACGGATGTTCCCCAAAATATAAAACCGATTCTTCATCTTTAGGAAACTCTGAGAAAAAAAAGTAATGTACAGTAGTTAGAACTTTGTGTTTGTACTAAAGTCTGACTCCAGTCCATGAAGTCTACACATACCTGTTGACATGAGGGTCTGGTGACTCTCCATCATGTCATCTTCATTAAGATCCTTGTGATGTTCTAAAAATAAATAATAAATTATTCTCAAATTCCACCTCAAATGTGTACAACATGTCATGATATATCTAAAGAGGTCTAAAGAGGTCCTCTGTTCAGTAATTTAAAGAGAGCCTGTCACTGTAGTGCTAGTCACATACGCGCACTTCCCATTGAAATCAATGGGTTCTGTTTTGAAGCGTCGCGTTCGGACACGTGTATACGTGTCTAAATGAGTGGCGCTTATGCCGTGTGAAGGGGCCCTTAGGCTCAATCAAATTTATCAAATATTGTGCGACATTCAATAAATTTGCACAAACTCCAGGAAAACTGAATTTAAATTTCATAATAAATCTCCATTTGCTGAAAAATTTTGCACTTTTATTAACTGCTCCACCACCAGACAAACCCAATGTCTACTAACCCTGCTCTATAAACTCCCACACATTCTGCAAACCAAAAGGCACGCAAACCATCTCAGTATGCAAGAAGCAAGGAGAGCTTATTAGTAAATATTTATATATATATATATATATATATATATATATATATATATATATATATATATATACACACACACACCCCCACCCCACCCTATGACGGAGGTGACTAATACCAGATAGAAAGAACCGGCTCCATAACTATATATATATATATATATATATATATATATATATATATATAATAATACTATATATATAAATATATATATATATATATATATATATATATGTAATGTCCGCAGGGGTCTGTATATACCGATCAGTATACATTCAGGATAGCACACAAGAAATACAATACCTAGTGATGGAGATCCAAACCTGGCACCGTACGACTACCGCTACGTGTGTACAGATGCCATGACATTAACCCTTTCCAGTCCGAGGACAGGGACAGCAGTGGCAGAAGATGTGACACTGTAGTGGTCAAAGGACCTTGGATGATGTCAGTGTCATGTGATCAGTGAGACTGTGGAAGAGGCGGAGCTTGAGTAGTTATTGTGTGATGTCATACTGCGAGCCGGCAGTCACTGTCCACATAGAGCTGTGTGTGATGTGTATGTAGCAGTGCCGTGTGTGTGTGATGTGTATGTAGCAGTGCCGAGTGTGTGTGATGTGTATGTAGCAGTGCCGTGTGTGTGTAATGTGTATGTAGCAGTGCTAAGTGTGTGTCATGTGTATGTAGCAGTGCCGTGTGTGTGTAATGAAGTATGTAGCAGTGCTACGTGTGTGTGTGATGTGTATGTAGCAGTGCTACATGTGTGTGATGTGTATGTAGCAGTGATACATGTTTGTGTGTTATGTCTATGTAGCAGTGATATATGTCTGAGAAACACGGATTCTAAATTGTCTCCTATGGTCCCTCCAACATCTTTCTCTTTATGTGAGAATGACTTTTTCTATCTGATTCTGGAATTTTATTTTCGTGACGAATTGTACTTTGTGATTATTGGATTTTTTTTAAAATGAAAATAGGAAATTTGGTTAAAAGACACTGGAAAAATCCCCAATTTTCCAAATGTTACATTTTCTTTTTTTTATATAGATTATCATAGCACCCAAATAAGATCATACATATTATTTAGAGTCCTAAATCAGGCTAAAACATATCTTTTAATATCTATAAAGTAAAAAGAACAAATAATCCAAACCCTAAGGGTAAATTCACACAGGGTTTTTCGGATCAGAACCTGAGGCGGAGATCGCCTCAGGTTCCGATCTAGAAGCCGGGGAGCTGCACCCATCTCCTTCACCTTGTTTCCCTCTGGTCCGCTAATAGTTAATCTTGCCTTACCTGTGTTATTGACAGCCTATCTTCCTATCAAGTCTGGGGCGGATTCTTCCTTCCTATTTATTGTTTACTCCCATTCACCTTGGCACTTGCTATTGCCTTGTGCATGCTGGCTGTTTACTCTTTGCTGTTTGTTATCTCTATACATATTCCTGAGCTCTGGCTTTATCTTGATTGTTTTCTTGGATTTTAACTCTGTACTGCGCTGCTCGTCTGGTTCCAACCCCTAGGCTAGCTGACCTCCCTTATGTTCTCGTTTGTTTTGTCTTTGTGCTGTGTCATCACTTACATCTAAGAAGGGACTGTTGCTCAGTTGTTCCCTACCGCCTAGGGTAATTGAGGCAAGTAAGTAGGGGCAGGGAAGGATCCATCTTACGGATCACTGTCTCCTCGTGCCCCTCCTCCCAGGGTTCAACAGCAGCTACTAGGGAATTTCTCTTCTAGCTATTCCCTTACAATATCACAGTAGCAATAACTCTGGTCTAACATAAAGCTTATGTCTATCAGATTCCCGTCTTCCTATCTTTTTGAATATTCTGTTATCCAGACCCAGACAAGAAACCTTGGTTGCCACACCGATTCGGAATGAATGAGAGCAAAATTTGAAGTTATCCAACTTTAATTTAGCTAAACAATTTCTAAGAATATAATTAAATTGAAATTTAGTCATGGAGAACTATTCTGATGTACTAACAAAACCGAACTATCAACAGGTCTGGCCTTCAACCATTAAGATACAACTGAATACAAAACCAAACCAGCAAACCTATTAATTCTAGTGCGTGAACCTTTAACCAGCTGATAATTGTAGGGAAGTTAGCTCAGTAGGAGCAGCAGTGCGAACCCAAACAGCCAAGACAGAGATACAAAATGTGCAGCAAACTGGTCTATATAGAAAAAAAACAAAAAACAGGAAAATAAATAAACCTTGAATTCAGGAACAAAATGAGCAACACAAAATACAGCCTTAACTTCAGGCAAAAACAAAATAAAATACTGCTCGTCTGAGCCACTAACTAAACAGAAATGTTAATGTAGGGATGAGACAACATATATATAAATAGGGCACCACATGTAGGTAGAAAAAAGAACTATAACACACACTTTGCTAAAAAAGAAAAAAAAAAAAAAAAAAAAGGCAATACTACCAAAGAGTAATTATAAAATGTATATCTTTTATTTGATCAAACAACATTAAAAATTCACAAAAATATGGTATAAATAGAGGGAAAAAACATCCAAATGACTAAACATGTAAGGCAAGATGGATGTGATGAAATAATCATAGATTTTGGTATAAACCAAGTATAACATGAATATTTAGATCCAATGTTATGTATACAAAAGATTTATAATGATAAAGCAGACTGTTTATGAGTATCTATGCAAAATTGTGACATAATTGTGAGTTTGGATGTTTGTGGGTTTGTGAGTTTGGATGTTTGTTCCTCAATCACGCAAAACCTGCTCCACCGATTTGGCTGAAATTTTCCACAAACATAGTTACTACACAGAATTGCGCAATAGGCTACTTTTCGTCACAATAGCGCACATACGTTTTTCCCAGGACCCCCACAAAACCCAAACTCACATCACCATCTCTGCAATCTCACACACTTTCAACCATGTCAAACCACAAAATTCATATTACCCTCTACAGCCTAGCCCCTAACCCCACACAATCTCATATACATATTCTTTACCACTTTCACCCTCACCTTAACGATACTCCAGGAGGCTACCTCTTTAACCCTCCGGAGCAGCCATGTTTTCCGACCCCCATCGCTCTGACGATCCGCGACACCGCCCACCCAGCCACTCCACTGTGTTGCCAGGAGCATGCGCATCTTACCCACCTACAGAACGTGTTTCCAGCACGCCACCATTTTGCGCCTCCACCGTAGGCCGCAGCACACGAACTACTCTCTCCAGCCCGCCACACTCCCCGATGGCAATCTCACCTCACTGCTGTTTCGTCTTCACGATCCATCCACCTTCCCTAGGTCTCCGCGCCAACGACACTGGTAAGTTCCCATAGCATGTTTGCATTGGGACTACTTCTGGCCTGTATACTCCATTGTACCATTTCAACACACCACGGACACGTAACGGTCGATAATAATGTCACCAATCTGCCTTACTGCCCACCTTAGTATTACCCGGCGTCCCTTCACATAAATTAGAACTCAAGATTGGCGTCCCTGTTCTACTCATGCGTAATCTCCATGCACCCCGATTGTGTAATGGCTCAAGGCTACGTGTCACACAACTAGGAACAAATATCATTGAAGCCACTATTGTTACAGGAGCAGCTAAAGGTGACAGTGTGTTAACCCCACGCATTCCAATTATACCAAATCATTTCCCATTTCAATTCAAACAACTACAATTTCCCCTTAAGTTGGCTTTTACAATGACCATTAATAAATCCCAAGGACAAACGCTGAAAGTAGCAGGAATACATTTGGCCACACCATGCTTCTCACATGGACAACTTTATGTTTCTTGCTCAAGAGTATCCTGTGCCCAAAACTTACATGTACTGGCGGAAAATAACAAATCATACAATGTCGTATATCGAAGTATATTCACTTGAAATACCTCTGTACCAAACACACTATGTATGGTTTCTCACAACACCGTATAGCAGCTGAAACACAAATTACATTCAACACAAAAGTCTCATGTGTTCTCAGAATTACAGCAAAAACAAGATACAAAGTTACATTTCATATCCCATACCTTATACACAGTACGAAAACCTTACCCGCGCATGTATTTACTCACTTCTACAATCACCGCTGACAAAGTCGCAGGTACCAGCTAGTAAATCATAAAAATAAAATATAAAATGCAGTGACTGCAATTGTAAACATAAGCATAAATTTAAACATGTGTGGTATAAAGATATCCAATGTCAGGTGCAACGTACTTAAATTATTAGCTGTGTGCATAAAAGTGAATATGCAGGTCACACATCATAAACAGACGCCTATTGTTCATATAAATAGATTCAAGAGAAAACATGGATCCTTCCATACACTATGAAAGTACTGCATCAATGCCCTTACCATGTAAAGATGCGCCCCGACGCACGTTTCGCCGATTCTGGCTTCATCAGGGGGAGTGTGTTTCTAATGTAGGGATGGTAGTTCGGTAGACGTAACCAGTCAGAGACAGGGACACAAATATTGCAGCAAAGCAGTTTATTTAAAGGGGCCTATCATCAAAATTCAGCTCTATGAGCCCCACATAGGCGCGTGCGCAGCATTGCTCCCTCTGGAGCGCTACTGTGCACACTCCAGTGCCATTTTTGTCAATGGAAGTTTGCGACCGTACTGCACATGCTCAGTACGCTCGCGTAGTTCTAAGGGAAACTGAGCATGCTAGTTCCCCTTAGAACTACGACAAAAATGGCATCGGAGCGTGGGCAGTAGTGCTCCGGAGGGAGTGATATTGTGTACACGCGTGATTTGGATGAAACCAGCCTGAAGAAACGAAGATGGAGGCGGGGAAGCAAGAGCCCAGGAGGACGTTGCTGGAAGAAGACACCATGGTTACAATGAAATAATCCTGTCTATCCGCTCACCTGAAATAGGTCACAACAACAAATTGAGCACAAGTGGAGAGAGGTGGCAGCAGCCAGTGTCAGCGTCTTCTGGAAGATGTTACAAATCAGGAGAACCACTAGAGAAAGGACCCCAGTTGTGCTCACAGAAAAGAAGGTGAAAACAAATCTGGAGGATGCCAAGGTGGAAATATACGTCTCTTTATTCGCTACAAACAGGGCACAACGCGTTTTGGGGATCGGCCTTCCCTTTATCAAGTACAACAATAAATATCACTGCCTTTTTTTGAGTCATGGAGAACATGTGAGTGAGGATAGGTATAAGTGATTTTATTATGCTAAGCTTTGGAGAGGGGGCATTAAACTGGGGGCAGATGAAGGGGGAATAATAATAATAAATTTTTATTTATATAGCGCCAACATATTTTGCAGCACTGTACATTTTGTAGGGTTCAAATACAGACAAAAAGATACATTACAAAGAAATAGTCATTTCACACAATGGGACTGAGGGCCCTGCTCACAAGAGCTTACAATCTATGAGGGGTACAATTTAACTGGGGGCAGATGAAGGGGGGCATTACGCTGTGGCAGATTAAGGGGTTTTACATTAAATTATAGACAGATGGAGGGGGACAGTTAAACTGGTGGTAGATGAAGGGGGCATTAAGCTGGTGGAAGATGAGGGGGGAATTAAAAAGGGGACAGATGAAGGAGGACATTAAAATGGTGGCAGTTGAATGGGGCAATTAAATTGGGGACAGATGGAGGAGTGGACATTCAAATGGGAGGGTAGAAGTAGGGTGACATCAAACTAGGGACAACTGGAGGAGGAGATTAAACCGTGGGTAGCTGGAGGGGGAGAGGTCTGCCTTACTTTTCCCCAGTTTAATGTCCCTATATATTTGCTGCCAGTTTACAGTGGGGCACGAGGAGAGGGACTTTATATGGTGGGGACGCACATTTTGTCCCTCTTTCAGTAAAATGGTGTCACATCCTAGCAGTATGCCAGCACTATACAAGAAAGGAATGTCCCTTTAAGACTGAGCTGTTCAGCAGGACCCGCAACTACTGACGATATACACGATAATATGTCTATAGGCAGCCTGAATATAGTCATGGTCACTGCGCCCATGAAAGAGGACGGAACCTCAGGAGCGAGGTGCAGCGGAAGAATAATCGGATCGCACACGCCGTCCGTGGAACGCACAAGTCGGAACGCAAAGAAGGGGGCGCGCAAACCAGACCGGAAGTGGTCGCGAAACATCCTGTGGTGAGGAGTTAGGAGAGAAGCGGCTGATGCTGGTCCTCGGTGCCGGTGGACGCAGGTGACTAGCCCGGCCATCCATCTATAGATGTGGAGTAGGAGCTCCCCGTTATTTCCAGTTCACGCCATACAGGATGCTGAGGCTTCAGTGATGCTTTACTAGTGTCATAACCACCCGCAGCCAGTAGGGGCGCTGTAGTTATTGCTCCACCACAATGGGACACATCACAATGGCTAGTTAGAGGCTAAGTGAGGTGCAATGAGTTTCCAGGATCTGACTGACTAATATGAAGAAGTCATGTCATATGATGAAATGATTATAGATAATATGTCTTGTTTTATTCCTGCAGGAGGGCAGAGTGTGACCTCATACAGTGTGGTGAAGGCACCGAGGATGGACACAGGCGAGATGGATGTGACGGAGAGGGTGCTGCACCTCACCCTGGAGATCATTTACCTGCTGACCGGAGAGGTGAGGCCCCCCGGGGTCAGAGCTGTGAGGGGTGATGAACTGCCCACCGACCACTAAAGTAAAAGGGCCGCAGCGTCCCCTCATCTCTGAGCGATCAAATCCATGTGGAGTCTGAGGGCTATCTAGTACTGTAGACCAAGAGGTACAAGGCACAGCTGAGCGCCTCTATCATTGGTGGGGCCGACCTCTCACCTCTCCTGATATGTCCGTTCTAAAAAAAAAATCAACTGTAGAACAACTTCTTATTACTCCGTATTGGGCTGTTCCTCCATTACTCCTGCTAGAAATGTGTGAATGCATTGACTAATGGGTGTTACTATTCCTCTCATCAGATGGTTGTGCCCCTACACAGTCTGGTACAGTCAGCACAGATTGCACAGTCAGAGGGTGGGGCAACACAGTGACTTAGTGGTTAGCACTGTAGCCTTGGCAGCGCTGGTGTCCTGGGTTCGAATCCCACCAGGAACAACATCTGCGAAGAATTTGTATGTTCTCCCCGTGTTTGCATGGATTTCCTCCCATTCTATAAAGACATACTGATAGGAAAAAAAAAGTACATTGTGATCCCGATATGGGGCTCTCAATCTACATTTAAAAAAAAAAATTGCACCGTCAGAGGGTTTGTAGCTCCATTGTCAATGATTTTATAAAAAGGAGGAATAACAGAGTTATAAGAAAAGATGCTCCAAGTATTAAACTCCATGTTGTGAAAAGTACTTGAGCAGCACACACCATCAGCATGTCACCGACCGTATAACGCTGAGTGGTCTGTAGGGTGGAGCATGCCATCAATGCACCAGGTAGTTAGGAGAGCCTAAACCATGCAGGTAGCCAGTCAGCGCACCAGATCCCTGGTAGTTATGAGAGCCTAATCTGTGTAGAAAGACAATCTCAAGAGTCGTTTCTGGTTTAGTCAGTTCAGGTCCTTGATTTGTTTCAGGTCAAACAAGATTGTTCCCGATTAACTTTTTTTTTTTTTTTTTTTTAACTTTAGGCTGTGGAAGGTGAAAAAAAGAAAAACTACCGGCCTGTCCCCAGTGCTCTGGTGTCTCCCAGTGTGGTCCACTCCTGCTGCTCCCCTGTCCACTTCCGCATGTCACTGCTGGGACCAATCAGTGATCTAACAAAAGGGATACGAGACGGAGAGGACTTCCTGCAAAACAGGATGGTGGAGAAGCAGGACTGAACCACGCTGGGAGGTACCAGAGTACTGGGAACAGTTGAGTATGGACAATCTTTTTAAATTGGATTAAAACCTAGTGCAAAACACTTTCAGGGCTGCTAGAAAAAACTGGGGCTCCTGTGGGCCAATCATAGAAGAGCCGCTGCTGTGATGGTTGGGCCACTGCTGATAATAGTGTCGGGGTCCTGATATCATCTGCTCGCAATGGACATTTTAGTTTGAGGCAAATGCAGAATTGTTCAGTTTCATTATGAACCGATTTGCTCATCTCTAGTAGCCAGTCCAGTGCACCAGATCCCAGGCACTCGGGATAGAATAATCCATGTAAGTAGCCTTTTAGTGATTGGAGGATGATCTGGACTGTACACATTCATGATCTAGCCTGTGGACAATAAACATAGCCAGCGAATGAATCAGTCATTGGCTATACTACTGGCTTGTGTATTGGCTTCCAACAATCACCAGTAATATTATAATATATGTATATATATATATATGTGTGTATATATATATATATATATATATATATATATATATAATTTGTATATATAAGTGTGTGTGTATATATTTATATATATATATTTGTATGTGTGTGTGTGTGTGTGTATATATATATATATATATATATATATATATATATATATATATATATATATATATATATATATACACACACACACACACATAGTATTTGTATTGTATGCTTCATTTTATCTCTTAAATCACCTAATCGCTGTGTGATAACAGAGGAGACACATTGAGACGATACTGAAAACGTTACCTGTATCATTCTGGAGATGGAATAGAATTAAAAAAAAAAGTTACTGCAGACAGGTATAATATCCTCCCTATGGCAGGACTTCAAACTACATACCACAGCAAATAACACACCACCATATCATTATAACATTTCTTTTACTAATCATGAATACCAGCAAAAGAACCCAGAAAAACGAATAAATACGCCATTATCCAGTGGGCCTAGAGCTATATTAACCTCTGACAGTTTTGATCGTCACCTTTTCAGTTTACCTTGAGCAGGAGCCATTGTTAATCTGTAGAGGTAGCAGTCACTTAAATGCCTCCATCTCTGAAGGGGGTAGAGCCCCTATGTTGGTCTTTAAGACCAAGACCTTTCCAAGATATTAATGACTGAAGTAGATCATATACGTGCAGCTTACACTTCAGACAGCTTGTAGGGGAACGCAGGCAGCTGACGGGAAGACAGAGAGAAGGATTTCTTATTCTCCTATCCCTGTTATTTCACATACTCTAAGGAGAGAGGATGCCATGGACTTTTATTAGTGGTACCTACCCCCCCCCTCCCCTTCCTCATTATCAGTCAGAGACCATTCTGAGCACAGTACCTAAATGGTTTTAGGCCAAGTTCACATGAAGGAATCTGCATTGGATTTGGGAGCGGATTCTGACTCTGAATCTGCCTCCTATTGCTTTTAATTTAATCTTTCTGTATATTCTACTACTTGGGAGTTCCTGCTGATGAGGTCCATTCATCTAATCAGCAGAGGAAAGCCACAACAACCACTAATGTAATATCATTATCTTATTTAGGCTACATAAATGCCATAAACCTTATAATTCAGAGGATTTCTGTTCATCTCATCTCTCAATGTTGAAAAAAAAGTAATATCAAAAAGTCTTATATGCCCATAAAAAGGAAAGTCTTATAAAGCTACATTGAAATAAAATGTAAAAAGTTGACATGTATATTTGTTTCTCAGAACTATGGGCCTGTAAAAAAATCCAGTAACCCCATGAAAGCTATGGGTTTATCAAGTGGATGGGACAGGAGCCAGATCTCCATCAGAGAGCCTTCACCTCCCTCACACATACGTTATAGAAACCAGGAGAAGACAATCCTAGAACTCACCAACAAGATCGTTGAGCTGCTGACTGGAGAGGTGAGCGCTGCCAGGACATTAGACAGTAACACAAGGGATGATGTGTCTGGTGATGACTGTTATTGTGTGTTGTCAGGTTCCTATAAGGTGTCAGGATGTCACCGTCCATTTCTCCATGGAGGAGTGGGAGTATTTAGAAGAACACAAGGATCTGTATAAGGATATTATAGTGGAGAATCTCCAGCCCATCACATCACCGGGTAAGGGGAGATACTTTTATTTTTTTTCTTAAATAGTTTAGTAAACGGATTTCCTCAAATATATAAGGTGGTACATGGTGTAGTTACATGACCACTAAGTCAACTTATAGGTCAAGGTGGTTTTGACATCATTTATTGTCCCCCAAACAAACGGCAGCAAATTTTCATGGAATGAAAGATTATGGTTTCTGAGGGCAGGTTCACACCTGCGCCTGGTCTCTGGTTTAGCCAATTCGTCAGGTTTCCTTCTTCTGCCCTGAAAAACTGGATAGGGGACGGAAACCCAGCGGTCAGTTTTCAAACCCATTCACTTTTATGGGTTTGCAAAGTGACCGCCCATGTGCATCTTCTGCCTGTCCGTGGCGAAACTGTTTTTTTTTTTTTTTTTTTAACCGGACACAAAGTTCTGCATGACCGACTTTGTGTCTGGCTAAAAAAAAAATCTGTTTTGCCACGGACAGGCAGATGAAGCACATGGGCGGTAAGTTTGCAAAACCCGTGTTTATTAATTGTACAATGAACGTGTTGTAAGATCAATATTTAAATTTTTTCCACAGATCTTAGGAAAGCCACAGGAACATCCCATATCCCTGTCTCTTCACTAGACTGTATGAATGACAATATCCGCGTAGTAAAGTTTCAGGCTTCAAGTATGGTCGACGGTCTGGAGGATGTTACTGAAATACTTGATTCAAGTGAAGAAGAAAATCTTAGCGACAGCGACATCTATATAGAATCTAATGAAAGCCAACACTTCTTAACACCTGATATCGACGATGAACTGTGTGAAAAATATGTTGTCACAGAATCCCCGATGTATATACCCACAGGTCCCAACCAACATGGTCCAACTTCTTATATTAAGGTGGAATCTTTCTCCTTTGAGGATGAAAATCCAGAACACACCACTATTTATGCAATAACCGATCCAACACCACAGTATCAGACTATTCAGATTAAGGAGGAGTCAGTCTCATGTGATGAAGAAAATCTCCCAGATACTGATGTATATCCCTCCATAAATCATAGACCACAGTATCCGTCTACTCATCGTAAGGTACCACCAATTTCCTTTGAAGGGATAACCCTAGACGAGGAAGACGACTTGTGTACACCAGATAATATTCAACAAGGTCTATCTCACCATCTTAAGGAGAAAGCAATGTTATGTGATGAGGAAAATCTGTCAGAGATCTATTTGGGTGTAAACCATATACAGCAGAATGGACAAATGTATCCATCCAAGCCTAGACCATTCATGTGCCTTCAGTGTGGAAAATGCTTCACACGTAAGTCGCAGCTCCACAGACATCAGATGATACATACTGGCGTGAGACCGTATTCCTGCTCCGAATGTGGAAAACGTTTTTTCCGGAACTCGCATCTTCTTATACATCAAAGAACACACACAGGAGAGCGGCCATATTCCTGCTCCGAATGCGGAAAAAGATTCACCACAAATTCAAATCTTACCATCCATAAAAGGATCCACACAGGGGTAAACTTATATTACTGCCCCGAGTGTCACAAATGCTTTACAAATAACTCTAATCTCGCCATACATATGAGAATACACACAGGGGAAAAACCTTATCCGTGCTCAGAATGTGGCAAATGTTTTACCACCAAATCCAACCTAGTTCTACACCAGAAGATCCACACAGGGGCCCGGCTGCATCGCTGCTCTGAATGTGACAAGAGTTTTACAACTAGTGCAAACCTGGCACTTCATCAGAGGATTCACACAGGAGAAAAACCGTACTCTTGCTCCGACTGTGGAAAATGCTTCACCATTAACTCCCATCTTATTCGCCATCAGAGGGTCCACACAGGGGACAAGCCCTTCGCTTGCCTGGAGTGCGATAAGTGTTTCATTAGCAATTACGAGCTTAAAAGACATCAACGAATTCACTTTGAAGAGAAAGCGTATTTTGATACCCCAGGCGAGGACTACCTAAATGATTCAGCAGACCCCACCAAGGATTGGAAGGTTCCCTTAATGGAGAGATCGTATTTTTGTAGTGAATGTGGCAAAGGTTTCGCTACCAACTCGAACCTTGTCCAGCACAGGAGGATACACAAAACTGAACGACCCTACGCCTGCTCTCAGTGCGGGAAAAGCTTTACGTGTAAATCATATCTTCATAGGCACTTAAAAACTCACACTGGAGAGAGACCCTATTGTTGTCCCATATGTCGAAAATGTTTCTCCAGAAACTCCCATCTCAAAAGGCATCAGAAGTGTCATACAAGAAAGAAAGTCTTCCCGTGCCTGCGCTGTGGGAAATACTTCAGTTCTCATGCTCGTCTCAGTCAGCACAGTCAGATTCACGCCAGCGAAAACCCTCAGTCTTCTGTACATGAGGACATTTATATTCTATGAGGTTAGGAGTGGTACATGTGCCAAGTAGGAATTTAAGGTTAAAGATAAGTCTTAGTTTTGTTAGGATGTGGATCAAGATTTGTCCAGACTGTCGAAAAATATTTGGCAATGAATATTAGAGATGTGTGATGGCCGATCTGATCTTGTATATTAATGTAGAAATTGGGCTGAGGGGAAGAGACCACCAAGTGCTTTCATGTGGCTTCCCTCATCCCTTGTACAGCCCACCCAACATGGCATTTCCAAAGTTAAATGTATGACCATTGGTTCATAGGCCATTGATGTTTGGGGGAGGGAGGGGGTCAGGTACCTTGGGGACATGGCACTCCTTTGAGTTCTTTTGACTTCTTTATGGTTTACTCAGGCATGTTCTTGCTTTATCATGCAGATCAATATAGAACTTAATTCTTAAATATTGCAGTTTTCACACTGTCCAGCAGATGTCAGCACTAGTGAAAGCGGGACATGTCATTTTACAGCATGCTGTGAAAGTTATTTTCTTAAATGGAGGAAGGTTAATAATAATAATAATTAATAATAATTAATAATAGAATGACACTGCTGGAGTCCAGAGCCCCAGTGGTCACACTCACAGTAGGTACACATTACATTTAGAAGTGTTTTCCATGTAGCCTCTACTTTGTTTTTTTCTGCATGAAGACTGCTCTTATTCTTATCAGTATGTTATAGTACATGCATCTTCCTCACAATCTCCCTCAATATACACTTTCTAAGAGAAAACAAAGTAATAGTGTTATTAGCAGAAGGTACATCCGGATATTCAGCAGTATTGGACATAATGTCTTCTATTGTGCATGCGTGGGGTTAGAATTGGCTGATTGATCCACCTCCATGCTGGAACGTCACAATGCCTGCCACCTATATTTTAGCACTTTAGGACTTTGAAGCATTTTACCTTAAGGTTTATCTGCATATATGGACCAGTCAGTGGTAAAGCTGCCCATAATGATCGTCCGCTTTGTGTACCAGCGATCCCTAAAACACTGATTCGGCGAATGGTTAGTTTTGCATAGTCCACTTTATCCCTTATTGGTTTGACTTTGAGTTTCTGGCCTCATTTTCCCAGCAAATTGGGTAAGTGATGTAGGAAGGAGTTAAATTAGAGCATCAAAACTTGTATCCAGTTACTTTCTATGTTGAGTAGGGCGATTCTTTTCCTTGATAATCCAAATATTTTGGAGGATATTTATTAAGCAAAGTGCCCACAAATTGTGCCAGAAAAATGGTGTGCATGGGACGCACCAAACCCATACTGTGTTGTGGACACGTAATGCATTTTCCTTAAGATTTTGCCATATTTCTTAGCCACACCTCTTTTTTAGAACATTTACGATGTGATTTATAAATGCTCCATATTTTTTTTTGTGTGTGCAAAATGTTGTTAAAGGAGCTCTATCAGCAAAATTATGTTGTATGAGCCCCACATATGCGTGAATAGCCTTTAAAAAGACTATTCAGGCACTGCTAATCTTATTTTAAATCTCGCTCCCGTTTTAAAATAAAACTATAAAAACATATATGTAAATCATACCTTTGCATGCACGGGGGGCAGTCGTGCACGATCCGACGTCATCTTCGGTCCCGCCTTCCTCTTCTTTCAGCGACGTCCTCCTGTCCTGGCTTTTCTCCGCCTTCATCTTCTGTTCTTCCGGAGTGAAGACGTACGTGAGCGTACTGCGCATGCTCGCGTAGTTCTAAGGGATACTTAGAACTACAACAAAAATGGCGCCGGTATCCCTTAGAACGACATAAACATGCGCAGTACGCTCGCGAACGTCTTCACTCCAGAAGAATAGAAGATGAAGGCGGAGAAGAGACAGGACAGGAGGATGTCGCTGGAAGAAGAAAGAAGAGGAAGGCGGGACCGAAGATGACGTCGGATCGTGCACGACAGCGCCCTGTGCATGCAATGGTATGATTTACATATATGTTTTTATAGTTTTATTTTAAAACGGGGGCGGGGTTTAAAATAAGATTAGCGGAGCCTTAATAGTCTTTTTAAAGGCTATTCACGCATATGTGGGGCTCATACAGCAAAATTTTGCTGATAGAGCCCCTTTTAAAAATGCCAGTCATGAGATGGCACAAAGAATCGAGTTGCACCAGATGTATTGCTAGTCTGATATCGTTGGTCAGTTTTTGTATAGTTTATTTTAGGACAGTATTAATAAATTTGCCCTGGTGATCGTACTGTGGACTCCAGAAGATATAAAGGCTGCCTTCTGGTTATATGGGTCACATGATGTCATTGCACGAGTTTTAGACTTCGTTGCCCCCAAAGTTTAGCAGATAGAAAACGTATCTGAGATATATCCATGCCTCTCTGGACTTAACTAAATAAAATGTTTTGCTGCAAAGATGCCCCATCATAGAACTAAATAGTTCCTCGCTGAGCCTCCACCACGCACTCAGGACATTGCTCCATAGAACACAGGGACTTTCTGTCCAAGGGTTTGTGTTCTTATAGACTCAAGTTGTCTTTGTGAATCAGGAAGGCTGTCATATAAAACAACATTGCCCGGAAATTCCCATCTAATGGTTTATTCCACCAAAATCTGCTGTCTGATGGTGTTACTGGCGGTGTACCCCAAAAAGTGAGGGCTGCATGTATGGTGTCTAGCCAGGAGGACATGTGAGATGTCAGATGAAGGGAACGGTTCCTTGGAGGCACCAGACATCAGCAAGGTGAAGGTGTTGGGAGAGGGGAGGTATCATTCACATATTCATATCTTATGAGTGGTGGTGGTCAGTGCATAGATGGGGAGGGGCTGGTGGGCACAGTATAGATGAGATCCAGAGGTAGAAGAAAAGAGTTCAATAGGCGCGCTAGTCCAAACGTGAAAAGCTTTATTGGCACACGACACGTTTCGGGAACAGGTTCCTTTCTCTCACTTGATAGAAACACTTGAGAAAGGAGTCTGTACCCGAAACACGTAAAAACTTTTCACGTTTGGACCAGCGCGTCTATTGCCTTCTTTTCTTCTACCTGTTCCTGACACATGATCCTGTTCAATGCGTTCCTGAGGCCGGCTGCTGCTACTGGGGTCCGATTACTCTATAAGAGTCAATTGTGCATGCCTGCATAGTGGTTGTGAACTGTCACAACCCAACAAGGTGAGCCTTCAATCATCTATTTCATCACCATCGTGTGTTACAGTATTATGCTATTAGCGCTTGGGAAAGGCTGGTGGTCAGGGCATAGATGGGGAGGGGCTGGTGGTCACAGTGTAGCTGGGGAGAAGCTGAGGGTCTTGGTGTAGATGAATTAGTTATTAGTATACAATGTATAAATTAGATTAGAATTTAGGCCTGAAAAAATAAATGGGGAGGGGTGACATGATCAGGGAACTATATATTTAGGTGAATTACCATAGACCCTGAATTTATATGTGCCTCAGGACCTGATATTAACATTATTTTTTTTCTTTGAAAACTGCATGTCTTACTGTATACTTATATATGTGTCGTCTCCTGAGCTGGGTCTGATTTCGCTTTTGAAACAAACAAAGAAAACCTAAAGCCAAGGAGTTTGCATTCAAAGTTTCCATGGCTGTATGTCTTCCCATAATGTAGTTTCCCTAGTAGACACAAGGTCATGTCCTTGGGAGTAAAATATACAATATGGACAGACAGAAGAAGGAGGAATATATATATATATATATATATATATATATATATATATATATATATATATAATGTCAGAAAGGTTTAGGTCCCCAAACTGACACCATCCTGTTATGCAGGAGGTAATGACAATATGGCACTATGGTATATGCTGATCAATACGTCATGATGCATAAAAAAATACTTTAACGATAGTACATAAGTTTTTTTTATTTCTAATAGTGAAGAGTCATGGGGGTGGAGCCAACCTCAAAAGATTCAGGCTGGCCGGGTGGATACTGCCACAGATGGCTTATGCTGACATAGCTGGTACGTGTGCAGTGAAATAATGTAAACTGGACTGGGCTTCATCTCCATATGTACCCGATGGTGTCTAAGCTGTTGTAATGACATATCTGGCCTATGGTTGGGTGACCATAATCAGCACCTGCCCCCATGACTCCTTACAGGTCACGTGTGTATATAGTGTGTAGTGTTTTATATTCTAGTACAGCAGCCGGAATATACAAGGGTATCACTGTCCACATCTTAAAGACCTGGATATCTCATTATCTCTGAATAAGTTTTACAATTTGGATTAAAATGTTAACAGGAAATAAAGTTCCACCAAGTTGGGACCCAGGAGTCTGAGAACAGACTGCTCTATATGAAGTGCCAAAGTGCAAGGAGT
Organism: Leptodactylus fuscus; assembly: GCF_031893055.1. Taxonomy (NCBI): domain Eukaryota; kingdom Metazoa; phylum Chordata; class Amphibia; order Anura; family Leptodactylidae; genus Leptodactylus; species Leptodactylus fuscus. The sequence continues at coordinate 35,493,146 of NC_134274.1, forward strand.
TGTGAACGAACACAAAAGTAGAGGATTTCAGTGGTCAGAAGAATCCTGTGTCATTTCCATTGAATGTGAGTATTACCTGTTAGCTGCATCTGTCACTCCATCTATGGGGCCTCCTAGAATAGCTGTTTAATAAAGACTTCTCAAACCACATTCTGTCTTTCCTTCTTTCTGGGACTTTACATTATCGAGTTTTCTCATGAACATAACAATATTTTCCTTTGCAGACTATTAAGAGTTAAAATAGTTTTTGAAAATGTCATTTAAAGGAGTTGTCCCATCTCAAGGATCCTATCTCTACTGCTAGCTTATGTAAATGGAAGACTTTTCCTAAATGTATTGCTTTACAGATGCTGCTTTGTTTGTCTGCTGTGTGAACATATTCCTCCCATTGTTTGGACATCGTTTCCATAACCGCGGACCTGTGTGATAGGACAAGTGACACCACTCACTCCTCTGCCAACACTGAGATGGGGAAAAACCCCTTTAAAAATATCTAAGGCTGCCTTCACAAGGAGTTTGCGCTCCGCTCATTCTGAACGTAAACTCGTTCAAGAGTGAACGGCGTAAACCAGATCCCATTGACTTGAATGGGTGCCGGCATACGCGTGTATCACATTGAAAGCAATAGGTAAAAAAGCCTCCCATTGATTTCAATGGGTAGCGCGCGTATGCCGGCACCCAGTCAAGTCAATGGGATCTGCTTTACGCCGCTCACTCTGAACGACTTTACGTTCAGAATGAGCGGAGCGCAAACTCCGTGGGAAGGCAGCCTAAAGATCTTAATGGTGACATCTGTTGTCTTAATTGGTTGCCGAAGGATACAACATGAAGACAGGAATGTTCTATGGACTGGGACTTGTCAGAAACCCAGCCATGATGTCCTTACTGTGGTCGGGTTATCTTCCCAGACACGGAGTCTCCCCTCCCTGCCTGATAATCTGTCCACAATAAGGAAATCGTGACCCTACTAAGATGGTTTAAGAAAATCTTTTAAAAACTTGCAAAAATTTTTGTCTACATGTAAATGTGGCTGCGTTCATGGAACAGAAGCTTCAGAAAGATTTTTCTTGATCTACCATGTAAATGGGTTTTCTGGGAGTTGTGGATAACTCCTTCCCACCATAGGCAATTTTCAATTTTCCTTCTTGACTCCCCGTTTTTCAAATTCCATAACTTTTATTTTTCCTTTCACAGAGCTATGACGGCTTAATGCTTGCAGGAAAAATTGTTCTAATGGTACCAATTAATATTCTGTGTGAATAATATATACATTATATAATATAAGTAATATTCTGGGAAGCTGAAAAAAAATTCAGAGTTGGGTGTAAATGGGAAACAAAGTGCATTTGTGCGACTTTCTCACGGGCTTGATTTTTGCAGAAGTTCACTGTGCGGCTAAATTGACGTCATCTGTATTCTATTAAAACTCGCTGCAGGCAGTGTGGAAACCTGGTGGACTCCATTATAATCTAAGGGTTGGTTCACACTAGCGCTTGTATTCCGTCCACGTGGAGATCCCCCGGACGGAATACCAACGCTAATGCAAGCGCTGTGTAGTTAAGCACATGGAGCCCATAGGCTATAATGGGCTCCGTGTGCTTGCCGCGCACTGCCCGCATAATTCATTCGTGCGGGCAGTGCACAGCAAGCACACGGAGCCCATTATAGTCTATGGCAGGGGTCCTCAAACTTTTTAAATAGGGGGCCGGAGTCAGAGCAAATGCACAGACATCGGGAGCGGTGCCCTCCAATAGGTAAAGTGAAGTGCGCTCCATGGCCTGGCCTGAGCTCCCCTGGAGCTTCATTATAAATGCACGCCTGCCGACATTGTCGGCTGGGCCAGACAGAAGTGCTTGGTGGGCCGCATGTGGCCCTCGGGCCGCAGTTTGAGGACCCCTGGTCTATGGGCTCCATGTGCTTTGCAAGCACATCGCCTGCGATTGCATTCCGTCCGGGGGGTCTCCATGCGGACTCCTTGCGGATGCAATACAAGCGCTATTGTGAACTGGGCATAAGGGCTCGTGCTCGTGATGTTTAAGAAAAACATCAAAAAAAGTGCCAAAAAAACGCAACTTTTTTTACACGTTTTTTTTACACGTGTAAAAGATTTCATTGAAGTCAATGGGAATGTTATTTTTACACGTGTATTCTGCTAAAATGCGCTCGCGTTAACTCCGTGTGCACGAGCCCTTCGGTTTCTGCAGGTAACCTTTTTTTTTTTTTAAAGTAGATTAGGTTTCCCCAACCACATTCTGTCTTTCCTTCTTTCTGTGAATGCAGGTGTGAACCTAGCATTAGTGCGATTTCCATGATACCAAATTTTATATAGTTTATTTATACTTTCACCTCTTAAAAATCCAAAACTTTGCAAAAAAAAAATATTTTTTATTCTGACACATGTAACTTTTTAAATATTTCCATGTACAGGGATGCAGAGTTTTTTTTTTTTTTCCCTTTCGGGCCAGATTGCTTCTTATTCAAATTTTTATCAAAATAACAGTCATTTAGCACTTTTTGAGGGTTTTTCTTCCCGCTAGTGTGCATCTTATTTTTGTAAGTTTGTAGACAGGTGTTTTCGGACACAGGGATACCTGTATATGTATTCTAGGGAAAAGGGGGGGGTTAACTGAAATTTTAATTTAGAATTTCTTTATATTTTACTTTTATACTGTATTCATTTCATCCTCTAGGGTTCTTGAACTCCAGGGTGTCTGATTACTAATGTAATGCATTGCAAAGCAAAATGCCGGCACTTCTATTACAGGCTGCATAGAGTACCTGTAATAGAAGTATATGTCAGACAAGCCTGTGAGCCTCCAGTAGACTCCCGGCTATCATAGTAATGAAACGCCGGCCATGGATTTAATTCCAGGTGCCACCAATTCTACGAAAAATAATGCTGCTGTCAACCTTGACCAAGGCGCTGAGGGTCATAATGCATTAGTGTCAGGTCTTTGCTTTATAACACTTGCGGCCTCCATATTTGTCATCCACCGTAATAGTACGGCGTATGATGAGAAGGTGTTAATATCTGATCAATGAGGCTGTGATATGTGAGATCCCCATGGAACAGGTGCTTGGGTGCTGCTTGTTTTTCTGAGTTGAATTGTAATTCCAATCACAGCTTCTACGCAAAGTACAGTGCTGGTATTCAGTGAAGAGGAACCAGTGTAAGTCATCAATGACAATCCTTTAAGAAGCATCTTATCCTCCCAGATATGCATGGCTGCCCAGGTGCTCTTTTTTCGTGTGAGAGATGGAATCTTATGCAGCCTTGACTCTTCTTCTTCTAATAAAAAAATAGGCCCAGTAGGAAGCTGACACTAGGAAACCGTGTCGGCTCCACCTCTGAGCTATACCCGCTCCTCACACGCTATGCTAGCCAGTTTTAGCCTAGTGTCCGTAGGAGGCAGACATGACCTTCATGCAGATTTTCTGCTTTTTTAAAATGTATTTCTTTTTCTTAAAGGTGCAGTGGGTGACGTCCGTGTGTACGCTGCACTCCTTTTGATCGCCTCACTGATCACTCAGTCTCCACTTTCTGCATTGGAGGGCTGGTGACCCCGCTCCCTTGTGCAAGGTCACCGAAGAAGTGACCCGATGTACAGCGAAGACTCTGGGTTCAGGTAGTATTTCTCTTTATCTTCTCTCCTTTCCTCGTTCTCCACAGACAGTCGTTTTCTATCCCCTTACATCTTTCCTCCCCGAGGTTACTTCCTTGTTTCACTTCAAGAAGGAAATAGTCTTTCCATCGTTTTGCCTGGCTCTATTCACTGCCTTGACATTGTTCAGGCAATTTGGGTCTGTTTGTCTCATGGATTAATTTCTTCATTCGGACTGTTTGATCGTGATCTCTGAGGGTCCTCGCAAGGTCCTCATTACCTCCAAGGTATCCATCTCCACGTGGATCTAACCTGCTATCAGGGAGGCCTGTACTGTGGAAGGTAGTATGCCGTCCCTTCCAGAAATGGTGGGTGGTCTGTCCTCAGGCCTTTGCCACCCTGGTTGCCAAGGCTGCCTCTGTTCACAGAGGAGGGGAAGGATTTTCTGTGCACGGTTTGCTCCTTCCTCCAACAATCCTATAAAACCCCACTGGGTTACTGTGTATTGCTTAGGGCAGGTTCACACCTGCGCCCGGTCTCTGCTTTGTGGGTTTCTGGCGACAGGAGACAGAAACTCTGCAGCATTTGGGCCACCAGATACGTCTGCTGTGGAAGCTGCTCGCTCCTATTCCAGTAATAGGCAGTGCAGGACAGTGGTGCCCCCGCTATTGTGTGGACAGCCGTGGGCTATGCACTTATTACATTGTTTCTGACGCCCAAAGCGAAGGGGTTAATAAAATAATTGTCAAGAAGAACAAGAAACAACAAATTATAAAGAAAATCTCCAATAAAAATAAATGGTCAGAAAAGCCTTGTCCATAGCAACCAGTAGCGAATACAAAATGAAAGAAGCGCTGTGATTGGTTGTTATGGGACAGGTGCCAGAATGTTACCTAATAGCCTGAGCCGGTCACATGACCTGATAAACAATGGCTGTCACCTCCTGAGCCGGGTCCCAACTGTTCGACCCGGAGCCACAGCTGCCAAACATAAGCACTTCCGGTTTATGCGTTTCACTCAACCCCTGATCTTGCGTTCCAATGTATGACTACAAATCCCAAGATGCACTGCGTCATTAATAATGCAAGAACATTGCAGGTCTCATAGACAGCATCGCCCTCTAGTGGTTATATCCTGTATCGAAACCTTTCTATTGTGTCAATGCCACGATTGTTTTATAGCTGCAGCGCTATCTTGTGGTTTATTTTGGTAGGTGAGGTTATTGATGGGCTCTAAAAAAAATTGCCCTCTTGTGGTAATATCTGGTATTGACATTTTTGTATTATAAATATTCTACGTTCTTTATACTACGGCGCCATCTCGTGGTTATTTTTAGTAGGTGAAATTATTGATGTGCTCTATGGCAAACATCGCCCTCTTGTGGTGATATCTGGTAGTAATTATATAGTAGTAATTATCTAATTATCTAGTATATAGTTATTATCTAATTATAGTAGTAATTATCTGGTAGTAATCTATAGAAACGATTTCCACGTTTTTTATGGCAGCAGCGCCGTCTTGTGGTTGTTTTTGGTAGGTGACATTATTAATGTGTTCTAATACAACATCGCCCTCTTGTGGTGATATCTGGTAGTAAATATATTTATCTATAGAAACGATTTCCACGTTTTTTATGGCAGCAGCGCCGTCTTGTGGTTGTTTTTGGTAGGTGACATTATTAATGTGTTCTAATACAACATCGCCCTCTTGTGGTGATATCTGGTATTAATATTTTTTATAGAATTGACTGCTATTCTCTTTGTAGCAGCAGTGCCCTCTTGTGGTTGTGTTTGGTAGGTGACATTATTATTAATGCACTCTAAGACAACATCGCCCTCTTGTGGTAATTTCGGGTTTTTATATTTATTTAGTGAAACGATTGCTACATTCTTTATGGCAGCAGCGCCCTCTTGTGGTGATATCTGGAATTGATATTTATCTTGAAACGATCGCCATGTTCTTCATAACTGCAGCGCCATCTAATGGTTACTTATGGTAGGTAACATTATTAATGTGGTCTTGGGAAACATCGCCTTCTTGTGGTGATATCTGGTATTAATATTTTTTTTTTAGAATTGATTGCTATTCTCTTTGTAGCAGCAGCGCCCTCTTGTGGTTGTTTTTGGTAGGTGACATTATTCACGCGCTCTAAGACAACATCGCCCTCTTGTGGTAATTTCTGGTATTGATATTTAGTGAAACGATTGCTACATTCTTTATGGCAGCAATGCCCTCTTGTGGTGATATCTGGAATTGATATTTATCTTGAAATGATTGCCATGTTCTTCATAACAGCAGCGCCATCTAGTGGTTAATTTTGGTAGGTGACATTATTAACACGCTCTAAGACAACATTGCCCTCTTGTGGTAACATCTGGTATTGATATTTTTATATTGAAACAATTCTTTGTTCCATATTTTTTGTCCAGTAATAATATTGACGCGACAAGTGGTCACAATCTAGTAGACATATTTTTTCCTCTGTGAGTAAGGTTTGGGCTACATCATGATTTTGACCGTGTCTTCCATTGTGTGACCAAACTCCTTCACTAATGTTATAGAGAATGAAGTCACATAGCGGCCACTAGTGAGCATACCTCCCATCTTTTAAAGGACAGAAAGAAGGACAAAATTTAGCTCCACCCACTTCAAATTGACTCCACCCATTCCCATCCATTTCTCATTTGGTACACCCATGCACCCCATATCACTCCCCCCACACAGTCCACCCTGCACCCCAAATCTCCCCCCACACAGTCGACCCATGCACCACAAATCTCCCCCCACACAGTCCATTCTGCACCCCACAACTCCCCCACACACAGTCCACCCTGCACTCCACATCTCCCCCACGCAGGCCACCCTGCACTCCACATCTCCCCCATGCAGGCCACCCTGCACTCCACATCTCCCCCCACACACAGTCCATCCTGCACCCCACATCTCCCCCCACATTGTCTACCCTGCACCCCACATCTCCCCCACACACAGTCCACCCTGCAATCCACATCTCCCCCACGCAGGCCACCCTGCACTCCACATCTCCCCCCACACACAGTCCACCCTGCACTCCACATCTCCCCCACGCAGGCCACCCTGCACTCCACATCTCCCCCCACACACAGTCTACCCTGCACCCCACATTGTCTACCCTGCACCCCACATTTCCCCCCACCCAGGCCACCCTGCACCCCACATCTCCCCCACACACAGTCCACCCTGCACTCCACATTTCCCCCATGCAGGCCACCCTGCATCTACATCTCTCCCCACACACACAGTCCATGCTGCACCCCACATCTCTAAAAGTCAAAAAAAGAGGGGTTTGAGACCTTCTTACCCCATGAAACCGACCTGGACTGGAGGTGCCAAACTTCGTCCCTGGACTTATAGGAAACATACAGCAATAGAGGCAGATACTTGGAAGAAGATGAAGATTGCAGCACTCCAGGGTCTTCAGTTAATAAATCCTTTATTCACGCATCATTTTAAAAACAAAAAAATACACATACCAGCTCACATGTGTTTTTTCTAACTTTTGCACTTTTGGTATGTGTATTTTTTTTGTTTTTAAAATGATGCGTGAATAAAGGATTTATTAACTGAAGACCCTGGAGTGCTGCAATCTTCATCTTCTTCCAAGTATCTACCCCACATCTCTCCCCACGCAGTCCACCTTGCACTCCAGACCTTCCATTTTTACCTGTGGTCACCGCACATCAGGACCTGTCAATCTTTTCTAGGGAACGATGCAGTGGGCAACCACAGGTGAAAAATGGGTGATCCGCCAGATGTGGCCACGAGTGAATAGAATAGCTCATTTGTATACAAATTAAATTTAGATTTTCTTGCAAGCAAGACATCGCAGCATGGCTAATAATTAGTTGACTCCTTTCCTTCTCTGGTAGGCTGAGGTTCCATGTTTCTTTTGCTGCGCTTTTTTTTTTTTTCTTTTTTTTTAAGCTAAACCTAGGAGTGGCTACAAAAGCAATGGGAAATGTATAGGAAGTTCTTATAGCGTAATGGCTCTTGTGTTCGGTATGGTCTCAATAGTCGGATCCTCAGCAGTATAAACACAAGCAAACTGTGGCTTACAGAGATCACAAAGGATCAGCAATTAAGAAGAATACATTTTGCTTTTTTATTTTTTTTCTAACTAAATACTTTGTAAGTGTTGTAGAGAAATATATATTGGAATAAGAGTATTTGTACTGCAGCCTGGAGCGGTCGCGGGATTACATTGGCTGTCTGTGGTGACGTTCTAGATGCCTGGCCAGATGTCCCCTTTCTGTAAAATATTCCTCACACTCGGAGCAGGAATATGGTTTCTCTCCTACATGGCGTCTCTGATGCAGGACAAGATCTCTTTCGTTGGTAAAACATTTGCCACAGTCCCAACAAATATGTCCCTGTTCTTCTTCACAGTTGGTCTGATGTCCGCCACGCTGTGATTCCGAATATTCTTCCATCAGATGAATTTCCTGATGATTTAAGAATTGTGTGTTGTTTGAAAAAATTTCTCCGCAATGTCTACACGAGTAAAGATTTTGTTTCGCCTGGCTTCTTTTAGGTTTGCCAAGATCTGGTTTGTTTTTCCTTTCCGTGTGGATCTTCTGATGTTTGGTAAGAACCGAATTACAAGTGAAGCTCTTTCCACAAGCCGTACATGAGAATGGCTTCTCTCCTGTGTGGATTCTCTGGTGGACGACAAGATAGGCATTGGTGGTAAAATACTTGCCGCAGTCGGGACAGCAATGTCGTTTCTCCCCCGTGTGAGTTCTCAGATGTTTGATGAGGACAGAATTACAGATGAAGCTCTTGCCACACTCCGAGCAGTGATACGGCCTCTCTCCAGTATGGGTTCTCTGGTGTATCACCAGATCTGAGGTTGTGATGAAGCGTTTTCCACACTCCGAGCATGAATGTGGTTTTTCCCCCGTGTGAATTCTCTTATGTCTAACCAAATGTGAACTCCTCATAAAGCGTTTCCCACATTCAGAGCACGAGTATGGCTTCTCTCCTGTGTGGCTTCTCTGGTGGCTGATAAGGTGGGAATTACGATCGAAGCTTTTACCACATTCTGAGCAGAAGAACAGTTTGTCTGATGACTTATTTTTATGGTGGTATGTGATATACTCCCCAGAAGAGGATATATGTTGTACAGTATTGCCATGAGTAGATATATCACTGGTGTTTTGTTCATGTGAAGTTGGGGTCATCGTCATATCAGGTGATGGATCTCTTTGTGGGGAATCTGCTGGTGCAAACAGATCATTGTCTTTCTCCTCAGAATTACCTTCATCACATGAGACCGATTCCTCCTTAATTTCTCTAATTGTAAAGGTAAGATCAGAGGGCAAATTCATGGCGAAGAGACCTTCTTGGATACAAGGTGTGGATTCATCCTTAATGTGAGTTACTGGATCTTGTGTGTGATCTGTCGGGTTGATGTATGTGGGATTCAATCTATTACACAGGGCCGGCTCCTTACGTATGGGAGTAGATGAACTTTGTAGATAGTTTTTGGTTCTGTTGACTTCTAATTGATTACATGAAGACAATGTCTCAGGAATATTCTCCATTTCAGGGTTATATGATGACTGCCTTGCAGGTTGGGTATTAATGATATTACTGTGATCATTCATAGAATCCAGGGAAGACATGTTCCTGTAAGATACTTCTGATATATTTGTGCTCTGCGGGACATCTGAAAGACATGTCAGTATACAGTTATTTAGATCCACTAGATCCAGCCTTACAACATTTCTTACAGCATAAGTCTACACATTAATATACCATTAGGCCATGTTCACACATTCTGAATTCTATCAGCATATGGTGCAGGTTCAGCGCTTTCACCATTTACTCCAAGTCTTTGGATCCTGTAATAGTTTTCACCATTCCTGAGCAATCAGTGCTGTTAGTTTTGGTGCCTGATAAAACACTTAGGCTCTCTAAGGTCAACTAGGAGGTGTCAGGGAGGAGCAGGCGAGGGCACATGATACAGATCTATCTAACATTGACCAATCAGTCAGGCAGATGGTGTCAGAGCTCTGAATCACGCCCCCTTGCCTGCACGAAACCGCCCTCCTGATATGGTGCCTGATATGCCATTTAGGCTCTGTACTAACAGCATTTATTGCTTGGGAATGGTGGGGCTAGAGAAAAAATTCCAGTTGTACCAGAATCAATGGAGCGGCAGCTATTAAAGAATGCAAAGAAATGGAGTTGATAGAGGCGCCGAACGTCTTTAAGGCTACAGGTACACGACCATTGTACGGATCTGTAAAAGACGTAATGAGGAGCACACTACAGCATCCTTGTGCCATCCGTGTTTCTATGGACCCTATCAGTTGAATATAAACGGCAGAGCTGCTAAATGAACAGGATCTGTGCTCATTTTTTTGCCCCCCCCCCTTCCCATTCTGTGTGCTCAGTTTAAAAAAAACCAAAACCCAAAAAACTGGATAGATGGACGGTTGGTGTCCCAGCTAGTTCCTGAATTAATAAATTAAAGAGGACCTTTCACCACTTTTGTGCACATGCAGTGTTATATACTGCCAGAAAGCCGACAGTGCGCTGATTTCAGCGCACTGTCGGCTTTCCCGATCTGTGCCCGGTGTAAAGAGCTTACGGTGCCGGTACTGTAGTGCTCTATGGTCAGAAGGGCGTTTCTGACCATTAGCCAGAGACGTCCTTCTGCCTCGCGGCGCCAATCGCGCTGTGCTGTGGAGCCGGGAGGAACGCCTCCCTCTGCTCACACAGCTCGTCCATAGACGAGCATTATCAGGAGTGGGAGGGGGCGTTCCTCCCCGCTCCACAGCACAGCGCGATTGGCGCCACGAGGCAGAAGGACGTCTCTGGCTAATGGTCAGAAACGCCCTTCTGACCATAGAGCACTACAGTACCGGCACCGTAAGCTCTTTACACCGGGCACAGATCGGGAAAGCCGACAGTGCGCTGAAATCAGCGCACTGTCGGCTTTCTGGCAGTATATAACACTGCATGTGCCCAAAAGTGGTGAAAGGTCCTCTTTAATAAATCTGGTGATTTCCTCTTACCCAATGATGATGTGAGGGGCTGCTGATCCTCCATCATGACGTCCTTGTACAGGTCCTTGTGTCCTTCTATGTACTCCCACTCCTCCATAGAGAAATAGACGGAGACATCCTGACACCTTATAGGAACCTGACAACACAATGATACAGTAAACACCAGACACATCATCCCTTGTGTTACCGTATAATTTCCCGGCAGCGCTCACCTCTCCAGTCAGCAGCTCAATGATCTTGTGGGTGAGGTCCAGGATGTTCTTCTCGTTGTCTTTGTCTTGCGTCCTGCTTCGTCCCTCTGACACCTGGGTTGTTGAAGGATTTTTTCTATTCTTTGCAGGAATGTATTTCTAAGAACACACATTATTGATCATATAAGATTATGAGGGCCTCTGGCTAAGATAATAGTAATGTCATATGATCTAATTCCCAGAGTCCCTCACCTCTCCAGTCAGCAGGTAGATGATCTCCAGGGTGAGGCTTAATATACTCTTGGTCATGTATCTCATCTCCTTCTCCATCTTCTGTCTCTACAAAGCTTTTTCCTGCAGACCCAACTTCTGTTAGATCTATCAAGAGGAAATGAAAAAATCTGCTGGCTAAGGCTCTTGGGAGAGATGGAAGATGGTGATGGATGGAAGGAAGACAGAGCAGGAAGATGGTGATGGAAGGAAGACAGAGCAGGAAGATGGTGATGGATGGAAGGAAGACAGAGCAGGAAGATGGTGATGGAAGGAAGACAGAGCAGGAAGATGGAAGATGGTGATGGATGGAAGGAAGACAGAGCAGGAAGATGGTGATGGAGGACGTCCTGACAGCAAGAAGGAAGAGGAACAAAAATCTGCAGGACAGACTGGAGAAAACGGATGGAGGAGTGACAGAAAGGGAATTATACAAGGTATCTATAAAATAGGAAGAATAAGAGGATGTGCACACTGGACAGTGACTGGATTTACATGTGAATTTGTCACAGATTTGGCAAATGGATAAAATTCACATTATCAATTTCTGTGCCAATTTTTTCTGCAGTTCAAGGATTAAAATTGATAAAATCTCATCTATTTTTTTCGGGCTCCAGTAAATGCTTAGAATCCGGGGTGCACTTATCTAAAGAGACATGATATGGGATGATATTGAAGGATGACATAAGGACGGAGGAGTAAAGTATTGGGGAATCTGCCAATATATCTATAGAACTGGGCTAGGAGGAGATGTGCATGACAATGGTGATAATAGCAGAAAGAGGACTATAGTTATGTGAATAATATAATATATAGGACATGGTCGTGGTCATGGTCATATATAGGCTAGGTCGTCAGGGGCCACAGAGTTAGCCAAAAATGGTCGAAAAGAGTCCTGCTTGGAGGAAACCTGATGGACACCCGGTGAACCCCATTATAGTCTATGGGAACCCCTGTTTTAGCGGACAGGCTCTCTATAGTTTGGGTCCCCCGGCAGTGTGATATGGAGGATGATGATGATGGTATCACAGCAGGCAGAGGAATAGAGTTATGTGAATAATAGAACAGGCCAGGATTAAGAGGAGATAGAGGATAACACATAAGGAGGAAAAATAAAGTTGTGTGTGACAGGACTGAGCTATTAGCAGACAGGATGATGAGAGTGATAGTTACCTGCTGTGACTTGTGCTTGTACAGGATGTTGTAGGCAGCAGTCTCTGCTCTTCCTGCCCCTCGGTCCTTGCTCTCTGGGATCACATCGAATCCACTCTCTGCAGCCGCTGGGAGTTGGGATCTTTCAGTGTTACAAGCTGTGGGACATGAGATCCGGTGATCAAACTCACACTGCAGCGTCCTCTAGCGGTCACCCAGGCAATGACATGTTTACAGTGATGATGTGTATTTTATCTGGATAGCAATCCTAGACTACAACGACGACTCCTATATAATCATATAAAGCTAGCCTATAAGGCGGTGAGCTACGGGAAAATGGCGACTATCCGGGGACAGGTTTATCATTACACAGAAAACAAACTTTTGTCCTTGTGTTTAAGTTTAAGCTCTAGATGCTGACGTCACGCATTCCATATATGGTAATGCCATTGAGCACTGCTTAAGTCTGTATCAGCCAATCACTGCGATGGGCGGGGATTGTGTTACTGAATTAAAGGGACCGCTGACGAATTATTGCCCATTTATTATCGGCGTCAGCCTCAAACCCCCCCCCCCCCCCCAGTGATAGCAACAAGGAGGATGCAGAGGACGGCGGGTGAGTGACAGATGTGAGGGTGGCAGGGAAGTGCAGAAGTGGGGTCACTATGCTGCTCCCTATTACTCTGCAGACTCTTCTCTGCTCACGGCTCCCTATTACTCTGCAGACTCTTCTCTGACCACTGCTCCCTATTACTCTGCAGACTCTTCTCTGATCACTGCTCCCTATTACTCTGCAGACTCTTCTCTGATCACTGCTCCCTATTACTCTGCAGACTCTTCTCTGATCACTGCTCCCTATTACTCTGCAGACTCTTCTCTGACCACTGCTCCCTATTACTCTGCAGACTCTTCTCTGCTCACTGCTCCCTATTACTCTGCAGACTCTTCTCTGATCACTGCTCCCTATTACTCTGCAGACTCTTCTCTGACCACTGCTCCCTATTACTCTGCAGACTCTTCTCTGATCACTGCTCCCTATTACTCTGCAGACTCTTCTCTGACCACTGCTCCCTATTACTCTGCACTCTTCTCTGACCACTGCTCCTTATTACTCTGCAGACTCTTCTCTGATCACTGCTCCCTATTACTCTGCAGACTCTTCTCTGATCACTGCTCCCTATTACTCTGCAGACTCTTCTCTGATCACTGCTCCCTATTACTCTGCAGACTCTTCTCTGACCACTGCTCCCTATTACTCTGCAGACTCTTCTCTGCTCACTGCTCCCTATTACTCTGCAGACTCTTCTCTGATCACTGCTCCCTATTACTCTGCAGACTCTTCTCTGACCACTGCTCCCTATTACTCTGCAGACTCTTCTCTGATCACTGCTCCCTATTACTCTGCAGACTCTTCTCTGACCACTGCTCCCTATTACTCTGCACTCTTCTCTGACCACTGCTCCTTATTACTCTGCACTCTTCTCTGACCACTGCTCCCTATTACTCTGCACTCTTCTCTGACCACTGCTCCCTATTACTCTGCAGACTCTTCTCTGATCACTGCTCCCTATTACTCTGCAGACTCTTCTCTGATCACTGCTCCCTATTACTCTGCAGACTCTTCTCTGATCACTGCTCCCTATTACTCTGCAGACTCTTCTCTGACCACTGCTCCCTATTACTCTGCAGACTCTTCTCTGCTCACTGCTCCCTATTACTCTGCAGACTCTTCTCTGATCACTGCTCCCTATTACTCTGCAGACTCTTCTCTGACCACTGCTCCCTATTACTCTGCAGACTCTTCTCTGACCACTGCTCCCTATTACTCTGCACTCTTCTCTGACCACTGCTCCTTATTACTCTGCAGACTCTTCTCTGCTCACTGTTCCCTATTACTCTGCAGACTCTTCTCTGACCACTGCTCCCTATTACTCTGCAGACTCTTCTCTGACCACTGCTCCCTATTACTCTGCAGACTCTTCTCTGCTCACTGCTCCCTATTACTCTGCAGGCTCTTCTCTGCTCACTGCTCCCTATTACTCTGCAGGCTCTTCTCTGCTCACTGCTCCCTATTACTCTGCAGGCTCTTCTCTGCTCACTGCTCCCTATTACTCTGTAGACTCTTCTCTGACCACTGCTCCCTATTACTCTGTACTCTTCTCTGACCACTGCTCCCTATTACTCTGCAGACTCTTCTCTGACCACTGCTCCCTATTACTCTGCAGACTCTTCTCTGACCACTGCTCCCTATTACTCTGCAGACTCTTCTCTGACCACTGCTCCCTATTACTCTGCAGACTCTTCTCTGACCACTGCTCCCTATTACTCTGCAGACTCTTCTCTGACCACTGCTCCCTATTACTCTGCAGACTCTTCTCTGCTCACTGCTCCCTATTACTCTGCAGACTCGTCTCTGCTCACTGCTCCCTATTACTCTGCAGACTCTTCTCTGACCACTGCTCCCTATTACTCTGCAGACTCTTCTCTGACCACTGCTCCCTATTACTCTGCACACTCTTCTCTGCTCACTGCTCCCTATTACTCTGCACTCTTCTCTGCTCACTGCTCCCTATTACTCTGCAGACTCTTCTCTGACCACTGCTCCCTATTACTCTGCAGACTCTTCTCTGACCACTTCTCCCTATTACTCTGCAGACTCTTCTCTGACCACTGCTCCCATTTACTCTGCAGACTCTTCTCTGATCACTGCTCCCTATTACTCTGCAGACTCTTCTCTGACCACTGCTCCCTATTACTCTGCAGACTCTTCTCTGCTCACTGCTCCCTATTACTCTGCAGACTCTTCTCTGCTCACTGCTCCCTATTACTCTGCAGACTCTTCTCTGACCACTGCTCCCTATTACTCTGCAGACTCTTCTCTGACCACTTCTCCCTATTACTCTGCAGACTCTTCTCTGACCACTGCTCCCTATTACTCTGTAGACTCTTCTCTGATCACTGCTCCCTATTACTCTGTAGACTCTTCTCTGATCACTGCTCCCTATTACTCTGCAGACTCTTCTCTGATCACTGCTCCCTATTACTCTGCAGACTCTTTCCTTCTCCCATAGTATGCTTTGTATAGCATGCTTGTATTATATAATATGATAGCACCTCCACTACATACCTTCCCTGCCTAGCTCTGTGACACATAGATTCCAGCTCTGGAGGTGTACACGTCTACAACTTCTCCCAGCTGAGGGTTTGCAGCAGTTTTTAGAATGTTTAGAGTCCATGGTCCATGGTTTGCTATTGTCTTACAGGCTCTTAGGCTTACACAGGATTGCCTAGACTGGATACCACTGTATTGAATTCACAGTATTTTTACAACTAGGACAGAAGATGGGGAAGGAAAAGGACACAACTGAAAAGATATTAAAGCTCAGCCTGGAGATCATCTGCGTATTGAGTGGAAAGGTGAGGGATTCTGGGAATGATGTCACGTGACAATATATAAGTGCATTACAAAACTGCAGTAAATTGCTCAGAACGCTGCTTCTGCATGTAACCAAGCCTGTCTCTGCGAGGAGCAGTTGTCAGAGCTGTGTCTTGTTGTCAGGTCCCCGACCAATACGAATTTAATGCTGTGTAGAATATATGGCTGTGATGATTTCATGTCTCGTTCAGTGGTGACGATCCATTTATTTCAGTGCAGTTGGAGTTTTTTCTCTAGGCCATACCGTTCCTGCACAATCAGGAAAAGAAGATATTTCCTGGGGCTGTAAATAGTATAAATGATGAAAAAAAAACAAAACTAACTTTCCATTTACGACTCCTCCCGTGCACTGCTGGCGGTCTGGTGATGCCTTCTTGTGATGTTCTGTTTCTGTTCAGGTCACCACTGACACACAGAGCACATCACTGCTGAGGCCAGACAGTCATATGTGAGGGTGTAAAGGTCAGTGCTGAGGACAGGACCTCTGCCTGGGGCTGGCAATGGCTGGGTATGTTCACACAGAGCACAAGGTGGCGAAAACCTTTTCCACCTTGTGAACTTTCTGCGG
Source organism: Leptodactylus fuscus (assembly GCF_031893055.1). NCBI lineage: Eukaryota > Metazoa > Chordata > Amphibia > Anura > Leptodactylidae > Leptodactylus > Leptodactylus fuscus. Next base: position 35,509,417 of record NC_134274.1, read on the forward strand.
GGCTAGCCACGAGGGGATGCTGATGTAGCATTGGCATTACATCGTGGCATTCTGCTCCTGATCAGGCCTGTATGAATGAATGAGCCTAAACAGGATCGTGTCTTGAGCCACGGAATCTGTGGTAAGATAGGTCATGTCATTTCTTTTTTTCCACGCTACTAACTAGTGGGAAAAAAAGTGAGCGGTTACCATTGAAGTCAATGGGTGCCATTTTTGCAGGCAGATTACGCATCAAAATCAGCCTGCAAAAATCTCTGTGTGACCATTCCCTTTATAAGGGTACTGATGATGTATCTGCTGCTGCTGCTGCTGCCAGTGTTATGGGGATACTGATGATGTGTCTGCTGCCAGTGGCTGACACTGTTATGGGGATACTGATGATGTCTCTGCTGCTGCCGCCAGTGGCTGACACTGTTATGGGGATACTGATGATGTCTCTGCTGCGCTGCCTGTGGCTGGCACAGTCAGGGTCTGTTCACACGGCGGAAAATGAAGAGGAAATTCTTCTTCATTTTACACCGCCGGCATTTTCACATGGGCTAGCCGCGATGGGATGCCGATGCAATGCACCAGTGTTCCGTTGCGGCATCCGACTCCTGTTTAGGCCCAGATGAATGGACTTAATAAAGTCTTGAGTCGCAGACTCCACGGCAAGTTTGAGCAGGACACTTCTTTTTTCCTCGTCCTGCTGCGATCTCTGCCTTCCACTGAAAACAATGGGAGGAGGATTTGGGAGGAATCTGCTCCAGATTTGGAGGTGAAATCCGCCCCCAAATGTACTGCAAATTCCTCCATGTGAACTGACCCTTATGGGGGTACTGATGTTATCTCTGCTGTGCTATCAGTTATGTGGGGGAAGGGGAGCATTCACACAGTATAATGCCCCTATAGAAATACAAGATAAATAGGCATAATAGAGAAAAGCCGTTATTTATTAATTACAGTTGTTATTATATGAGGTAGAGAATAATATAAGTAATAGTAACATAAATTATAGTATATAATGTGACCCATCCCTTGAGCCTGGTCTACAACAAAATGGCCGACGCTTCCCTGCACTAAAGACAGTCGGCAACGTCTTGCTAACTTGTGACGTCACGTACTCCATATATGGCTATACCTCTCAGGACTAGCGGACCAATATCACCGATCAGTGGTAGGTGCGTGGCCGTAATCCTCACTTCATTATCGAATCCCCTACACATAAAGACCCCGCAGGCCCCAGTAGTGGCTGCTCTGTGACCCCGGAAGTGATGGGGCCGGTCAGTAACTCCGAGAGCGTGAGCGCGGCAGGTGAGTGGCCTCATTAATATTCATGAGCTCTGCTACATCACTCGGTCCTCAGTGCCCCAGCTGTTATCATTAGGTCCTCAGTGCCCCATCAGCCATCACTAGGTCCTCAGTGCCCCAGGCTCCATCACTCGGTCCTCAGTGCCCCAGGCTCCATCATTAGGTCCTCAGTGCTCCAGCCACCATCTACCTGCAGACATCAGAGTAGGGACACCCAGGCTTGGGCTGCAGCAGGGAATCTGTAGTGGACATTCTGCAGCAGACCAAGCCACAAAAAGAAGCAGCAGAGCCAAACCCATCTCTCCCCTGCAATTCCCATGTATGTAGCCCAACTACAGAACCTACAGTAATAGCTGACCTGGTGCGGATTCAGACCTGCAGCGCCAAGTATTTTGTACTTTTCCAGTATTATGTAGACACATCTACAATACATCACAGCGGATTAACTTATTTAGCGGGTGCGTTCTCCATTTTTCAGGTCCTCACGCAGACAAAACGACACAGGAGAACGTTAGTGTGAACCTAGTGTAACCCACTGCGCACTTCACCCATATGCCCCTGGTCTTAGGATGGGTCAGCATGGGACCATTTTGGGAAATCGGCAGTGTACTATGGGGTGCTATTGAGGGATATGGAGATAAAAAAAAGTTACTGACTCCAGTTTCAAAATAAAACAAAGGGATGTCTCAGCTCTGATTCCGTAGTCTGTACAGAGGCGTAAGATTACACATACTATATTTATACTTACCTGTCCTTTTGGTCGGGGGTGCAGTGGTCAGACCCCACTCTGATACATCTGACCTTTGGTCTGCACAGGAGCATGTCAGCCAGTCAGTGACCTAGCAGTGATGTTCTGTTCATACAGAGATGCGGCGCTGTCAGTGATTGGCTGACACATTCTGGTACAGGTAGACAGTCCGCTGTATTCCTGGCCTCACAGGTAATTATATAGTATCTGTTATTTTAGGGAGTCAACACCAGGGTAAAAAATATACAACCAGCGACACCGTTGTTTAGGTCAAGTGCACCTGAATGTGACTCGTTTTTCCCTATAAAAATTTGTTCCTCAGTTGCCAAATTATTCATTTATTTCAGAATATGCAAATAAGCATCTGGCACACTGAGGGCGGCTCCATTGCTCCACACTGGTCTAGTTCCTCACTCTTCTCTAAGTGACAGAGTAGAAGATTTCAGCTTAGCTCCTTGGTCCTGTCACTCAGAGATGGAAAGGGGAAAAAGAGGGCGTTCCAGGGCAGTGCGGGGTATAGAAGTTTGGTCAAAGGAGCCGCCGTCAGTGCTCCAGACTGCTCGTTTGCATATTGTGAAATAAAATAATATCTCGGCAACAGAGACACATTTTTATGGGGAAAATGTGTTTCATTCAGGTGAACCTTCAGCAATTTCCACAGGGGTCAGAGTTGGGCTCAGGCAGTGGCTTTGACTCCACAGCCCTGCACTGCAAAAGGTGAAAGTCTGCACCATAAATTGAGGTAGTGGGGGGTAATTTATTAACCCATCTGCACCAGTTTTCTGTTTTTTCTGTTCATGTGGTGCAGCTTTGATGTACAGCCCTTTCTTGCACCGAAGCCCTCACTCTTATTATCAGTTAGCAGTGCAGACCAGGGCAGGGATGCCACAACCCCACATTGGTGTGAGTTACAAAAAAAATTTCTGGCAGTTCCTGACTGGCGTAGATTTTCATTCTGGTGCATGGGGGTGCCCTTGATTTATTAAGAGGTTGTGTGTACTTTCTCTGTGAACCTGGTCTAAAAGGGGTTGTCCTACCATAACAACTTATCACCTAGCCACAGAATAAGTGATAAGTGTTGATTCCTGGATGGACCCGCCAATGGGTGCCCAGGCAGTCACAAGAATGGGGATACTGTATCCTCATCTGGAATGGAACAGTTACACTTGCCACTGCATTCAATGTATGTGGCTAACTGGCAAAGATAGTTGAATGCTAAGCTTGGCTAACTCTGTTAGTCCCTTAGAGACTGAAATAATGTACTAGTATGTATTTTCTACTATCGCTCTATTCTGAATGGGGAACGGAGACCCATGCTCTTGGTAATGGGTGGAGGTCCAAGTGTAAGGACTGTCAGTAGTCAGACAGTTTCCCTCCCAGAAAACAAGAGGTAACAAGGATAAGGGGAAAGGAGATCATGGGGGTCTGACCATTGCGTCGACCACTGACCATGAGAATGGAGCTGGTCAGAAATGTGCAGTTCCCTTTGAAATGAAAGGAGCATCGCATATCCAACCAGCCGCTCTATTGAACCAGGGGTGCAAAACACCCCAGTTATTGTGATCAGTGGGGGGTCACAGCGGTCAGACCCTCATAAATCAGCAAGTTACTAGGGGTAGACAAGCTGTGAAGGAATGTTATTGAAATGTGGATTCTTTGTGGCCATTCCTTTTATTTAGGATAATATTACTACATGAGGTCCCCCAGTGGTTGTCTATTCCACAAGTACAGGACGTCTCTCGCTAACTGACCCAAGCATGGGGGCCAAAGATGATGTGACTGAGCGGATACTACACTTCACCCTGGAGATCATCTAATTGCTGACTGGAGAGGTGAGATATTTTGGGAACTTTGTTACATGAGTGAAAACACTTAATACATATATCATGGAGTTACTATGTTTTGTCTATGTATGCAATTTCTTGACATGTTTCTTAATTTAGGATTATGGTCCTTTGAGGAAGTCTGCAGAGGAAGCAACATGTTATATTAATTACCATTTGTCAGAAGGACAAGACAGAAACCACTGCCACGTTATCGTTCCTCCACCACCATTGAAACAGAGGAACAATGAGCAGAAGATCCTGGACCTGACCCACAAGATCATTGAGCTGCTGACTGGAGAGGTGAGCGCTGCGGGGACATTATACAGGAACACAGGGGGCGATGTGTCTGGTGATGACTGTATCCTTGTGTTGTCAGGTTCCTATAAGGTGTCAGGATGTCACCGTCTATTTCTCCTTGGAGGAGTGGGAGTACATAGAAGGACACAAGGATCTGTACAAAGACGTCATGAGGGAGGATCAGCAGTCGCTCACTACACCAGGTAACAGTCTATCACATTTCTATTACTTGTGTTGGAGCAGAGCTGCTTTTGTCTCCATCTGTTACTCTAGTTTCTGGCATCAGCTAATCAGTGCAGGATCCGGGAATCAGACCCCTGCCAATCAGATCTATGCTGTAGATAGGTAATCTGTGTGAAAACTGCCTGAGGGGCCAGAAAAGCCCTGTAAGATTTGGATACTCCTTTGATGTGATAAAATGTTCCCACATGTGATTTACTTTATACTCCTCTTTCCCTGGTGCTCCGATGCCTCCCAGCATGGGCTGGTCCTCCAGGTCCATTGTGGTCTTCCAGCGGACCGCATGTGACCACTGAGGCCAATCATTGGTCTCAGCGAAGGGCACGTGACGTCACAGCCTGTGAGCAGTTTCAATTTCATAAGACACTGAAGCAGCAGGATAGGACTGCGCTGGGAGGACACCGCAGCATCGGGAATAGGGGAGTTTAATTTTTCTTTTAATTCTTTCACCTCCCCCGGCCTATTTTAAAAATATATTTTTTGCCTAGACAACTCCTTTTAATTTTAATACATTTTTTTCTCTTCAGTTGAATTTGTTTTATCCGGATTCTCTCCAACTCATATTGAGGAGCGATGTGTCACCAAAGATGGAGGACGCAAATACATCGCTACTGCCACAGATCCTTCACAACAAGATCCATCTCATGTTAAACAGGAACTCTTGTGTAATGGGGGAAATCTTCAAGATACAGCCACATGTACACCCACCAATCATACGGATTATATCACTATCTGTATCAAGGAAGAAGAGGAATTGGGTTTCGATGAGAACTCCGGTGACTTTTCTAAGCCCATCAGTCACAATGAACCATGTTCAGCACATAACGTTATGGGGGAACCCCTCTCTTATCATGGAGGCAACTTCAGAGACACTGAAAACTGTTCAGCTGCTCATAAACATCCCACTACTCATATTAAGGAGGACCCAGCCTCTGCTTATACTCTGACAAAGGAGGGACCAGCTTCACATCAACGAGAGCAGCCCCCCACCAGTGTTTATACACCGCAGTATCTGACAGCAGAGATGAAAGAAGAAACCAC